>NC_046220.1:56168390-56469265 GCF_011004875.1 Balearica regulorum gibbericeps | reverse complement strand
AGAAACCCAAGCAAAGAGGAATCCTGAAGGCTTAGCCAAAATAGCAAACTGAGCTAAGTGATCACAGAGATGATCCCGTTTCCTCATGCACACCGTTTCCAGAAGTTATATTGACTAAACCACCGCAATTCCTTCCCCTGCTCTTCTCAGATGGATATGACTTGGATGTACAGAAGGATTTACTTACCAAAGATGCCCTGAACAGACAAGTAGAGGGACAGTAGCTCTTGTCTGCAGAATCAGGGCAGTGGGACAAATGCAGTGGTGGGATGAAAAGCTGTGATGTAAATTGCTCCTCCCCCAGGACCAAGAGGAGGACCCTAACCACAGCCTGTCCTCTCAGTTGCTCCAAGAGGACTTCAGCTCTGCACCACAGATACAGGCACAGGCTGTAAGGTGACAGCCTATCTCACACAATTTACAAAGAGGGGTAAAAGCTAGGATGTGAGGCAAGCAGCCCACAATTATAACTGACTATCTTGTAGGAATATGGATGTTCACAGGGAGATGTAAGCCAGGAAGCAAATTTCATATAAAACTTCCAACAATCACTCAAAGATCCTATCTTTGGGTCTGGCTTTACTTCCATCTAAATGCATGAAAGCACTAGGTACATACATTAACTAGGTATCCTTCCTTTTGGTAGCTATTCATGACTGCCCTCAGGATCAGAGAAGAAACTTAACAACAGAGACTGCCCAGTTCCTTCTGCCTAGCATGCAAGACAAGTCCTACTTAGTTTCCTAGGTAAAAAGGTCAAAAGCATATATCCTAAGACAGTTTCAAGAGGCTTAACAACTGCTTGGAGAAACTCTAAATGACAACTAAGACAAGGTTTTAGGTCCTTTTACAGTTCTTGTTAAAAGTCAGGTGCAGAAATCTGGAAATCAGCAGCACCTTCTGCAATGCAACATAAATATATCTTAAACCCTACCCATATACATTATGAATTTTTGCTCCTAAGCCTGATCAGTTCCCCACTCTTTGATCCCTTTGATTTCTGGTCCAAAATAGATACTAGTCAGTTTCAGCTCTAACTTTTGCCTTATATAAGGAGAGCAAAGTTTTCATCAAATTAACTTTGAAAACAAGTTCTTGGGTTGTTGTTTTAATCTCATTCCACAGGAAGTGCAACAGAATCATAGCCTCACATAACAAATATCTGCTATATTAACAATATCTTTGTTTCTCGTTAGGTATGATACCTGGGTACTACTAAGAATGCATGTGAAAGTAAACCACATTGCATTTTATCACAGATAAGCATGTTTCACCACCTAATACATACATAGATAGGGGCAAAAGTACAGCCACCCATGTCTTCAACTTTGCCAGTTCTTAAATTAACAATTCATAAACAGGAACTTACAAAGTCTGAAGTCTTCATGACTACATTTTGATCTTCTCCATGTTTTCTACTCTTCTACTTATCACAAAATTTTTAAGTAGATTGCCACCATGTTTTTCAAAAGGCTGCAGCTGAGAGGTCAGGAAAAAACCCGAAATATTTCTAAAGTTATCAATGAGCTAAAGTAGGGTCCTTCATTGAACCTACTATGCAATCTTTGTGATATTAGTTTGAAAAGGTACAATGTGATCAGCGAAACAGATGAACAACCCAACAGCTTGACCACGTGCAGTGAAATAAATCCTCTGGAACAGGGCATCTCACATTAGTAAAAGTGTGTAAATTCTTAAGTATTTATGGGACTGGTTCATACCTGTGATCAGAGTAAACCTATACATTTTATTAGCCTAAACAACTAAATCATATAAATCTCAATAGCCACACCCAAGTTTTCTATTCCAAAGCAACAATGAAAGACACTTTATTGGGAGCATGTTTGTTAGGATTGTAACTTGGCCCCCGGTTTCTTGTTTGCAAATCTTACAAAGTTATTTCTTTCTCTATGGATTTTTTTAAAAGAAAGAAATCTTAGTCTAGCTATAACACACTAGGTAGTTGCAAAGGAAAAAAGGACATTATTATCATTATGTTCAAGTCTGATTTTAACAGACACCTTGCAAAAGATTCCAGCATCTAATTTAAAAGACTCATTTTAATTATCTGTGGATAAAGAACTATTCAAATCATTCAGTTTGACCATTAATGAACTTATAGGTTAGTATATGGTGAAGGAATTAATGACAAAAGCAATCATGTGGAAAGCATCTGCTCATGACTATTTGTTCTTGGTTTGCTTTTTTTTTTTTTTAATCCAATCAACGTGGATTGGTTCTTTCTGGTTTAATATACTACGATGTTTCTTAAGCCTCCCAAGAGACTGAGAAATTCAGAATCTTTCTTGAACCAGAATCCCCAAAATTGAATATAAGAAGAAATGCAGAATGAAAGATTAAGGGTGATTTTTTTTTGTTGTTTGCACAGAATCTATGTTCTAATGTTTGATGTATGACTGTACAAAATCAGGCTAATTGTTGTAGCAGTTAAGACAGCATTTTTATTAGTCAAGAATGGGAATATAATTTTCTTGTCTTCTCAAACCCTCCCAATTCTATTTATAAATCAACACCTCTCAATAAAAGTCTATTTTTATAAACACGAACTGGGAGAAAAAAAAGATGACATTCAACATGTTGTTCACTGCAGTAAAACATTAAGTCAGAAATGTATCTTTTTCCTAAAAATACACAGGCAGTTTCACACACATCTTTTTCTTGATGATTCTGCTGAATTACCCATTACACACAGGAGTGGTAGAAGGCATTGCACACCTCAAATGGTATTAATGACTTGACATTTATCAACATTTTTCAACCACAGAGCTGTCTGTAAATGTACTCACACACAGTCAAGCTAAGAGGGACTGGCAATGGTACCGAGAAGACCCTGGTTGCCCTCCACCCTCAACCGCAGGCATGCTGTCCCATACATTTTGAATTGCCACTTGGTATTTGCCAGCTTACTCGTGCTCTTCCCCTAACTACCAGGTAGGTCAGGAAGTAAAACAGAAGGGGAACCTGAGAGGGGTCTTGGCATGGAGAGCCACTTGTGTCTACGGAGGGGGACTGGACTCACCAGGAACACACAGCCCTGCAGCACACTGCACACCTGCAGATGCCCACTGTGGACAAGCCACTAGTGCACAAAACGGACTCTTTAACTCAAGTTAAATGAAAAAGAGCTTTTTCCTTGGTTCTAGCTCTTGCAGGCAAATGTCAGCACTGTTCTTAAGAATATTGTCTAGATTGAGAAAGCATTTATGTCAAACCATCTGCAGACACTAGAAGAATCTGAAACCTGCTAAAAAACTACTACAGCTGAAAACCTTGTTTTGATGAGTTTATTCTTAATTTCTTTACCTAAAAACTCAAAAGCTGGTATTCACAAAACCTTCTTTACATGGTAGCTCATAATCAACCAATCATTACATATTTAAAAACTGAAAAGGCTGTGCAGTACCTTTACACAGTTTTGCATGATGCCAACGATAGTAAAACAGACTATTTTGTTTGTATATACAATTACACAAACTGATTTATATAATTAGTTAATGTTTGCACTGTGCTTTAATGTATACAATTAGTTGTGGGTTGTTTTGGTTTTTTTTTTCAAAAGTTGCTCATGTTTATCAGCTGGCAATGTAAGAAAACCAGGATCCTGGTGTCTCGGCTGCACTCTGCAGTGCAAGAACCCAACTAAATGTGACCACTGTTGTCTACAGCAAGGAACTTGCTCAATCCAGCTCCCTACCTGCAGTCATTCTCAGCAGGACTTGAGCATGAACTTGTCTCACACATCCATCGCACTCAGTCTCCACCTCTATTTCTGTAAAAATGTAAAATGAGATTTTCAAAAAGTGCCATTAAGGATTTTAGTTAACTTCCACTACACTCAGACCTCGGGATCAGTTGAAGTGAGACCATCGCTGGAAGTTTTAAAAAAGCCCATCAATGAAATGTGCAAGTGGCTATAGCAAATTCAAGCTGATCATCATGTGGCTAGTGTTTTGAGACTTCATTTTCCTGACAGACTTCTGTGAAAGCACAAGAAACAAGAAAAATTCAAATACTTTCTAGGTGCTTTCACACCCCATACACTGTAAGAGTAAGAACTGTACAAGGTGTGGTAACACACTGATTTTTTTCTGCAGGTTATGTTGTACTGTTTGTTTTTTAAAAGGAATAAATTAAGTGCAGGGCTTGGGGGTTTGGGTTTTTTGGTTTTTGTTTTTGGGTGTTTGGGTTTTGTTTTTGTGGTTTGGTTTTTGGGTTTGTTTGTTTGTTTTTAATGCAGAGATTCTAGCCTGTTTCATTGTCTTTCCATTAGTCTTGGCTTCCATACAGAAATTGTCATCCTGGTTTTTTTTCTGAAGGCTACAGAGGATCAGAGTGCAGTAAGCTGGGTCTGGAAATTTTGTTTTCAGTGGTCTGTCTTCCCCTCTCATGTATCAGCCCGTAAGATAATCACAATTTGTATTTCATAGGAGCAAAGATAAGATGTAACAAGCAGTACCAGACTAACACAGCTATGCTCTTATCAGGACAACAATCAGTCCAACAAGATTGACCCTACAGTATTTGGTCTAGACAAAGGCAGATAATAGTAAAGTAAAAGGAAAAAAAAATAAAATATAGAAAATGAAGTAAAGCAAAACTGCATCTTGCTCGTGAAATCTGTGAACTTTGAGGCACAATGCTTCCCAGGTCTCTCCCTCAGGAAGTACAACTTTGCAAAACTTGTCAAGTAACCTGAATGGCATTTACACAGATTTGGTCCTTGGTGTTCCCCTTGACTTGCAGCATGGCAATTACCAGCATATTCCCTTTGTCCAGCTGGCAGAATTATATTGTGGTTAAGTAAATATGGGGCACGTACGCTTTGTTCTCCCTCTTCCTCCCACAGGTATCCCCTCACACACTGACAGCTCCAACACCCAAATTTCAATCAGTATCCATCTTACCAGAAGTAAAAGGCAAAGTAATAAATGAAATCTGCATTAAAAAAAAACCCATTACCTTCTTGTGCAAGAAGACAACTTCAGTTATTCACACAGCAGATGTTTCACACTATAGCTATACCTGCTCTGTATATCTTTCTGTAGCTGTACGTAAAATATGTATATTTAACACTAGAACATTGTTGCTTACTATGAGTGCTGTCACAGTAGCTCTTCGTCATTCTATAAAGAAGCTGGAAACTGAGGGGGGAATTGAACAATGCTTTGAAAAGACCACAAATAAAAGGTTGCAATTATGGGAAAATAACCAGAGGACAATAGGATGGGAAGAGGTAGACTGGAAGGAAGAACACACTCACTGAGATGAAAAGTAAGAGTTACCCTTATCACTGCCCTTTATCTCATTTGATTTCATTGCATCTGTTAAAGGACCGCTTCCCCAAAGGAGCCTCTGACATGTACCACCAGTTTGGGGAAACGACAAGTACAAACCTGCGTCTTTACTGAGTTATCACACCTGCCACCAGCACTAAATTAGAGGTGCTACTACTCCTCCTTGCCAGGAATTTGCCTGTCACATACAACTACAGGCCTAGTGCAAAGAATCACATTATGAAGTTTTGAATAGGATTCGGCAGCATCTGGAAAATATTTATTAATATCCACAGACCAGGTACATTTCAGACAAAGAGAGACATAGTGAAGGCATATGACAGGTAATTGAGAGGTATGGCCACAGGCACTGCGCAGACATTGAGACACTTCTGTAACTTGCAGTTCTGTGGGTTTTGTACAGAAACAGCAACAGATTTTAGGAGATGTAATATTAGCAATGACTCAGAATACCTAGCAGAGGAATTACTAGTGAGAAAGCAGCAAAACTGGAAACCAGGGAAAGAATTTCTGTGCCCCCTCTTCCCCCCCCCCCCCAAAAAAAAAAAAAAAAAAGCTAACAGACCTGAGTACAACACAGATATGTGATTTCATGTGGTTTGTTTTTGGTTTGTTGGTTTGTTTGGGTTTTTTCAATATAAGGGGGAAAATCTTGCACAATGTCCTACTGCAATACAAAAAAACCAGTTGATTTGGGTTTTTTGCTTTGGTGATAAGAGAATTACCAAAAACATACAACAGTAATCAGTGGCTGATATTTTTTTGGTCACAAGTTAGACAGCTACACTATTTGATTCACTTGTACATAGGAATAAAGTAAGTTTGCATCTTGTATTTTGAATTTGTGTTGCATTAGTCATGAGCGTATAAATTTAGGATGTGTACATATATTACTATGTAAATAGATAATAAGCAGAAATACTGTAAACAATTACAATATTCACCAGAAAAATGGATGAAAATAGTTGCTAAGAATCAAACCCTAGATCTTCTCATACTGCATTACGAGCAGCAATTCACTTATTTTAATGAAGTCATCTGAACTTCAGATTGCATCCTTTGCAACCAAGTATTAGGTATGAGTGACTGAAAATACTGATGCTCAGTTTTTTCTTTCAATAATTCAAAACTATTTAAAAAATGTTTGCAGTTGGAAAATCAGATGTTCTGCTAGTCTTCTACACCTTATTATTTCTTTAACGGTTTGTTTTCCAGTTCTAAAATAATCCAGGCCTTTCAAAAAGTTTAGACAGAGGACAGTTAGACAAAAAAAAAAATAGCTTATATACTCTTTTTCTCTTATCTTTCAAAGCTACTATTATTCCTTAATAAGTGACTTAGCTTTGAAGTTCATAATCCAAATTCAATTAACATTCTTTCAACACTATTTTTACCATATTATTTTCAACAAAATCTCTCCTTTGAAGAATACTATATTATGAAATTTAATTGGAATGAAATAAATAAATCAGTCTAAAGCTCTAGAATCTAACATAAATTATTTCCTACACTTTCAACACTTCTACAGAAATATTCAGTATAGACATAGTTTTCCATTAGATTCTGTAAAAGTCTAGCATTTTCTAAAAAAAATAAATGCTATGACTTGTCCACAAAAGCAAAACAAAAAAAAAAAAAAAAAAAAATCAACCAACACCTGCTCCAGCAACATTTTATTCTGAGTTTCAACTTCAACCTTTGACAGGGAGAAGTAGTTACCATCTAAAAGAAATGTCCTTGCATCTGCATAGACCCTACCACCTCTATCAATAGAAGAGGTTAATTAGAAAAAAATCTCCAGGTTAAAGAAGAAACTCATGTTGGAGCCAGGGAACGTTCACGCAGTATTTTCTGTTAATACAAACTCCTGCTTTCGTGACCAGTGCGGGACACACGTATAGAAAGAGCTTCCCAGATCGTATCTTCAGAACTCTCTCGGGGAGTGCTGGGCCTGATCTTCCCATGAACAAGGCCTTAGGCAGACTTGTGGTTTAGCCCCAGCTGGCAGCTGACCACCATGCGGCCACTCGCTCAGTCACGGAAGAAAGCCTGTGTTTCGTTTTTGCTAGTTGGTGGAGACATAGCTGCTATTTTGTTGATCACATCCATTGGGATCTGACAACGCCCATTTTGAAATTCCATTCCTAAAAACTGGATGTCCTGTGCAGGTCCCTTGACCTTACTTTGTTTCGTGGCAAAACCAGCTTTCAGCAGGATTTGGACTATGTTCTTCCCTTTCTGAGAGACTTCTGCTGTGTTGCCCCATACAATGATGTCATCAATGTATTGCAGGTGCTCCAGAGCTTCACCCTGTTCCAGTGCAGTCTGGATCAGTCCATGCCAAATGGTGGGGCTGTGTTTCCACCCCGGGGCAGTTGGTTCCAGGTGTACTGGACGCCCCTCCAAGTGAAAGCAAACTGTGGCCTGCACTCTGCTGCCAAAGGGATCGAGAAAAATGCATTAGCTCTATCAATTGTGGCATTCCATTTGGCTGCCTTTGACTCCTGTTCGTATTGAAGTTCCAGCATGTCCGGCACAACAGCGCTCATCAGTGGTGTGACTTCATTCAGGCCACGATAGTCTACTGTCAGCCTCCACTGTCCATTGGACTTCCGCACTGGCCATACGCGACTGTTAAAGGGTGAGCGGGTTCTGCTGATCACTCAGCACTGGCTCTCCACTCAATGGATCAGCTTGTGGATGGGAATCAAGGAGTCTCGGCTGGTGCAATATTGCTTCCAGTGCACCACTGCGGTAGCAATTGGCACCACAACAGAAAGGTCCTCCAAGAGACCAGGCAAAGTAGGTAGCTGTTTAACTTCCTCTGTCTCCAAGGTATGCTAAAAGCCCACTGGTACCCTTTTGGGTCCTTGAAATACCCTCTCCGGAGGCAGTCTATGCCAAGGATGCACAGAGCGTCTGGGCCAGTCACAATGGGGTGCTTTTGCCACTCATTCCAAGTTAAACTCACTTCAGCCTCCAGTAAACTGTTGGGATCCCCCTGTCACACCAGAAATACAGATGGGTTCTGCCCCTTCATGGCTTGATGGCATTAGGGTACTTTCTGCATTGGTGTCCACGAAAGCCTTATATTCCTGTGGGTCTGACATGCCAGGCCATCGGATCCACACAGTCCAATAAACCTGGTTGTCCTTCTCCTCCACTTGGCCAGAGGCAGGGCCCCTCTAGTTGTGGTCACTGTATGTGTTTCTCACTTCTTGTAAAAGGACTTAGAAATCCCTTTAAGTACAATCAGGCCTTCCACTTGGTCTGGGGAACTGCTCACTAGAAATGGGAGCAACATTTTTCCTGGAAGAATCCCCTTTTGCGACTGTTTTGCCTTGCAACTCAGGTACTGGTGCCTGTAGGGTCGAGGCAGGTTTTCCATCCCACTTCCTCATGTTCTCTCCATGGTCATGCAGGTAAAACCACAGGGTGCCTCTTGGTGGGGAACAGGACATATTCTCTTCAAGTTGCTGCACCTTCCAGGATAGTTTCTCCACAGCTGAGACAAGGGAGGGAAAGACACTTTCTTCATATTGCTGGAATCAGCCAGCCACTTCATCCACTGATGGTGCCTCTTCGCCTTTCCAGTCCATTACTGCCAATGAGTTGGTGTACGACAATGGTACGCGCCATACAAATTTCCACCACACAGGTCAGGTACACTGGACTTCATCAGGATCTGTGGGTGACTGCACGTTGTCCAGGTCATAATAAGCCATCCCTTGCACAGCTCATTCCCTCAGGTATTGGATATCTTTCTCCATGGTGGTCCACTTGCCTGGATGACATACAATGTCTTCACTGAGGGGATAGCTTTCCCTCACACTTGAAAGAAGTCGCCTTCAGAGGCTGAGGGATTGTGTCTTTCTCCCAAGTGCCTTGTCAATGCTGCCTTCCCTAGACAGGGATCCCAGCTGCTTGGCCTCCCTACCTTCTCATTCCAGGCTACTGGCCCTGTTATCCCAGCAGTGGAGCAGCCAGGTAACGATGTGCTCACCTGGAAGGCAGCTGAAATCTTTTCTCATATCTCACAGATCACTTAGGGACAGAGATCGACTGATTACCTCTGGTTCTGGCTCTTCCTCTTGTTCTTGTGATGGTCCCAGTTCATCATCATCCCCTACTAAACAAACTGATTTTTTTGTGTATTTCTTCTTGTGTATAGGGGCAACTGATACCAGCACATGTTGATTTTTTGGTTCAGCTGCAGTGCCTGTAACCAGAGTTGGAATGGCTACAGTGTCTGTCACTGGGGTGTCAGTAGTGTCAGTGCCTGCCACTAGGGTTTGAGTAGCGGCAGTGCCTGTCAGTCTGTTCTCCCTCTCTTCCCCCTGATGGCGCTGCCTACTGTCGAGCAGTGTTTGGTAGATACTGGCCAGAGCCCAGGACAGGGCGGTAAATTGTGCCTGCTCGGAATAACCACAGCATTTTCCTTTCAAATATTCTATCACTTCATCAGGGTTCTGTAGTTGTTCAGGAGTGAAGTTCCAAACCACTGGAGGTGAGAAGGTCTCTAGACACTTGTCTGTACTCACCCACATGCCATGTCACCCATGACTATCTAGCCTTGGGGGAGATTCCCAGGTAGTATTCTTAAAATCATTTTTTGTAACCCTAAACAAGACCTGAAATCCATTCAGGTGACATAGCAATAGGAGCAGGCTGGCTTAAACATCCTAAGGATATTCAAAATTATCAAAAGCTGCTGTAACCAGCCAAAAGGAAAAAGGGGAGGTGAAAGTATCCTCCCAGTCTTTCCCTTAGGTTATTACCAGCTTAAGCTCATGACCACTGACATTAACATCTCATGAGTCGATATCACACCATACAACAAAATGAGAATCCTGGCCCCTCTCCCAGAGGTGACAAACAACGCCACAGGGAATACATACAGCAAGTACACGTTTGCATAACGCGGCCATGTGAACAAACAAAACACCATTGTGACCAGTGACTGTTTACCTAATATAATAAATGCATATAACAACTTCAACATGCTCTGGTCAGATCTGTCCTTATCTCAAGCCTTCGTGCCCCATGTTGGGCCAAAAAAGGACTGTTGAGGTTTCACCCCAGCCAACAGCTGAGCACCAGGCAGCTGCTTACTCACTCCTCCTCCCCCCCGGTTGGATGGGGAGGAGAATTGGAAGAAAAAGTTAAAACTCATGGGTTGGGATAAGTGTAGTTTTCTGGGACGGCAAAGGAAGAGGAAAGGACAAGAGTCACCAGCCCAAGAAGGTCCATGTTTTCTCGTCAGTCCACTTTCCTAGTACCATAGTTATCAGTGATTGTCTACAGAATGTAGACAAAGGAACATCCTTTACCTTCTTCTGGGAAATGCACACTTGTGCATTGTGTTTTAAGTTTGAACACTAAGAATATTTCAGCCCTTTGGCTTCCAAAAAAAAAAAAAAAAATCTTAATTTTTCCCTTTATAAATGTAAGCGCACAACAATAAAAAAATCCGCAAGTCTAAAAAGGTCCTTCAATCTAGAGTATTAAGATGCAAAGCTAAGAAAATAGATTTACAAACTCACACAAGTACTGAAGCCAATCTGAATGTGTACTTATCATCAACGCAAGTGCACAAGCACTTGCTAAACTTGAGTCAAGAGCAGTGTTCGTAACAGTTATACCTGTATTTGAATTACACTTTCAAATGTAAATCCCGATTGCCCTACATATACTGCCATTTTCATCTTCTGTGGTCCAGACTATGATCCTTTACTCCCATTAGCCCTTAACTTTACACAGTGTGGTATATAGTAGGCGAAAGGGGTTCAGAAAATGTCACTACAAAGTTTTCCATGTCAGATAATAATTAGGTCTGTCAAAGGCAAAATTTAAAATCAAGATCTATTTAGACTTATTTTTCATATTAGAGTCATCACTGAGGTTGAGGATTTCTTTTTTTCTGCCCCCACAAGTGAAAGAGAGAGAATTCTTGCAAGCCTAAAGTTTCAGTTTCTCCACAAAATTACAACTTACTGTACTTGCTCTTTACATGAGCAACTTTTCCTTTTCCATCAGTGCTGTTCAACACAACTGGTAGGGGTCAAGCTGCAGCAGGGTACGAGGAGTGCCGAGGAGATACAAAAAAGAAGGAGAAGACAAGGTTATCTGAGGTACAGCACGAAGCTCCAAGGCACACCCTGCACAAGCATGCTGGTTTCTGGACAGGCTTGCTGACAGAGTAGACGTAGTGGGACAGAAAACAGAATTGCAATGCTAGGGACACCAGGACTTACCCACCATCCCAAATGGTCGGGACCAGTGACCTCCGGTAACCACCAGTCAAGGGGGCTATGCGGAGCAGGCATGGGTGAAAAGTCTTCCAGTAGCTAGCCAGACACACGGCCCGTCTCATTTGTTTTTCAACTATTTCCCAGAGCAGACCCAAAGCTGTTCCACCTTTCAAACACCCAGTAAATTAAACATCCCAGTGAGATATCAACCTACTTAATTTCTGCACAGGCCTTGTCATGAGGTCAATAAAGGTTTCAAAGCCTTCAGCAGTTTCCATATTTAGCAAGAAAATTATTTTTCTTTTGTGAGAAAGGAATTCAAAACAGCCATAGGGAAAAAACGTTAAAAAAAATAATGGCATTGGTCTTACACAAGATGCTAGGCAGAGTTATCAATTGGACTATTAGCTACACAAAGCCATTTTATGAAACAAATGCTTCCCATTCCCATCCAAATTAAATAACAAACTTACCAAAATTTGACAGTTTCATTGGATTTTGAATACTGCCCAGAGTTTGTGTGATCCCAAATGAATGAATGGACGTGAATTTACAAATCTATGTAAAATTAATTTCCTTATTCCTTTTCCCTCTCCATGCATTTCTAAAATGCATTCAATGATCCAAAAATCTTTCATTGTGTCTTCTCTGCTCTTCCTCCCACCCTCACAGCAAAACAAGTGTGGTTAAATAACAACCACTTCCACTACAACCAATCAATATGCCAGAAACAATATTCCCATCAATATTACCCCAGTACCCAGAAACAATATTACCCCAGTAATTTCAGAGATAAATATTCATGGCTTAGGGCAGAAATTTCCCTGTTCCCTTATGAACACACTTGTGCCTTCAAGATTAAATGGCTTTTCACATGGAAATAAGACATATAACCGCATTTCACATCAATGAAGAGGGAAGTTTGGAAAGTATATGCAAGATGGGAAGGATGCCGATGCAGCAAGGGGTCAAAATAGAAAGCCACTTTAGGTGGTACAGCAAAGTTAGCAAGAATCTGAGTACAGATTAAGTGGACAAAACCCACCAGCCTTCCATGTCTAGGGCAAAGAAAAGTCATGCAGCAGCATTAATCATTCCACTGCTCAGAACTTGGCCAGGAAGGGTACACGGGATATCAAAAGTGGTCTTCTAGCAGGCCTTGATGTCCCAAAATGAACAATATTTCTCTTGCATTACAAAAGATTTTTTAAACATTTTCTCTTATTTGAAAGCCAACTCTTTTTATAGTTACATGCTTAAGCAAATAAACATCCAAGCAGTCCTCTCCTACTGCCAAAAGCATCAAAACACTCACAAGAAATAGTGTGGATTTTGTTAGAAGATTCATTTCACTAATTAATCGATACCAATGCTGGATCAGTGGTCTTTTAGAAGAACATTTATTTGGGAGTGCTGATTGACACACCAATTATTGTTTGGTTAGCTGGAACTTGAAAGCCATCTGCAGAGTTATTAACAGATGTTCAAACAGTAGTATATAATGAATGTAAGTTCAATCTAGATCAAATATGCTACTGCTGAACTCTTGACTTATCCTCTGAAATAAGCCATTGAAAACATCTCAGTAGGACAGAACAAGGTTGTTAAAGTGTACGTTATGCAATTAAGAACTGTATTTAGCTGCCAAAGTAAACTTCCTGTTGATAATGTCAGCAATGATGACGACTGCCTATCATACTATGCTGGTATTTGAATAATACATGAATTATAAATTCAGGCAAATATTAAAATTTATCCTGGGTTTTCTCAAGTGCCTTTTTAGTAAAAGTATGCATTTTATTTCTACCTTTCTAAATAAAAATTATTAAACTATATATATATATAGATTCTTTTTTCTTTTTTTTTAACTTCTGTGCTGAAAACACTTATTTAGGATGTTTCCAAAGCATTCATGGTAAAATTCTTGGTAACTCAAAAGCCTTTTCAGCAGCCAAATCTTACTCAAGTCTCCAAAACAGACAAAGACAAACTATATTCCTAAACTATAAAGTAAAGCTAATTTTTTTGTGTAAAAGGCAGGATACAACACTAATTAAAGGCCTTCTGTTTGGCCTTAGACTCCTCATTCAAGTAACAGTAAAGAGGTGAAATAAAGAAGAGTGTCATTCAGGTGAAATAAAGAGAAACATTCTTCATTAAAACCCCAAGATTTGAGGGTACTGAAAAGCAGACAGAGAACCTTTTTATTGCTGTATCTCCATCTTCAGTCTAGTCAATACTGAATACCACCTAAACAGAGGAATCTGTACAATTTCATTGCTGCTTATATGAGATCATCATTCTTGGTGTTCATAACCAACAAAACCAGAATACTTTATAATGTTAATAAAACATAATCCAGCCTAAAAATCCTCTTTCAGTTTAAAAGGAACCCCTTTTTGGAAACTACATGATAACGTTTCTTCTGCCTTGGAGCTCCTAGAGCAGTTTGCAGGTCTTCATTCCCACAGCTACCGAAAATGCAACGTAGCTGTGGCAGCCTGACCTGAGTGAGCAGTGTGGTCCCTGTCACCTGTTCTTGCTGTTAGAAGGGGCAGGGCCATGGTCACCCCTGGGGAAGTAAGACTCTTCCTCCTTTTGGGAGCTGCTGGGCTAGTGGAGGAAGAGAGGGCTGGAGAGACTGCAAGGTGCAGCACAGTGCCAGGATGAAGCTGAAGAGATGGTAGTGGGTGGACATACAGTCACATCCCAGGGACGATACACACAAAGACTTTGCAAAGGACTGGACAGGACCAGGCAGGGCTTGCCACTGCACCCAAACCCCTGCACTGATTGCCAGTAAGGACTCCATATAGGACTCCTGTGGGATTTATCAATAAATATTTTGATATCTCCTCTTACTATTTTCACTCTTCTCTTTCTACAAAGTTAGCTGTAGTTGTTATCCTCTTTTTTATAATGGCTAATTTAGAAAACTTACCTTAAGTCTTGGCATAGCTATTGTATAACAGCCAATCAGCATTCTCTATCACAGGCATTAGCAGTTGTTATCACCACTAAAAACTGGGGAACTGAATCAGACATTGCATGGAAACCGTGTTCCAGAAACCTTGGGACTATTCAGCACAGCTATACCATTTACAGACCACAGACTCAGAAATCATATCTGCCAAATTTAATCACTTACATTTTTAGTATTATCTTTCACCAACAAGAAAAGCAAAGAACATTTTGAGAGAAAAGTGACTTTAAAGCTTGCCATTTCCAATTGGCATTTGCCATTTCCAATTTGCAAGTTCTTAATACTTGTCGATTTCTTTAGTCACACTGCAAATTTTAATCTACTGGGTTTTTTTAATCATAGAATCATAGAATGGTTTGGGTTGGAAGGGACCTTAAAGATCATCTAGTTCCAACCTCCCTGCCATGGGCAGGGACACCCTCCACTAGACCACGTTGCCTAAAGCCTCATCCAACCTGGCCTTGAACACTTCCAGGGATGGGGCCTCTGGGCAACCTGTTCCAGTGCCTCACCACTCTAACAGTAATTTCTTCTGAATATCTAATCTAAATCTACCCTCTTTTAGCTTAAACCCATTACCTCTTGTCCTGTCACTACACTCCCTGATAAACACTCCCTCCCCAGCTTTCCTGTAGGCCCCTTCAGGTACTGGCAGGCTGCTATAAGGTCTCCACAGAACCTTCTCTTCTCCAGGCTGAACAACCCCAACTCTCTCAGCCTGTCCTCATAGGAGAGGTGCTCCAGCTCTCTGATCAACTTCGTGGCCCTCCTAAATCTATTAGTTTTAATCTACTGCTAAATATTTTAGTAATTAATTCCTCAAGTCTTGATTCTGTAAAGGTTTTTTAGAAAATACAAGGTAGGAATCACTCAATTTTTTGTAAAACCAGAAGAGCCTGGATTCTCCTGCAAATGAAACAATACCAGTACCATAAGACTGCAAGGAAAGAGCATTATCACACTCCTCTGTTGCAGACCCAAATATAGCTTCTTTAGTGGGAGGCAGATATTTAGTCTGATGGAGTTTATCTCCCTGCAGATGAGATGCAGACCAGATAGCAATAGTCAAGCACCTCCAACGCCTTCTGTCTTTTTTCCCTTTAAAAACAAAAAAAAGGAAGCAGACACTGCAAAGAAGTAAAAATGGAAAAGTAGGTACTTACAAAGTACTGCATGCACTCACCATTGTTTAAATATCTTTTCTTCTTCATACTCATCTGCAGGAAAAATCCTTCTTTTTTAAGTCTCCATTTCATTAAAAAATAAATAGTACTAAGGCAAAGTCAGTCAAAGCAGCCTTTCCTGAAGACAAACAAATGCCTCCTGAATGAAAATAACATTTTACCTTGTTGATCTGCCCTCAAAGAAGCAGGAAGCTCTGCAAAATAATTCTCACCATGCAGACAGGAGTTACATCAATGTGCAAAGTAATCCCTTATCAGACCCCAAATATGAAGTTCTGAGTACACCACTGATTCCAATAGGAATTTGGCTGGAGCAAGTTTTGGTGTCATTTCAGGCAACTAAATTCATGAGGCTTCAGGACAAGGGGAAAGTGTAGTGAGGAAAACAGAAGTTTCCTCACCATCGCACACAGCTACTGTCGTGGTTTAACCCAGCCGGCAGCTACAACAACCACACAGCCGTTCGCTCACTCCACCCCACCCCCCCTACCCCGCTCAGTGAGATGGGGGAGAGAATCAAAAAGGAAAAAAAAGTAAAACTCATGGGCTGAGATAAAGACAGCTTAATAGGACAGAAAAGGATAAAAATAATAACAACGACAACAATAATAAAAGAAAACACAAAACAAGTGATGCACAGCACAATTGCTTACCACCTGGAGCTGATGCTCTGCAAGACCCCAAGCTGCCCCGCCTCCTGGCCAACCACCCAGGTATATACTGAGCATGATGTCATATGGTATGGAATATCCCTTTGGTCAGTTTGGGTCAGCTGCCCTGGCTGTGTCCCCTCCCAGCTTCTTGAGTGCCCCCCCACCACCTTCTTGGCAGGGCAGTATGGGAAGCTGGAAAGCCCTTGACTGCTTGGCAACAACCAAAACATCAGTGTGTTATCAACATTAAATCCAAAACACAGCACTAACCAGCTGTTAGGAAGAAAATTAACTCTATCCCAGCCAAAACCAGGACAGCTACCATGGGTCAGCCAGTGGCTGAAGTTCATCCACTCCAAGCACCAACAGGAGACTCATGCCCTGGAGATGTCCCCTTGGACACTATCCACCTGCCATGTGAACACCTGCAGGGCTACCTGTCATGCCAAAATTCTTTCCAGAGCTTTTACAAGGGAAATTTTATGCAGCAGCTGCTTTGTTATAATAACTAAAGCTGGGGAAGGCACGTCTCTTCTCCTGACCTCTCAGCTCAGTGCTATACTCAAACAAAACATCAGACTCATGGTTACACTGGCAAACCTGAAGAGATGGCGGTCTCTGTTCATTAAAGCATAATAATCCACTGTAGACAGACTCTCTTCTCATCATCATTTGAAAGCTCTTACACAGGAAGATAAAAGTTGGCAGGTCTATATCAGATAGATGCAGTGAGTCACTTAAACCAGTATTAGTATTACACATGCTTGTATGCTTTTTTCATGACAAACATTTGCTAGTCAAGAGAGCCAGAGGTACAGTGACTTCACTGATGGTACATTTCTCACACACACCAGACCTCTTCTACTTTCAGTTGCCCATACAGAGGCCCAAACAAGATGTCCAATTTCAAGGTGAAATTTTACAGAACTCTAGACGTGCTTCAAAAAAAAACCCAAACAAATGCTCAGGTATACAAACTGTGTGTTTGTATTGTAAAATAACACCTGCATGTAAAAATACACATATGCAGTGCTGAAGTTACACCTATGAATCACATGCTGGCACACACATACCTCATCTGAATGCAGTTTGCAAGCTAACAGCTATAGGTTTGCACATGAATAGTTTTCATCTGAAACCTAGCTCCCAACTTCAAAAAAATTTCACCATAACAGTTTAGGGATATTTCTGGGTACAGATGTAGGAAGACAGTAAGTTCAAAAATACAGGACTAGACCAGTGAATCCAGCTGCAAGACTGACCAATCAAAGATGCAAACATGTTTCATTATTTCAGAAGCATCTCAGTAACTGTTAGTTAACTAAATTTCTCTTAGACGTCAGTCTGTAGAAATGCCATGTGTAACAAATGTACAGACTTGTTACAGAACAAGTAGGATAATTGACTGCAACGATTGCCAATTTATGCAATTTAAAATATCCTATCAGAAAAAAAAACATACTGCAATGCTCTCATTCATTCATTCATTGAAATCTGAATGAAATGCATCCACAACAGACAAAAAAAGCGTAAGATACTCAATTAGCAAAGCATTTGCTACGTCCTAACTGTCCAATACTGGTTCTGCCTGAGCAGACAATACAATCCATGATAGGAGTTGAATGGAACAACTTCCACCACAGAACAGAATAACTGCTCCAGAAAGGAATTCCTCTTTCTGTTCATCTTGTCAAAAAGGGTAGTAAAATGGTTTTTTTGGTGAAAAGACAGCAGCAGCAAAAGTGAACCATATTCTGTTTAAGCCTACTAATGTGTCAAATGGTTTGACTAAATAGGGATAGATTTCTCTATGCAGTCCATGGAAAACCACTTAAACCACTGATTTTAACAACTGCATGGTACCTGTGGAACTGACCACATAAAAACCCAATGAACTGAAATTTTTATCACAAGGAAAAGTTCGATTTCATCCATTGAGAGCTGCAACTGAAGAATATTGCCTGGACATGTGTTTTGTTTCGTTTCACAAGGGCCTAAGCATCAGCTGTACCCTGTATCACAAGACTGAGGGAAAGGGCTCAGGGAAGGCAAAAGCTCATTCCCTGCTTCTGCCCCAGGCCCTCCTGCCTCTCCCAATGCAAGACGTGGTCCTCATACCCCCTTCCCATTCTGTGGAGGACTATGGAGCTGACTTCCAACGTCTAGAAACAATTCAAGAGTTACTCAGCTTCAACAGCAAGTGTAGCCCTGTGACACCCAAACACTACTAGTCCTACCTCCTAAATCTCTCTAGAACCACCAGCCACAAAACTGCTGAAAGGCACGCTTGCCACCTGCAGAATTTCACAAACATTGGTATAAAATGCAAATATTTGACTTAGCCCGATAAATGTGATGGTTAAATGCAGACACAAACTTGTCTAGCTGTTCACCTAGTCTCAAAAATTTTCCCCCTTTATGAATGATCTAGATTTTTATTTTAAGACAATGAACAGAAAGAGTTTATTGGTTCTGCAAGATCAACTATCAAAGATAAATCAGGAGATCAAAATCTCACCTAGAGCCACCAGAACTGAAGATGTTTCTCTGCTGAAATAAAGAAGTAGTACCACTTTACCCAAGTTTTACTGGTAAAGTCACAGCAGTCAATAATGACTACTTTGCCATAATTCTGTTTACCCAACAAGTTTACCATGGGAGATAAAAGATAAAAAACATGCTTGGCTGTTGCAGTTCATATTAATACAGTTTAAAAGACTACAGTAAGCATTTTATGGCAGTGTATTTGTTCTGGTACCTTACAGTTAATACCACATTTAAAATCTTGTGTTTGTTCAAGAGAGAATAATCTCTTCATTTACTTATTCACTATAGACCCTTACATCATACCCATCACTATGTATTACATTTTCATCATTGTGATTGTGACTTGCGTTGCAGTGATGCCCAGAGGCTGCAGTAGCAATTGTGTCTGTCACTAAGCTAACATAAAATAAATACACTCTTTCCCATTAATCCAAACAGAGAAGAGAGACAAATGGGGAGAATGAAAACAAGGGGACATAGAGCTAAAATGGGACACAATAGTTCAAGAAGCTACAGCAGCAAGTACCGCAGCAAAGACCAAAATAAAATTCTGCCGTGCTGATGTGAATACCGAGTTTTGACAACAATATCAACTGAGCCATGTTTTTACATCTGCATCTCTGCATTCCCTGCCCAGTGCTCCATCTGCTGCACCCAACACATACTGAGCTGGTATCTCAAGTCTACTGAAAAGATGTTCTACATTCTTAAAACTAACAGTGAAAGACACGCTCTAATAATTAAAGTACAAGGTAACATGCAATGCCTGGAAACACCTCACTGGCCTGAGATTAAATTTACCCTGGAAGGGATAAATGGTACAGAAATAGACAAAGGAACACATGCAGGTTATTTATAACCCAGTTAGAAACAGGTAAGATACATTTTAAGACAGTTTGTTGTCCAAGCTAAGCTGAAGTTCAAACACATAAGTGTGGTCCTTTAAAAAAAGTCATACTAATTCCCCTAGCTTCCTTGAACTCTGAGACAGAACTACTTATCAAATTCAGCTTCAGAAAGACCAGCCATAAGTAAAATAGAAAAGAAAATGTCTCATCGGTGCAGGCAATTCTCACTTTTGCTCACAGAGGAATTGTAGAACCACAGAATCACAGCATATCTCAGGTTGGAAGGGATGTATAAGCATCATTGATTCTAACTCCCTGCTCCTCGCAGGACCATTCCAGCTATTTACAACTGTGTGAGAACCCTGAAAATGAAAGACCATTTTTGCACTTCATGTACAGAATAGATGTCAGAAGAGCAGCTTCTCTTCTCATTGTTTTCCATGGGTGAAGGGTAGGGGAGAGCAGCTAAACCAAAGCAAGTAGTTGGTTTGCTTCCTGTTGACCATCATCAAACAGGTCTGCAGCGGTGGGGACCAAATAAAGGAATACATTAACATGGTGAACATCATGTTGTAGCACTGCTAGGTAAGGCAATATAATTCAGTAACACCACAATGGTAATATGCACAAAAGTCAAATCCACCTGCCAAATTCAATATTTGCACACATCTATGCTTAACTGTGCACCAGGCTGCTTTTTGGCCCCCTGCTCCTCTATGTAAAGGTGCAAACCTGTTCTCTCTGTAGGTGGAAGTGCAGTCCTGAAATTAATTTTGTGTTTGACATCAATAAATTCCACTTCAGATTAAGATCTCAACGCAGTGTGTAAATGTAAAAATAACTTCTCCAAAATTTGCCAGTGACAAGAATAGAGGCACAGAAAATTTAAGTGACTTACTCATATTCGCACCAAAATACTCAGATCTTACTTCACTCGGAGAGGTAGCCTCAATGCAGCTTTCAAGAATTTTCAGATACAAAACTTCCAGAACTTTCATATTTCAACTGGATTTTTATTCCAAATTTCCCCCATAAAAAGGTGGCTGAAACATGCATCTCTCCGTATGAAAACAGATTTTGCTAGTGCCACCTCCTGGTGATAAAACAAAACTGAAAAATCATGTACTAAGCTGAAGATTCTCAAACAAAGTGAAAATATAGTAGTTTGACTTGTTTTGGTTTGCTTGTTTATGATTGCTTGACCTGAGGCATCAAATTTTCCTCTCTGCAAACTTGAAGGATACAAAATTCATTAACCATTTTTAGGATGATGTAAGTGCAGATACATAAGCATCCTTTAATCAGTGACAACAAAGAGGAAATGCTATATTACTGGAAGAGTCACCCTCTCAGGAAGGCACATCTGCCTTGATTTTATCCTTTGGGAATTTTGCTGTGGAGGACACCAAAAGGCATACTGAGATCTCCACTGCAGGTTGCCCATGGAATTGTGAGCTTGGTGTAGCCTCCCCATCCAACTTGCGCATGCTTTGTTTGCAGCCTTCCAACAGGAGATAGTCTTTGGGTGTTACTGACAACAACAAGCTGTCATCATGGTGAAAACAGGTGTCATAAAGCTATTGATAAATACACCCCATCACCTTCAACTGGTTTGTCCCCATCTGAAAGAATAATATTTGGTCTAAGAAAAATTGTAAAATTATAAAATTATAAAAATTTTATAAAATTATAAAATATGAGCTTTACTTAAATCTACCCTACTATATTTTAGATAGCTGCAGTTAATTTTAAAGCTTACTGTCCAGGCCCACAAAGCAGAGGATAAAGGTATAAGGCTGGGTATGAGAGAAGTTAAATTACACTCTTAACACAGAATGGGTAAGTGTTGGCAATATGCCTCATACTCTTGAGAGATTCTACAGTTCCTGTGTAAAGTAGATCTTTTTTGGCACTAAGCCTAACACTCTTCAGGGAGTTTTTGTAAGTTGCCTGGGGCCTTTACAACACATAGTCCAACATGTGTTTTGGTATCAGCAGCTGTTTTTATTTTCTTAAACATTTTGTTCTTAAACAAAATTCTGAATGCTTAAGATAACGGCTGTAAAAGAACAGAGTCAATGTGAATCACTGCCTTCCATCATTTATGTTCAAGAGCTGCTTGAACATCATTTATGTTCAGGAGTTGAACCACACCTGAAACATGACGGATAGGAAAACAAAAATCAACCTGAAACAAGCACTCCAAAGGAATGTCTTGCAATGGTAATCTGTGCACCACCTTTTACATAAAAATAGTAAACTTCTTGTACATTCTATGAGAGGCATACCAAAAACCGCAGTTAACCTTCTCAAACCTGACCAGGTTTGCTGGTCATCCAGGCCTGAAGTGCAGAATTAATCTCGGCGAAGTCTCATGTTCTCAGCTATGCCCTTTTGGAAAGTTCTAGACCAGACAAAAGAATCCACCGAGACCCATCCCTACTGTCTTCAGAATGGATTTCCCCAACAACTGCCAGAGCTGCAAGTAATGATTTCCTTGCCTTGATGGATGCTGTGTTGTATTTCAAGCACAACAAGGTCACTGAAGCATATGCAAAGCTAGAAAATGTTCATGCTGGATAAAACTAAGATCATTATCACTTAATCACTTTGCTGTACCTAAACATCATCAACAACCAGGCTTTAAAACTGGTTTATAAACAATTGATTATAGAAAACAACTTAAAAAGAAAATGTCTTGAGTCAAGCTTTCTGCATAAGGAACTGCACAGAATACTGATGAACACCTTTTTTCAGACTGTGCCAACTGACACATAAAAACAACAGTACTAGAGAGCAAAATAAGTATGTTAAAGAGATTTCAAGTGTGGCTCAAGCTGCTTACTGATTAACACTTCTACATATAACAGTCCCCACAGATCTGTGCGGTTATTGTTCAAAAATGAAACAAGGCTCTCTTGGCAACTGGAAACAAATGATCCTCCCTGACCAAGTTCACTGTTCTCACACAGCTTAGCAGCATTGGAGTTGCTTCTTTGTCCAGAGCCTCTGGGGATGGAAAAAAATAAAAAATCCCTATCCCAAGACTTAAGGCCTGTCAACTATTTCCAGAAAAAAATGTACAGTCATATTTGCAAGAAAATAGGAAATAAAATACACAATGATTTTTCATGTCAAGGAACAAACTTAACACTGCAGGAACCACAGAAATAGAAGATGACAGCTGCCTTTTCAATGGCCCTGGAAAGGAGAACAAAAGGGGTCCATGCTTATCTGCGCAAGTTTCTGCATTTCCTACTAACAAATTTGATTCTTCAAGTCCCACCTCAAGTATTTTCATGTCAACTCTTCACAACTATAACATACTCTTCCCATACCCACCTGTTTACTATACTGGTTTTAGTAGAGCAGTCAGGGGGGAACAAAAGGCCAGACTGATTTCCAAGGCTTGCACTCCCCATGTGTGCAGTGTCACCTGCTGCCAGGGAGGTTGGGGGATGCAAGGAGATGGCTATGGCTCTCATGACTGAGAGCTGCTCACAATTTCTAGAAAGTCTTGCCAGACATATCAGCTCAAACCACAGTCACAATATGGAAGACCAAAAGTCAGGCTGACTGGCTGCCTCTCCCCTCCCCATGTCCATGTTGGACCTCTCCACCAGGTTATGAGCATGGTGGCTGGAGGTGCAGCAGTTGCACCAGCTCCATCAACAGCACCTCAAGATGGAATTTCGATCACAGTGGAAATTCTCCATCAGCCAAATCCAAGCTGCATTAAGACTACAATACACTGTCTTACAGGACAGGAAAATCCACTCCTAAACTTTGTATGAACTGCCATAAGCATGTTAAGTAGGATCGCAGCGATTCAGACCAAGGATCCAACTGCCCCCACAGGACCCTCCCCCAGCAGTGCTTACAAATAATGCTGAGGGAAAAGTACAAGGTGTCCTCCTCAACTACTCCCACAGCCACCTTCTGCAACTACCTACACCAGCAGGGATATGTTTCTTTAATACCTCTTGATGGACTTCAAAACCATGTTTTCATTCACTGAGTAAGAGAAACCAGTATAGGTGCTGAAGATACTGGTGCTTTCAGAAAATATGTTGTTTTCAGAAAGATCTGGGATTTTTATTACTACGTGAGACATAAGAACACTCAGGACATGCCTGAACATAGTCCAGCTCACACTCACAAGTCCATTGTCTGCACAGAGGAGTGAATAAGACAAGCAATAAGAACAGCTACTAGGTTTTCTAGAAAACAAAATATTATTCAGATGTGTATAAAGTGCAGATATGCTGGTAATAAATCCTTGAATACACAACTTTTGGACGTTACTACATAGAGATCACAGTTCTAATTTAAACTATTTGAAATTTACACACTTTAAAAAAATTACCTTCTTAATAGAAAACTCAGTAGAAAGCTGGATTTTTAAAAATTGTGTTATTTTTAATTACAAGACTTCTGTCAAAAGATCTGCATTGATGAGAGAAGCTGAAGACCAATGCTAGCCAGGTTATGGTCTTGTGTCTTCCTTTACTGTTCTCATCCTTTTCCCCTTTCTGCTCCTTCCTGCCTGACAACTCTCTAGCTCACTTTTACCTCAGCAGATCTTGTCAGTAAAGATCTCTTTCTAAGCCTAAGTAAATCCAAAAGGTGTGAAACCAATTATTCACAAAAAATGGGCAAATACACATCTCAAACAAAATGGGACTGCAGATTTTCAACGACAAATACATATACTGTTATGTCTGCATTTTGCATCTGATATCTATGTGAAAATATCTAATACGGGTATTCCTACCAAAGGAGGAAAAAAAAAAAGTCACCGTACTAGCACATTTTTCTGTATTGAAAAAAATCCACCATTATGCTATTTTCTTTTTCATCTGCACAACCTAGTACTAGAGAGCACATTATACCATCAGTAACACACAGGAGGTAAAGTAACTGAAGTTCGAGATGTACACCAGTGCACTGGGTTTTTTTCTCCATACAGTAGCACAGCACAATGCGGTTCAGGTTCTCATCATGCACAGAAGCATAACAATTTCTCTTAATGTGACTTAGGGTGGCATCCTTTCTAAAAATCATCTCCTTTCAAAGCTTTGTAACATTATACAAGATAAAGAGTCTTCATGCAAAGTAAGGACTCTCTACAAGCTGTGGTTACTGTAGATTATTACTGTTCTCTTTTTATGCATTCAGCACCACCTCCTGTCAAAAAAAAAAACCCTCTGTAAAAAACAAGGCACATAATTGGATTGCCCCAAAATATTCTGTTCTTTCCTCTACCCTAAACTGAAGCTCCTGGTTTGTTTTTTGGGGGGTTTTTTTGGTTGGTTTTTTTTTTTTTTTAAACTATTTTATCCATTATTGAAAGAATACAAGGAAACTATTCCAAAACCACCAAGCCATTTTGTTGTATATCTTGCTGCTTTTACTATTCCAAGTGCTTTAAAGTAAAAAACTAAAAAAACCTTTGAATAGTGCAAACCTCTATAACTAATACTGAGACAAATGTAAAAGGAAAACTGTAGTCTTCTTGAGATGAAGGTTTAACTAAAATAAGTATCAATCAAAAATTTCCCTCCATTTACCCACCACTAGAAAAAGACAAAATATGAAAGAGCTGCACAAGCATAAACTACATGAATAGTTTTATAAGGTTTAATGTCTTCTTTATATACATGCTATGCTTTATACAGCATAGCAAGGTTCAAAGTCTTAGAAAATTATCTGGACGTAGCCAAGTGAATGAGATTTAGTTCTTCCATAGTGAGTACATTCTCAGCACTGATAATCTTCAACTCTGTAAGTGGCCCTGCTAGTAACAAGAACTTTAAAGCATGAGGAATTACTAATCCCCATGCGTAGAAACACAGAATCTGAAGTCCGTCATATCTGAAGTCCACAGTATCTTGTCTAATGAGTGCTTTTTATACATAAGCTTCCCTAATGCCAGGCCTTCAGCTGAATTCTCTACTCGCTATCCCACAAAATAGCAGACTACTTTACAGATGTGAGAGCTAATCAGGCCAAGAAGACGGAAACAATAGCATCTAGGAACAGAGCGGTCAGGCACAGCAGAGCAAAATCCCCAAATCAAGGACATTAAACTAGGTGATACTCTCTTCACCTTGTGATGCTGCTTTGCAATATATACTGCAGATGAATTAGCTGTTATGTAGGGCTATTTTAGAGATCCCAGCATGGATTCCCTGGTTTTAGGCATGTAATTTTGAAGACAGCGGGAATCAGGCTCTACCTGTAGTGAAAGAGAGATGGAAAAGTTCCTCCAAAGCTCAGCGTGTGAGGAGTCCACTTCTCTTCACTGTAGCAGAACCATAAAGCTATATGCTGTGAATTACACCCACCACCAAAGCAAGCACCAGACGGATGATCTCAGAGGTAACCCAATGAATACGTATATGCATTACCACTGGTCTGACTCAGCAGAGCACTCAAGCATGCAGTTAACTTTCAACTTGTTCTGAAATGATACCGGTTTCAAGCCTGTGAGCCTTGCTGAAGACAGATGGACTTCCTAAGTTTTCAAAGGGAAGTAGGGAAGAAAAACAGAAAACGGAGAGAAGCAGCACACTTGGAATAAAATGGGAAATCTGTCTCCTTTTCTGCATTTTCACTCAGATATCAACCCAAGCTTTTCTTGGTATTTTAAAACATTTCATTCTTTTCTATACATTAAATTCTCATGTTTATGTACATTCTGTTCTGTTTTGACTTCAAAGACCCAAGAGCAGACAGTCAAGTACTTTCTCATAGATAGGTAAATCTCTGATGCACAAGCACTTACTCACAGAGTACCAGCCTCCAAATTTTGTGAGGGCTATGCATCATTATTTTCTACAGCAATCCAAAAAATGGATTGCAAATCTATGGTTGAGACATGCTCCAAAGTGCTTTACAGCTTGTACAGACTAAGCACTCTGAAAAGCATGACTACATTGCTGCTTTCATCAGTAAGCAGCTGTTAGTCACCAGTGGAAAGCTGTGCTCATGCATCCAAGAAGGAGTATTTCTGATAGCACACACAAAATTCTGGTGCCACAGAACATAAAATGACTATCTGGATTTGTTGAGTCAAGAGGTTAGGTTAGCAAAGCAAAGTCAAACTACACTGTTTATAAAGAATCCTAGGACAACTCAGGGATTCTGAGCAACTGCTGTGTAATGCTAAGCCCCTGGGAATAATAAAATGATTAATTACTTTTGTGTAAAACAGCAAAACACTTTGTTTCAGTATCTCTTCCTTTGTAGTAAAAGAGTGGTAAAGAAGAGACTGGATTCCATCTACTAAACCCAATATCATCTGGGTATGTGATATTGGAGAAGAAATGCTATTACTAATAGCAATAGAAAAAGGAGTCTTACCTTCACCTGGGGAGAAAGAATTTTCAAATTCTTGCTGTTTTGGCTTTAAAGACTGTGCAGCTGCCAGTCCTGGGGGCTGTGGGACTTGTAAAAAAGGCTTCCCATTTGTAACCACTTGTCTCCTGGGACTTAGAGCAGGAAGGTAAATAGTACTGTCAATGATGTTGCTCTGAGAAGCTACCCCTCCTCCAAAAGGCATCTTTAAGTGTAGGCTGGCAGACAAGTTTCCAATAGCTGGGCTTGGGGTGCTGCTATTTGAAGATGGACAGGGTGTTCCTGCATGAACTCTGATAGGTGGGATCTGCTGTCCAATGATCATCCTAGGTCCATGAGGAATACCTGTTCTCCAATGGCTCATACTGCATGACCTCCCATCCATTTTTTAAGAAGTTAATGTAATCAAAGTGTGTTTTTACAGACCCACAGCTATGACTGATATCAATCCAAAGTCAGTAAGTAATCCATTGTGCATTACGCCTGTTTAAAAAAATACATAAATAAAAATAATTGATATTGTATTAAATAATACGTGAAAGAGGACCGCACATGATTGTTAACTTTCTGACATTACTAGTTACAAGAAACAAAGCGCAAGCACTGCCGGGGGAACGGACAAAGCCAAGGAATGACTTAGAGCTCTAACATGGAGAAAACCTGCCCCTTCAAAAGCTGAAGTTTGCAATAAGGTCACCTGCCTTCACATTAGCTAAACCAGCCATGAAATTAAGTGAATGCTGACCAAGTGCAAGAAGGCAGCCAGGAGTGAAAGGACTCTCTGATAGGGAGTTGTCATCAGGATGAACACAGCTATTGCCCCTTTTTCTCATCTCCTCAGCCTATTAATTAAAATGGTGCTGCAAAGCACAGTCAGCAGGCCAGCACTACGCAGATATAGACAAAACAGGAGAGAGATACCAGTTCACATTCTAAAGGGATACAGACAAAACAGCAAAGAGATACCAGTTCACATTCTAAAGGATGTGCATACAAAAAAATGAAGAGGGAACTGCAAAACCATAGAAATACCTCTATGGTCTTTCAAACTCTGTGGCACTTCACAATAGAAAAGCATTGCAAAAAAGCACAGCACAGAAGTATTCATAAACATAACTACAATCACTTCAAAAGTAGATGCTTATTGTAAGCCTATAGATATGCCATAATTTAAATGTAATGCTACACAGTCGCAAATTTTCAAGTACATCTTTCAAATTATACCAATAATTTTGAACTCTGACTTTTTGTCACTTACGTTTTCCTGTTATTTAAATCTTAGAAGACAAGACTGGTAAGGAGTTTGAGAGATCATCTCAGTTACACCCTACCCCAAGGCAGAATCAACTACATCTAAACATTTCCTGACATAAAAAAGATTTGTAGGCAAAAGCTGCACTTGTCAGTGTAAATCACTGTGCTAAGATATCACACAGATGGGGTCATTTCAGCCCTAACTCAGCTGAACAGCACATGCCCAACTTTCATCACTAGGTTCATGTGTTTAACGTTAAGCACATGTTTAAGTAGTTTGCTCAATCATAGACTCAGTGCTTAATTAACTTGTTCAGACAAACAAATTAAGTTTACAGAAATAAAACTGAAGCACAGCTTCAATTATGGTTTTCATTCATGTATACATTAAGATTTTAATTAAGTATTATGATCTTGCTCCACCAAAACACTGAACTATAACTTTTACTTTCAGCACATGAGATTTTCCACACTGAAGCCAATGAGATTATAACCAGTATATTCATGATTGAATTTCAATTTCACACTTAACCCTTGGCTTACAATGATTCTGCAGTGTCTCAATTTTCTCCATCTGTGAAAGGTGAAAAAAAAAAAACCCAATCCAAAACATCCCTGGTCATTTTGCAAAATTGCATTCATAGCACACTTTCACATTACAGCAAAAGCCATCTAAGTGTTTGTATAGACATATATTCATAGATAGTCACACACACTCTCCAGTTAAAACTCACTAATAATGAAAGGCCTAAGCATATTATCTTCAAAGGCAAGAGCAAAATCCCTACTGACATTAGTAAGAGACATATTCCCTAACCAAACTTAAATGGTCATACAAGATTTATTCTACATACTATTTTTCATTGTTATATTTCTATATTATGGGAATAAAAATTGTAAAGCACACCAATTAAAAGCAATATTATTTATTTTCATGCCGCCTGAAGCATAAATCACTCTCTGCAATTCAACCAAGTACAGGGAGAGCTGAATGTTCTTAAATTCTTAGTTTGTTTTAAAAGCAGAATGTACCTTTCTCTAACACAGGTGACTAGATCCTAGAAAAGGACATAGAAACAAAGGCAGTTGTTTTGCTGGCAAGGCTATACACCATGTCAGTGTAAACTGGCTACAAATAAAAGTCATTCTCGCTTGTAATTCTTGTCTGCAAGAACATTTAAACTACATTTTTAAAGTACTAATATAATCAAGAAAAGAGTATTCATGACAAATGTATGAGCTTTACTCAGCAAAAGCACCTTTATTTTAATCAACAGAAGAATATTTCTACATATCTTACACAGACGCACCAGCCATATAAAACCCAGGTCAATATACAACTTGTGTGGTTAGTACGTTGGTCTCCTTTGCTATTCTTCTCCAGCAATAATACATCTTACAGTGGATAACAGTGTTCTATGTTATCATTGTCTCAATTTTATCATTGTCTACTGCTGACTTTTTTTTTTTTACACTTGAAGAAAGGCCTCTGGGCCCCTTAATTTCTTTCTTCGTCCTAGTAAGCTGTATTTTGAACTGAATGACCTGAAAGTACAAACAAAACAACGTTTTTTCTGAAAGATGAAACAAGTGAAGTAATTTCTCTACTTTCTTCTACTAGTCTCCTTCATGATTCTATAATGAAAATGTATAACATTACATTAACATGCAAATCAGCACTTCCTTTCTTTAAAATATTAAAGCACCTTGGAGAGCGTAACTTTTCCCATTTTTTTTTATTATTATTTTGTGGTCTTTTCAATATTATTTACCTGTTCATGAGTGGCTTTTCATTAATTAGATTAGTTTAGCATCAACTTCCATCATGATGTCAAGACCTTCTCATATCGAAGTCAGAGTGGCCAAACTGATCCAAACCAAAACAACAGATTACCTAGAGGTGCATTAGAGCATATATAACTAACTAAATGGCAATTGGACATGAATTATATTCTAAAAGTCTAACTGACTTTTGCATCAGATCCATAAATAGCTCCCAATTATGGCTACCTGTAGAAATAGTAGAAAGACATGATAAATTTCTAACTGAAATCATCTTGGAAATTGTAGTAATACAGCACCAAATACAACAGCTTATTTAGAAATAAGCTTAGAAATCCTGAATAGGTTTGAAGCTTAATGTACTAAGTTAAAACACAAAAAAACCCTGCAGAAAATAATACTGTCCTGAGACTGAATGGCTGTGCTGACAAATTCTTTTGTTCTACCAAAGGAACACAAGCACTTGCCACCTTTTAATGAAATATTTCTGTCCATCAGTGAGATATTGTAGCGACCTTTTCATGATCCCGCAGATGTTAAAGGAAATACAATTATGTGCACTGCTTCTAAAGTCTCTTTTTTTTTTTAAAGCTGACATTTCTCAAAGCTCTATGACTCTGCATCTATCAATAACAGCATGACAACATAATTACTCAAAATCCATAACAATGATTCATAAATTCACTTTCAGAAAGCCATGTAGTAAAATTTAAATTCAAGCTGAAGCCCTGGAAAATCCGAACACTAATCCTTCAGAAAGCAAAACAAGAGAAGAATTCACAAATCTGTGCCTGCAGCACAGTATGCCATATAGTCTACTTTCACAATGCAGTTTTGAAAAGTAATCACAGTTGCCTTACTGCTTCACCCACTGAAATAAGAGGTAAGATACATTTCAACTTCAATAAAAGCTGAATTACTCCACTGCAGAGATCAGTTTAAGGAATTGTAATAAATCCAGCTCAGGACACATTTTCATAAAAGTAGTTATCAGACACTGGTACTTCACACACTGGGTATATACCAAATCAAAGGAGAAGACTGAAAGATAACGCACCTCCTTTCTATTCTTCCACTGGAGACACCTCACCTCTACAACAGCTACCAAACACTGCAGAAAGCAAACATGAACTGTTCCTCCCTTGGGACTGTGTGCTCCAAGACTGTGAGAGACTTCCCTCATCCCCACCACAACCAGGGACAGCCAAGCCTCTCTCCACGTCCCCCTCCACAATCTCCTTAGCACAAGTCCAGGAAAACATTTACTTCCTACCAGGGCTGAGCTACCACAAAGTCACCCAAAGGGGCTACCTCCCCTTTAAGCTCTGTTCTCCCCTACCAGTCCTTCCCTCCTTGCGTGGCCATGGTATTTGGAGCATCACCTGTCAGTGGCACCACAGTGAAACACTCAGAAGTCACTGCCTCCCCTGACATCACACCCCTGATGACTCAGTCTGGATGGACTCAAGGCCTGGGATGGACCGGGGAAAAGGACAGCGACCAAAAGCTGTAGGGTTGCCTCATCTCAGCCTCACTGACCACTCAGTGTCTACACTGACTCTGGGACCTTGGAGGCTCCTCAGGTTTTTCTGTCTCACAACTGCTTGTGACAAGGACATACCCTAACATAGGTGTAAGCCACCAACTTCACATCTCATTTTCTAAAAAGCACACACACGTAGGAAGTGCTGGTGTTACAGCTTTTGTACAGTTATCTGGCTATAGTTCACAGACCAAAGCATGGTAATAAATTCTTCCTGGAAAGGAAAACCACACAGAGATTTAACTAGGAAAAAAAATAACTGAGAGCTTGAAATTAGGCTCTGAACAATACGTACGTTAAGAATCACAGCTGCAACAAAGGAAGACAATGTGACTTCAAAACTGGAACTACAAAATAGGCTTTCCACTTAATTTATAAAGAATCTCTTCCCCTCCCTCTATGGCAGCCAGCATCTCAGAAGTCATGCACTGAGAATAATAAATACATCACATTAGCATCCACTGTTTTAGTCATTTGTATCTGTTTCTTGACAATTGTACTCTTGGACTACCACAGGGGGCTTCATTCCAAACTGCAGTACTCTGATAATATCACATTTTTCATAGGCCCAGGTGGTCAGCCAAGGAAAACTAGAAAAGGGTCACACAGTCTGAGAGTTTCTAGTTCTCAAACATCAGCAGAATGCCTTCTTGATATAACATCAACAAGCAAGGCAAATGAAAGCTAAAGGAGGTCATCTAAAGCACTGTGAGCCAACCAGCCCCCAAACATGATTGAGTTTCTCAGAGCTAGTGTAATGAAATATACTAATTACTTATTACTTGCATCACTATAATTCCTAGGAAGATTAGTCACAGAAAGGAATGCCTTTGTGCAAGGGACTGTACAAACACAGAGCAGAGCACAATCACCGATACTGCTGTAACTGCCATCAAAAGGGCAGCCGTTATCAGTGGACAGGATGATGTATATCCTAGTGTAGCTAGGACCGAGCATTTTTACCATTCTGCCAGAAAAAGCTTCTCAGGTTTTTATTATAGTAATTAAGATCTCCTAAGATTTTTCTGTTAGGACCGTAAGTGTCAGAGCTGCACTGCAAGCAGTTGCTGTAACAGAACAGCAAGAGCTTTCCAGGAGCAACATTACTCTCATTAAGGCTAGCTACAAACTTCAGGAAAACCCAATACAAAATCTGGCAGCACTGAGTACCAGAGTCGGAGGCATGCCTTCTGACATGCTGTCAATAGCTGCAGCATCCTTACCCGGTAACCAAAGGCTCCTGCAAACCCTGCCTTGTGGACCTTTTACTCACGCTGTTGCCGTGCTAGCTTTGCCTATAGTGACTTTGGACTTTCCAGCAGTGCAGCCACAATTGCTAATGTCGCAGCGTCAGCAATGGTGAGAGCTTCAGTGCAAGCAGGACATGGGAAACCACCAACAGCGTCCCCATGTGAGCTGGTGGCAATGCAGCGGCAGAGGCACAGGGCCATGGGTACTTGCCCTAGTGCCCTTGGTGTAACTGCCACTTGTGGGGCAGTGTGGGCAACCACACATGCTGCTGGGCAGATGGCCCAGGAGATACCTACCACCACCCTTATCACATCCATGGCTCATCCTACTGACCTCACAGCTAAACCATGAGCAGCTTCAAGCAAGTCAAAAAGGTAACTGGGGTCTCGAGACAGGAGAACACAGCTGAAAGCCATGAATTTCAAGTTTAAGAGGCAGGAGTTACTAGCAACACACAGGCCCGCAGATGAAGCAGAGCTGTCACCTTACTAGGCACGACATGTCTGGTTTATGTGCCCGCGAGGACACTGCCTGGATGACGGCAAGCCCCAGGCAATGCACTACTCGCCATGGGGACCATGGGCCCCCGCAAGGCAGCCCCGCAGGCGGCGCATCGCTCTGGCCGGCACCTCAGCCGACCGCGGGCTCCGCGCCCGCGCTGCCCTCCGCGCTGCCTGCTCTCCCCTTCCGCTGCCCGCACCGCCCTCCGCGCTTCCCGCACCGCTCACGCTGCCCGCGCTGCCCCGCCGTGCTCCTGCCGCCAGAGGGGCAGCCGGCGGGCACGCTCTCCGCTCCGCAGCCTTCCCCTGCGGGTACCTATCTCCGCTTATTCATCTGCGGGATGACAAATCTCCCGGGCGGGTGTCTGTCCCGTCCTCCCAGACAGCGCTGCGTCCTCATCTCCGCGGCAGACTTGTCGGCGAGGTGAGTAACTGCGAAGTAACTTCACCACAAGAGGGTTTGTTTTGCTTTTTCTTCTCCTCCTCCCCTCCCCGCTCTGACACGGAGGCCGGGAGCCGCCGACTCACCCTCACCCCATCCGGGCCGGCGGCGGGGGGCACGGGACTGCTCGCGGGAGCAGGAGCAGTGGAGGGACCGAGCCACCCCCACCCACCCCCCCGCACACACACACACGGGGGCAGTCGGTACGGGGCGCGAAGCCGCCGCACACGCCCGGCGGCACTCACCTCCTGCGGCCCCCACCGCCGCCTCCGGGCCGGCGCTACACCGCCGGCAGCCTGCAGCTCCGCGCAGAGCCCTGCCGGGCCGCCCCGCGCCGCGCCGGGCCGTGCCCGTGCCCCGCGGCTGTCATGTGCCCGCTGGCCCCGCCGTTAACCCTTGCCGCGGCCGGCCGAAGCGGCGAGCTGGCCCCCGCAGCTATGCTGGGCTACCCGTCGCAGTGGGGCCGCCTTTCCCCGCGGAACGGCGCTTGCTGTGCCGTGAGGGGGGAGCGAGGACGTCTCGCCGTCGGCGCGCCCCGCCGGGCTGCCTTGCTCCGCGGGGCTGGGGGGAGCGGCTCCCTAGAGGCTGGGGGTACTGGGGGTTGTGCAGGCAGTGGAGTGGACTTGATGGGTTGGCTCTGTAGAGGCTGAAAGATGGCTGGGGGGAAGCTGGGGGGCTCCATAGGCGCTGGAGGGTGTGGCACTGTACGGACTGGGGGGCCTGGGGTTGCACAGAGGCTGGAGGTGGCTGTATGCATAGGGGACCCTGTAAGGGCGGCGAGGGGAGCTCCGGGGCTGCACACGGGATGGAGGGGGGGATGTTTAGGAGCTCTCTAGGAGCTGCAGGCGGGCTTTATAGGGCCTGCGTGGGGGATTGTACCGAGGTTGTAAGGAGGCCTGCCGTGGCACCTGTCTGTGGGGTGTGGGGGAAACTGTATGGCACAGCAGAGGAGCAGGTCAACAAGGGGGACGGTACCTTAGGAGTGGGAAAGAGGATGAAGTGGCTTGATGCCTGATGGCACTTTCCTGAACACATGAATTGTGGTGTGAAGGCGGGAGCTCTTCTCTATTATAGGGGATCCTGCTTGCAAATGCCAGAGGACTAGAAATGGGAATAAAGAAGAGTTGGAAGGAAAATATTCAGGCACATCTGCTACCTCCATCTCCTGACTCAGAAAGGCCCTGGAATATTTAGCTCCCAGGATGATGATCAGCCCAGAAGGACATGCCACAAAAAGTACACATTGCTCTGGAGGAATTTCCTACACATGGAGGGTATGGCTTGATAATTGAAACATGTTGATTATTTCAGTTTGGGTGGGTTTTATTCCCCTCTGGGGAATTGAGAGTGTAAATGAGGTAAAGATAAGCAGCTGAAAAGCCAGGCTCAGAGAGCAGGAAATTGCCCTGTTACTCTAATAGGCGTGAACATGCAGACCTTGTGACAGGACAACCTGTCAGCAGAGAAGTCTCTGAGCAGAGAAGCCTACCTGTCATGCATGAGCACTGGAAGAGTGCAGCAGGCTCAAGTCCTTCATGCAAACCAAGATCAGTCCAGTACTTAGAAAAGATGTTCATCCCAGCTCTCTAAGAATGAGAGTGGCACCGTGGCTGTCCTGATTGCTTCTTCTAAGGAGCAGGGGAGCCTGTATCCCTGCTGCGCTGCAAGAGCTATTAAGTGGAGGGTTGAGGAGGGGGGATGCATCACAGTGTGCTCAGATCACTGGGCTCCTCAAGGCCAGCCTTGCTCTCCTTAGCTGAATAAGCTTTTCTGAGCTAAAGCTCCTTTGCCATTCACTCATACTACATCAAATTAATGTGACTGTGAAGTTGATAAGAAGACATTGTATGTTCTTTACACACCCAGAAAACATAGCGGAGATGTTGAGGCTTCAGGCTTTCTTACAAGGTTACACTGCTTTCCAGTCTTTTTGTTTCAAAGTGTATGGATGCTTAGGCAGTGACTCACTTCTAAATAAAATTACTATATATAGCATATTTAAAAGTATTTGTATGCTGTGCCTCACTTTAAAAAGCATATTAAAAGAACTGACAGCTGAAGAAAGGAGTCTTTACCATGTGAAAACACAGAATTTACTTGTGAGCCCAATGAGTTAAAATATCCATTTTGCTTACTGTCTTTTTGTTGGTACCATATGCCAGAATTTTCTATGCAATTATATTTTAATTGGAACTCATCACTGAAAATTTCAAGGATTATCCCTGGACTGACACAGTAGCCACTGTAATGATAGTGGTAGACTCACATTGCAAATGAGTAATACAGGTTTAGCCAACAAAAAAGGCTTATTAAAAAAAAAAAAAGAAAATTGTCAAAATTGTAATTAAAATCTACCAAAGCAACTATGAACAATGAATTTGCTTTAATAAATTCGTTTAAAAAAAACACTGATGATGTTGTTGGAAACCAAATCTGACAGCCATTAAAAAAATCTAGTGTATGTATTGAATCACTCATATCTATGGGAAGCAAATTGCTTCAGTCCTTTAGTTGAAAAAAGTGATGGATCCCAGCAGTGTACTACCTTGAGAACTCATGGCCTAAACCAGAAGGTAAAGGCAGCCTTTACACACAGTATAAGAGTTTTTGCTGTTGTGGTTGAACCTCTCTGAAAAGTATCTGAGCAGGGAGCAAAGAGGACAAGGAAGATCTCATATTAGCAAAGTTAACATTAGAGACTGCAATCCACCTCTAAAGATCATCTTTCATTTTTGATATGGTGAAGAAGCAAGTGAAGTTTATGTAAAATAAACCAGAGAAGGCCAATAAGCATATTAAAAGTGGGTACATCCGAAGTTTTCTTAGTGGGTAACACCATTGCATACCTGTTAGTATGAGCCCATGCTCATTCCACACATCTTGATGATGGCCTTAGTCCTTTAGAAAACTTCTACTCTTTATTAATTACATTAGTTTTTCTGTATTGCAAATTTTCTCTCCTCTAGCTAAAAGCATGTATCTAATGGAGGTAGTGGATTCAGAAAAGTGTACATTAAAGTTCACTGTGTCAGAATCCACAGCAACATCTGTGAACTTATTCTGTCACCCAGCCAAGACCTGAGGGAAAAAATGGGGTTTGTCACTTCAGTCCCAGTTAAATTTTCTTAGTTCAGTAAAATCTTTTAGTTACCTTTCGAGCAAATGAATAGTCGCATGCTATATGAGGGTACAATGACCCTTTAAATTAAGGCTTTAGTCTACAAACTGTCAAACACAGAAGCATTTTTCCAAACATTTTTTGAGAAAAAAATATGCTCTCTTTCTCCTTTTTCTCTGTCTCCTTGCCCCTCATAGGCTGTTGGAATGACACATTCTCCAACAGTTCCGCTCCAGTCTCTTTCTAGCCTGATTCTGTTTGCATTATGCCATTGGGTTTGTTGTCCAAAAGAGTGTTAACTACCAGGCTTGCTGGAAAAGACACCTGCTCATATAAATCCTTGTCTCCTTTGTCCTAGAGAGAGACCATCTTTCTGAGTGCCTGAAAGGAGATGGTGAGTGGCTAAAGCTGTCTGAAAAGAGCTCATTCAATGGGGAGAGAGAAACTGCATGAAGAGATTATTTAGTTTACTGGTATTTTTGGAGGGCTTTTTGAGTAAGGGAATGACTCTCTGGGCAGTGAAGTATAATTTATGCAAAGTCAAACTATTTCCTTCAGGGGCAGAGGAAAGCCATTGTAGCAGAGGGAGTAGAGAACAAGGAACATAACCACCTGAGGATACAGCTGGTTTTAGTTTTCCGCATCTCTCTTCTGCATACCAGCAGCAGCACTAGTGAGGTCTTTGGAGAGAAAACTAGGTAGAAAGATTATAAAACAAATTAATTTTGTTGCATTTCTGTAGAAAGACTAAAAAAATGTTTTGGACCTCAGTACCTCGGAAACCATGGCAGTCAGTTTAACTGGAGGATAAGATCACCTTTGAAAATAGTGTAGCTGGAATACAATGATATTTGGTTACAGCAAACTTACAGAACTAGAAGGGTTTGTCTCTTGATGCCTCAGGCATACTGACTAGAATGAACCTAAGTTTGAATTTTCATTTGTCAGATGCAAACATATATGCAGAAGCTTTTTCAAGATGTTTTTGTAGCAACTGATAAAACAACCTTGCTAATTAACCATTTTAGTCTCATTATTTAACTTTTTCCTCAGATCTTCCATTTCATATCTATTCTATTTTCATAGATACTGTGTAACTGAGAACAATATTTTCAGTAATTACAGTGACATGACAAAAAAAGTAATCAGTGGATTGCATCTTGAATAATATAATATATAACGGGCATCTTGTTCTGACACTAATATATTCAAATATCATAGAACTGGGTTTTCCTGGTTTAGCTGCAAAAGTAAGTCTTGCACCTCCCCCATTTCAGCTTAGACTGACTCCCTGGCAAGAAGGAGCTCTGCAAGGGTCCCACCGTCCATGGCCCAGCATTTCAGCGCTGATATCTCTTTGTATTTAGTATGAAGGTGCAGCCGAGCAGGTGGGATCTGGAGGAACAAATCAGGCATTATGTGTGTCAGTTCTGGGGCCAGGTTCTTTTTCTTCATCTTTCCAATCACAAGTCACAGGTTGCGTTTACCCACTCCTCATATGAGACCAAGGAGGGCTGTCTGACACCATCATGACACAGCAGGGCCACAGATCTTTGTTTTCTATGTAATTCTATTTCCCATTTTTATATACAGATTTTGTAAATAATACTTTTGTAGTGGGTTGTACTTGCTAGACAGGAGACACAGCAAGATATTTCTCCTCCCCTTCAGAGTACACTAACACTATTGAGAGCATATTGGTAAGATTTCCAAATCTCCTAACAGCATCTAAAGATCATTACAACAAATGAGTTCCTCTCCTTGCAGCTCCAGCAACTCGCCCTGCACTGTGATGTGACGAGAGGTGTAAGGATGTTTGGTTCACATCTTTAAATGTAAGCTGGCAGGTGGAGACGAAGCTGTCTGTGGAATAAATATTAAAAAATATATGCATTCTACTTACCTCCTCAAAGAAACAGAGTTTGATTCTCCAGTGTTCTTATACAGACTAAACTGTCGCTGGTAAACAAGGTTCATTTAACTAAAACGTACCCCAATTATATATGGTACAAACACATATGCAGAACTGTTTCAGAAGAATGCAGTCACTTCGTATAACAGCATGTGGTGATACCATGTAACTTTTTAAGGTCAGAAACTAAAATTATTAGATGAAAATTAATTGCAGGGGAGTTCTAGGTTCCTACAGTGCACTAGAAGAAGCTGGAACTAAGACTGATGAGTGGAACAAATTTTCCAACTCTCATAAAAAATTAATCAGGGAGAAGACTTAATAACACCAATGCAGTTGAGTGAACATAGTCAGATATCAATAGTTAACTGACATTTTTCACTAGGTATTTCATATTCTGGGGTTCAGGATCACAAGACGTGAACATCACGTACATCAACAAATAGGTGAAGAGAACAGAGGGACCACATTTGCCTGGGAACCTCAGTCTTCATGCCTGAACAGAATTTGAAGTCAAATTGAGTTTGACGTGGACCAAACTATAGTAAACCAAAGAAGCCTAATTTCCATTCAGAGAGTGTAAGAGGTTTCAGTTATCAAGAGCTGGCATGACATCCATTCCATTCCCTAGAATCTACTGATGACTGACACTGCTAGAAATACCATTATAGGTAGGATGCTAATTGAGAGTGAAGTAAGAAGCAAAGAAGGAAATTTCTCACAGTCCACCTAGAAACCTTAGAAGAAAATGCTGCGATAAAGTGGAACTACTGCTTGTTTGTCCTACAGTAAGATCTTCTGATATTAATAATGATTTCTTTTGTAGGCCCCAGCAATTTAAGATTGAACAGCTGATAAGTGAAATGTTGAAACTCACTTTTCTTGTTTGGGAGAGTAAACATTTTATTAATCACTTCTGTGGTATGCACATATGACTGCAATTTTTATCCCACTCTTGTTTCTGTACCCACTCACTTCAACACTGATTTTTAATGTTGAATTGTACTTCATACCCTATAACAGATACCTGGATGATGTAGTTAGCTTTCATCACTATAGTACCTTAAGATTTCACCCAAGAAACTAATGTAGTTCATAAAATACTCGTGGAAAGCACATTAAAAAGAAATTAATTAATCAGATATTGAACCATTTACCCAAAGTGATGCTGTATCATCCAATTTGGTAGATGAAAAATTTAAAAACTTTTGGTGGTTTAGGGGCAGGGCGAGGTTATCCTCATTATAAATAAATATTCTTTCTTAGGCTTGTCCAATTAATGCTAAAACCCAAGTAAAATGTGTCTTGACTTTGTACTTTCTATCATGTCTTTAAGAAAATTCTATTCTATGATATACCTATACACTTCACTAACTTCTGTGAGCCTGACAATACAAATCCACAAGCATAAGTGACTTTTAGGTACATTTCTGTCCATTTTCTCCACATCGCTGAAAACATACTCTTATCCTCCTGATATGCAGGGGTTTTTTTAATGTATTTAATTTTTTCTGTAAGGACACTTGAAGCTTCCTTTTAAAATCTCTGCATTCAAAGCATAAATTACCAATTTTCTGTGCTCTCTGACTGAAGAGGTTTGCATTTCCATAAAAACCTCTGGCATTCATAGATGTAAGATGGAGCTGACTTGGAAAAATGACATTGTCAGAAATATTCTACAATATAAGGATCACAGAAGCAAATCGTGTGAACTTTAGCTTTAGGAGAAAAATCTTCCAAGCTCTTCAGAGGAATGCTGTGATACTTAATGAGATCATACCTTTCATTTTCTAGGTTCCTTGTTACACCTCTAATGAAGACAGAATGGTGACTTTCAGAAACTCATGTAAATTATTTCTTGTGCAGCTGAATTCAGACTGCCTGTTGTTGCTGGGTTAGCTGCAAAGTGTAATATGTGCTAAAATGGTTCTTTTTTTTTCTGACAACACATAATGTTGCATAGCCTAGGGATACGCATATTGTGGAAAAACTTGACCACAGAGAAACAGGAAAATGAAATACTAATAATCTTTAAAAACCATTGTGTCACCTTTTTCTTTCCTATTAGCATCCCAGAGCTTTGGCACAAGCTATTTTTTTTCAAGAACAGGTACCATATCTACATAGAGAATATATGTATACACATATACACACTCAAGATTCCAATCAAAAGTAATAATATCAATGCCTAATGCAAGCCTATACTGATTAAATGGCAATTAAACTGGCAATACTTAGAACATTTTTGTTGCATTGCATTGCTCATATGCTCTTTTTTTATGGAATTTTCACAGCACTGCATGTTACTTATTACAGGGAAACATTTTCAAAACTTGAAGAAGTAATTTAATTTTTTTTATTTCAATAGAAAAAATTAAAATATTTAAAATTGAGCAAGTTTTAAATGTTTAGTTGATTGCAGCCATGATTTTCTGTGCCTCACAAGGTAGAGATGCTAGAAAAGAAGGAAAATACAAAAAGAAATGCAGTCTAGCTAGAAAGCATGGGTGAACTGAAGGACTTCCCTCAAGCTAATGATTTTTCAGAGCATATGCATTTGTGTACTGGCACAAATCAAAACCTGACTTCTCAAGTAGATGCTCGTTAACTTTCGTTGCTGTGCCATGAATACATTCATAGGTGCTCCTCTACCTGATGTTACAGTGGCTGGGAGAGGAAAACTGCTGTATGCCTCTTCGGCCAGCCTCCTTCCTTTGCTGGGTATATTTGTGCTGCTTTGGGTTCCTCACTCCGTGGAATATATTTATGGAGTCAGGACTGTCCTACAGGCCCTAATTATATTGGGAAGTAAAGAAAGTAAGAAAGGGACACCCAGACATGAGTGTAAAATAAGACTGAGTCTTATTTACTGAGAGCTTGGCATCACATTTTTTCACTCAGGTCTTACTGGAGCTCCTGAAAACCTGTCCCTTCAAAGACCACAACACCTCAGGGCTTAGTAGAATGACATTTTACTCTCCTTTCTCTCTGCTTTTGATGAAGTATTTTGGAAGCTGGCCAACTGTTGAATCTTTTAAATGTTGAATCTTTTAAAAATTACAAATTAAACTAAGAAATTAGTAACATAAACCACATAAAACCAAAATCAAAACCAAAAATCATGCAAAAAAAAAGTCACAGACATCTTTGAAACTGCAGATCAGCTTAAGGTAGGAGAAAATCAGAAATTCAAGATCATGCGAGTCTTACTCTTACAAGTTCAGGGTCCATCTTTAAAAAGCAGAATGACCTCAAGTCCTAATTTTTTTTTCCTTGCTCAGAGAATATAAGTCAAAACGCAATGTTTGCTGATGTCTTGCTCTCACAGTTATATGGAATCTGCCTATGAAGAATATATGACTTTTTTTTTTTTGTCACTGTGCAAAAAGGCACGAGGTATAAATACTGTTTATAGACAAAGAGCCTTCAGCCTGCATTCTGTGTTAGTGTGATGGTATTGTGAAACAGCATTGCAGTTGTCTCAGAAGTGGGTTTGCAGTGACCTCTATAGGACAGACCTGAGGCAGGATCCATTCATGCTCCAGACTCCCTTTTGAGAATAAATGTTGGACAGAGCTGCAGCTTCTCCAGGCTAATCATGGTGCACATCTTCTGCCTACCCATACCAGGATAAGAAACTGTTGACATTCAGCCCGTGATACCCTGACTTCCTGACAACTCTGATATGGCACTGTGGTAGAGACCTCCCCACTGGTCCCTGGAGCCTTTAGACATATAAGTACCACTTGTAACTACACAAAGGTTTCTGAAGAATAATTTCTGTGAAACCACTTGTTTTTCTAGGTTTCAAGGTTTACAGCATGCAGAGATCCCCTGGTAACCAGGCTCTGGCTCAACTATCACAGGGAGATACAACCACCAACCGCACAACATTCAATTCAGTCTGCCTATTGGGATTATTTCTTTAGTAGCTGTGCTGCAAGACAGGGACAGTTTGTGCAGGATAAAGAATATTTTTATCTCTCTTGAGCATTTTTAACAGAGCAACAGCATCTACCTGTTCCTTCCTGTAAAAGTCAATGGAGAGAAAGCAAAGGTGAAAACATTGAGTTATAACACAGACTTCCAGTCCCAATTTCTAAACAAAAGCACAAAATTAATTCCAATGTGTGTTCTTAGGCAAAATCTCTTTTAATAGTTCAGAATTTGTGCTCCTCACTGATCCAGACAAACTGCGGTAAATGATTATTTTTCACAACTACTCTATGCAGCCTTAGGGCTGATAATATGGGAAATAGCATTGCAGCAAAGAAGCCAGCCACATCCTTGGCTCTACTGGTAAGGGCGCAGACAGCAGATCCAGGGAAGTTATCCTGCTCTGCTATTCAGTCAGCATTTGTGGGGTACCTCTAGATTGCTGCGTCCAGTTTTGGGTCCCCAACAACATAGGGAAGACATGGATACACTGGAGCAAGGTCAGCAGAGGTCCCCAGCCATCTGTCTACCTGGAAAAGGGATGGGAGATATGGGGAAATAAGTTGCTTCTTCAACTTCACAAAATCATAGAATCATAGAATAGTTTGGGTTGGAAGGCACCTTTAAAGGTCATCAAGTCCAAACCCCCCTACAAGGATCAGGGACATATTCAACTAGATCAGGTTGCTCAGAGCCCTGTCCAGCCTGACCTTGAATGTTTCCAGGGATGGGGCATCTACAACCTCTCTGGGAAACCTGTTCCCGTGTTTTACCACCCTCATTGTAAAAAAATTATTCCTTCTATCTAGTCTAAATCTACCCTCTTTTAGTTTAAAACCATCGCCCCTTCTCCTATTGTAACAGGCCTGTCCTGGTTTCAGCTGAGATAGAGTTAATTCTTCTTCCTAGCACCTGGTGTAGTGCTGTGTTTTGGATTTAGTATGAGAATAATGTTGATAACACTGATGTTTTTAGTTGTTGCTAGGTAGTTGTTGTGTCTACACAAACTTTAGTCCTACTAAATCAAGGACTTTTCAGCTTCTCATGGTCTGCCAGGTGCATAAGAAGCTGGGAGAACACAGCCAGGACAGCTGATCCAGACTGGCCAAAGGGATATTCCATACCATATAACTTCATGCTCCCTATATACAAAACTGGGGAAGCTAGCTGGGAGGCAGATTCACTTCTGGAAAACAGAATGTGTGTTGGATTGTTTTATTTTCCTTTCACATGTGGCGAGCAATTGCATTTGTCCATCATTTGTATTATTGTTGTTGTTGTTGTTAGTAGTTGTTGTTGTTATTATCATCATCATCATTATCTGCATTTGTTATCCTATTAAACTGTGTTTATCTCAACTCATGGGTTTGGTTTTTTTCCATTCTCCTCCGCATCCCTGTGGGGGGGGAGAGGAATGAGCAAGCAGCTGCGTGGTGCTTAGCTGTTGGCTGGGGCAAAACCATGACAAAGCCCTACTAAAAAGTTTGTCCACTTCTTATAAGCCCCCTTCAAACACTGAAAGGCTGCAATAAGGTCTCCCCAGAACCTCCTCTTCTCCAGGCTGAACAACCCCAACTCTCTCAGTCTGTCCTCATAGGAGAGGTGCTCCAGCCCTCTCATCATTTTTGTGTCACTCCCTCTAGACCTGCTCCAACAGCTCCCTGTCTTTCTTGTACTGGGGACCCCAGAGCTGGACACAGTACGCCAGGTGGGGTCTCACGAGAGCAGAGTAGAGGGGCAGAATCACCTCCCTTGACCTGCTGGCCATGCATCTTTTGATGCAGCCCAGGGTACAGTTGGCTTTCTGGGCTGCGAGCACACATTGCCAGCTCATGTCCAGCTTTTCATCCACCAGTACCCCCAAGTCGTCCTCAGGGCTGTTCTCAATTCCTTCATCCCCCCAGCCTGTATTGATACAGGGGGTTGCCCCAACCCATGTGCAGGACCTTGGACTTGGCTTTGTTGAACCTCATGAGGTTCACCTGGGCCCACTTCTCAAGCTTGTCCAGGTCCCTCTGGATGGCATGCCTTCCCTCAGGTGTGTCAAACATACCACTCAGCCTGGTGTCGTCTGCAGTCTTGCTGAGGGTGCACTTGATCCCACTGTCTCTGTTATTGGTGAAGATATTAAACAGTACTGGTCCCAATACAGACCCTTGAGGGACACCACTTGTCACTGATCTCCATCCAGACACTAAGCCATTGACCACTACTCTCTGGATGTGACCATCCAGCCAATTCCTTATCCACCAAATGGTCCATCCATCAAATCCATGTCTCCAGTTTAGAGAGAAGGATGTTGTGGAGCACCATGTCAAAGGCCTTACAGAAGTCCAGACAGATGACATCCGTAGCTCTTCCCTTGTCCACTGATGTAGTCACTCCATCACAGAAGGCCACTAGTTTGGTCAGGCAAGACTTGCCCTTGGTGCAGCCATGCTGGCTATCTCAAATTACCTCCCTGTCCTCTATGTGCCTTAACACAGCTTCTAGATCTGTTCCATGATCTTCCCAGGCACAGAGGTGAGGCTGACAGATCAGTAGTTCCCAGGGTCCTCCCTCTTTAAAAATGGGTGCAATGTTTCCCTTTTTCCAGTCACCGGAGACTTCACCTGACTGCCATGACTTTTCAAATATCGTGGAGAGTGACTTGGCAACTACATCAGCCAGTTCCCTGAGGACCCTGGGATGTATCTTGTCAGGTCCCATAGACCTACGTATGTTCAGGTTCCTCAGGTGGTCATGAATCTGATCTTCACTTATTGTGGTAGGGACTTTGCTCCCCCAGTCCCTGCCTTGCAGTCCATCCACTCAAGATGTGTGGGAATAGAGGATGCCAGTGAAGACTCAGGGAAAAAGTTGTTGAGTACCTCAGCCTTCTCCTCATTCATTGTTACCAGTTTGCCAGACGTCTTCATCAGGGGTTATGCTTTCTTTGACCTTCAACTTCCTCATGGAAGGATACAGAGAAGGCAAAGCCAAATTCTTTTCAGAAGTGCACATCAATAGATGAAAAGCAAGAGACACAAGCTGGAGCATGGAAAGTTCAGACTAGAAATACGTAAAATGTTTTTCACCATGACAGTGGTCAAACACTCTGGAATAGAGAGGTTGTGTAGTCTGTCTGTCTGTAGAAGGCTGTGAGTAACCTGCTGTAAGGGTGATCTCCAGAGGTGCTGACCAGCTTCAGCCACTTGTGGTTCTTTGAAATGGCTTCTACACAAGATCATGCCAAGAAACTCAACATCGAATTTTTGAATTTGTTGCTACTTAGTGCAAACCAACAAAAAGCAATACCTATGCAGTTCCTAACTCTAGATTCTCAGAACAGAAATGCTGCACTGGCAAGTATCATGTGCCTCACAGTTGTGAAATGCAAAAACTTCAGGCAGCACTCAGAATTCCGAGGCTATAAATGACTAACAGAAAAAGTGTTGCATCCTTTTCCCAGTTGTAATTACCATGAGCTGGCGCTTCGTTTCCATGAAGATACCATCAAGATATACTGAACTGACAAATGCGTATTGAACTGAGACATCTATATCAATCTTCCCTTTACTTCAAACAATATTTAGCTTGAAAGATAAGTCATGTCAGTGCTGAAAAACTCCACAGTTAATAGGTGTATTAAAGTGCTTTTTATGTTGAGATCACATCAATTAATGGCAATACAGGTAGTGAAAGGATGATTATTTACAGATTAAAAGCCTGGCTGAGCCTGGCTGTATTTACAGCCTCTCTCAGTAACCTTAAGGTGAATACTAAAGTCTTTGCCTTGAGAGCTACCAATGAGTAGCACTTAAGCAGTCATCTGGAAGATTAGCAGGAACAGAAAAAGCTGTTTTCTTGCATTAGCACTTATCTTGCAAGTTCCTATCATGATGCTTCACAAGATACATTGCTACTCCCACAGCAAATTGGGTGATCATCTTGCCAAACCAGGAACAGGGAGCATACCAGGAAGAAGGGCTTCTTGCACCACATAGGAAACTTGTTAGAGAAGACCATGTATTTCTTGAATCAAACCCTGTCTCACAACCTCCACAGACAACCACAGCAACACCAGCACTGTCCACCCAACAATCTGGATTTCACCGCCTACTATGTTTTCCTTTCTGCCCAGAGTCCCAATTGCCAACACAGCCCAAAGTCTTACATCATTACACAACTCCAATCTCTCAATCAGCCATCAGGGCAGAAGTCCACAATGACATCCACTGAATACAGTGGCTTGTACTACATGAACAGAGTTGCTTCATGCCACTTTGTTCCTTTCCAGCTCCTGTATATGACACTATCTATCTGGTCCCTGCCCAAGTGTGTCCCTATACACTCTCCCATTGGAAGCAGAAGGCGCTGCACCCAGCTGCACCATTGCTGAACAGGCAGTAAGTTCTTCATACAGCTATTGCTCACCTACATTCAGACCTACAGGCCAATTGAATAATAGGGTGTATTATCTGAGTAAAATATAAACCCATGCCTCCTTATACTTTCTCTCAAGCTAGTCAGGGCTCCACATACAAGAGCTGACTGGTTGAAAGGGGTATCCCAGGTTGTGTATGAAAAAAGTGACTCAGGAACAGCCAGCCTCCAGAAGACGTTGGCAGGGATGCCACAAGGACTAGTGAAATAGAGGCAAGATGATATGCCACAACAAAAGATGCCCTGTATGGTACATAGTGTTGGTGTGACTAGGGTGGCATGGAAGATTTTAGGGGCTTCAAATGTGAACACCAATTTCAGCATAAAGTGTTCTCACTAGGCTGGAAGTATGATTGGAAAAAAAAAAAGTGTGGACAGAGAATTGCTTATTTGTCCAGGGCCGTAAGCTAGTATCTGTTAGCCCAATTAACATAACAGTGCAAGAGATGGAATTCAGAAATCCAATCACTTTCATAAATACTCCTTTAGATTGTTTGCACACCTCTGATATTTAAAAGCCATTTCTCTCAGAGCTCCCTTTATTTTTTGGTGAAAACAAAATGTTCCGTCATCGTATCAATAAAACGAAGTTACGCAGCAGTTCAGGAGCTTCTTGAGAAAATATCTGAGTACAATTTTCCTCATTAGAACAACAGATCCACTAATATATTATCATGCCATAGCTGATACACAAAAAAGATTAAGTCCCTAATTTTTCTTCCTTTGACATTCAAATAGCCTGCAAGTAGGAGTGTTCACAAACAGCTTTTGGTGACCATGATATCTGAGACTTGGCAATGCTTTACTCAAAGTTCCCACTGTGGAACAACCACTCAGCTGATACTGCACAAGTTTTTCACATTTGGTTCACATCCTCCATTGTAAGTGGTTGCCTACAGCCCTGGAGAAGACCAGAAGCCCTACCTGGCCAAGTATCTGAAGTCTGCCCCTAAGCCATGCCCTGATCATATGGTGTACCTGTAGATGTTTCAAAACATTGTTTTCACAGAAGGTGTTTCTCTGCTGCTTCAAGCTACCTGTGAGACAGCAGAAAAGCCCTCCCTACATGCTGATAATCTTAATTTTGAATGGGAGCTCTGCACAGACTTAATGGCTTGAAGCCTAGGCTGTCTTTGTGTGAACAGGTTAGAGGTGATGTTAAATTTTCTTTATGCAGAAACTGAGTTACATCTTAGATGTGGCACGAACAAGGATCCCTGCATGGACAAATAGTGTTAACATGCAGTAGCAGAAGTTTGAGATACCTGAGACGGGAAAGACACTTCTGGCAGGTGAAACAGTCCCTTTGATAGAGTAGGACGGGGAACATGTCCAGCCTGAAGACACAGTTGTACTGCAAAAATGTATTGCAAAACTCAGAAAACTTGACATAAATCAAGTGTTGAACAGTTGGGGAAAGAGGTAAGAGTTTCCTTTTTAGTCTAAAGGAGGAGGAGAGTAACATGAGAGGACAACAGAATCTGCAATTTAGCTAGAGATTTCTCACTAAAACCCTCAGATGCTCCTTTAGTTACATAAAAAGTAAGAGGAACCCAGGTATCCTGACTCATTGGCAGCTCCTAGCTCTCCTAGTCCAAAAATAAATGCCTAGTACCTGGCTTTGTTCAGTTGTCTAGTAGAGTTATCCCTGCCCCGCCTCTTCAGAGGGTCAAAGAGTGGCTAACCACTGCAGCAACTGCTTTTGCAGCTGTCAACTTGTTAGCAGCCTTCACTGACTAAACAGGTTTGGAAATGAATCCATTAAGTTTGCAGCTGCTCTGACATTGGAAACATCTTGAGGTAAATCCAAAAATTCTTCCTATGTGGTGCAAGTGATCGAGTTACTGGCATTTCTTCCCTTTTGAATGGCACAGAGTGAGACACTGCTGTGGTATCCATTGGTGTAAGCAGTCAGTGTAAGAAACTCTTAAATCTCTATGTAGGGTAACATGTACTATTTATTGTTCTCAGTGTTACATCTTTATAGAGGCTTCAGATCTACAGCTTTGGAGAGCTGCTGTCAGGCAAGGAGGAGGTAAAGGGCGCCACAAGGGTGTGGTCCCAAGGAAGCTCTAGCAGCTTCTAATGAGCATGATTGTCTGCTCTTGACCCAGGGTGCCTGAAGTCTTTGTTGAAACGGCCTGTTATGCACAGGTAGGCACCCTTTTAGCTGGTGCTCCAGAGAGGCTCTTGCAAGAGTCAGGCCTAGACCACATGTACCAGAGTACAACCAAAAGGTACAGTAGTTTGTAAAGAAGGGGGCCTCAGTTTAATTTGTACCACTGTGACTGCCTCAGACATGGTATGGACATGCCACAGAACACTCTCCCCAGTAGGCGTTGGAGTAGTTGTCCCTGCTCGGGTAGAGGCTTTGACACAGATTGAAGTGTGGATGCAGCCCCCTAAGGCAGTAGGGCAGTGCCTGGGGTCTCTCTCTGATGTCAGGTCAGATCGTTCTCTTCCTGCAGGAGGTATGTTGTCTTGGAGGATCTGTGCTGCCAAGAGGAGTTGTTACAGGAGGAAGTGAACAGGCTGTGCAGCATAAGGGAAGAGAAAAGGGACATAAACAGGATCTTCTCTGAGACTCAACAGCTTGAAAAGCCACCACCTCCAACTGTGGTAGAGAAGATGGCAGTGTCTACCTCTAATGTTAAGGTAAGTGCAACCTATGGAGAATGAAAAGGATGGAAGCTGGTGACTTCTAGTACAAAGAGAAAGCCTCCTACCTCACCTAAGGGCTTGCAACTACAGAATAGGTTCACTGCCCTCAAAGTTGAAGAGAAGCTTCATGTGCCTTCAAGCAAAGGATCTGGTCCACCTGACCCTAAACCATGCAATACCACCAGGAAGAAACAGTGATTAATTGTAATGGGTGACTCCTTGCTGCAGGGGACAGCACATGTTCACCTGAGCTATCAGCTAGAGAGGTTTGCTGCCTGCCAGGAGTCTGGATCCAGGATATTGTATAGGGACAGCTGTAGCTTGTCTGACTCTGACTACTACACCCTGCTGATCTTCCATGGGGACACAAATGATACTGCTAGGTGAAACTTGGACAGTGTCAAAAGTGACTACAGAGCTCTGCAGGGAAGTAGTCAAGGAACTGGGGGCCCAGATGGTGTTCTCAGCCGTGCTGGTGAAAGGAGAAGATGTGAAGAGGAAAGCACTAATGGTACATGTCAATAATTGGCTGCGGAACTGCTGTTGGCCACAGGGTTTTGGGGTTCTATGACCACGGGATCCTGTTTGCAGATCTGTCTCTGCTTGGGGTAGATGGGATCCACATCACTAAGCAGGGCAAAGGTATTTTTGCCAATAGGATGTCTGACCTCATAAGGAGGGATTTAAAATCAGCAAAATGGAGCTTCAGTGGGGTCACTTCCAGGATCTGCATATAAACAAGGAAGTGTTGCCCTGGTTCTGGCAAGGATAGAGTTAATTTCACAAGGAGCGAGGACAGGTGACCCAAGCTGGCCGGGGGCTATTCCATACCATGTGACATCATGCTCACCATAAAAGGGGGCTAGTCGGGGAGGGGAGGCGCGGCGCAGTTTTCAGTGCGGTTCTGGGACGGGCTGAGTGTTCGGTCAGTCGGTCGGTCGTTGGTTTGGTAAATTGTTCGCTGTTATCACCCATTGTTAATATTCGTTATCAGCACTGTTGTTGATTGTTTTTCCCTCTCCCTTGCTGTCCCAGTAAACTGCCCTTATCCCAATCCTCGAGGCTTTTGCCGTTGTTTTTTTTTTCCCGTTCTCCTCCCCGTCCCACTGGGGAAGGACTGAGTGAGCGGCCGCGTGGCGCTCAGCTTCCAGCTGGGCCTAAACCACGTCAGGCCTTTTTGGCGCCCAACGTGGGGCACGAGGGGTTGTGATAAGGACAAGTCTGACCCAAGTGTGTTAAAACAAAGTTGTTACAAGCATTTATGATGTTATTGAAACAGTCACTGGTCATAATGATGTTCTGTTTGGTCCCATGGCTCTGGTTTGTAAACCTGTGTTTATGCAATCCCTGCGGTGCTGTTTATCACCTCTGGGAGAAGGGTTCCTGTTCTCCTATTGTTGTATTGTGTGATAATGACTTATGATAAGATATCATCGACAGTCATGAGTCTGAGCTGGTACTTGTACATAGCATTTTGGTCAGGCCTGTACCTCAGTCAATATTTTTCAGAATTGATTAATAATTGGACCCAATCTATGGGGAAGACGGGGGGGGATACCTTCTCCCACTCTTTCACCTCCTCTTTTCCCTTTTGGTTGGTCATGACAATTTTTGAGAATTTTGAATGCCCTTGGAATGTTCAGGCCAGTATATTCCTATTGCTAGGTCTCCTGAACGTTTTCCAACTCCTCTTCAGGGTTAGCAAAAATTGTTTCAAGAATATTACCCAGGGATATTCCCAAGACTGAATGGTCAGGGCTGGCATGGCATGTGGGAGAGTATGGGCGGGTATCTAGAGACCTTTTCACCCCCAATGGTTTGGAGCTTCACTCCTGAACAATTGCAAGACCCTGATAAAATGGTGGAATATTTAAAAGGAAAATGCTGCGGGGATTCTAAGGAGACACAACTTACTGCGCTGTGCTGGGCCCTGGCCACAATTTATCAAACACTGCTTGACAGTAGGCAGCACCATCCAGAGGGAGAGAGCGGACCCACAGGCACTGCAGCTGCCCAGGCCCCCGCAACAGACACTGCAGCTGCCCAAGCCCCTGCAACAGGCACTGCAGCTACCCAAACCCCTGCAGTAGGCACTGTAGCTGAGCCAAAAGATCAACCCATACCAGTATCAGTCGCCCCTATACACAAAAAGAAATACACAAAGAAATCGGTTCGCTTAGTGAGAGATGATGATGAACCGGGGCCATCACGAGAAGAAGAACAGCCAGAACCAAAAGTGATCACCCGATCTCTGTCCCTGAGTAAGCTGCGAGATATGCGGAAAGACTTCAGCTGCCTTCCAGGGGAGCACATCATTACCTGGCTGCTCCGCTGCTGGGATAACAGGGCCATTAGCCTGGAACTGGAGGGCAGGGAGGCCAAGCAGCTGGGATCCTTGTCTAGGGAAAGGGGCATTGACAAGGCAATTGGGAAGAAGGTGCAGGCCCTCAGCCTCTGGAGGCGACTCCTGTCAAGTGTGAGGGAAAGGTATCCTTTCAGCGAAGATGTCGTATGTCGGGCGGGCAAGGGGACCACTATGGAGAGAGGTATCCAATATCTGAGGGAATTAGCTGTGCGGGAAATGGTTTATTATGATCCAGACAACGCACAGTTGCCCACAGACCCTGATGAAGTCCAGTGTACCTGACCCATGTGGCGAAAATTTGTGCGAAGTGCACCATCATCGTATGTCCAACTCACTGGCAGTAATTGACTGGAAGAGTGAAGAGGCACCCACAGTGGATGAAGTGGCTGGCTGACTCCGGCAATATGAAGAGAGCCTTTCTTCCTCCCTCATCTCGGCTGTGGAGAAACTGTCCCAGGACATCCGGCAACTCAAAGAGGATATATCGTACTCCCCACCCCCACAGACCCGTATTTCAGCTGTTAGGAGTAAGCGTTCTTCTGCTCCGGAGAGGGGATATAGAGCATACACACCACGAGGTGTCCTGTGGTTTTATCTGCGTGACCATGGAGAAGACATGAGGAAATGGGATGGGATGCCTACTTCAACCCTGCAGGCATGCGTACATGAGCTACAAGGCAAGACAGCTGTACAAAGGAACTCTTCCAGAAAGGATGCTGCTCCAGTTTCCACCGGGCAGCCCCCCCAGACCAAGTGAAAGGCCTGATAGCACTTATGACCCTCTTGAAGGGACTTCTAAGTCCTTTCTGCAAGAGATGAGCAGCGAATATGATGAGCAGGATTAGAGGGGCCCTGCCTCCAGCCAGGTGGAGGAAAGGGACAACAGAGTGTATCGGACTGTGTGGATCCGATGGCCTGGCACATCAGACCCACAAGAGTACAAGGCCCTAGTGGACACGGGTGCACAGTGTACCCTAATGCTGCCGAACTATGAAGGGGTGGAACCGATCTCTATTTCTGGTATGACGGAGGGATCCCAACAGTTGACTCTGTTGGAGGCTGAAGTAAGTCTAACTGGGAATGAGTGGCAAAAGCACCCCACTGTGACTGGGCCAGAGGCTCCGTGCATCCTGGGCATAGACTACCTCCAGAAAGGGTATTTCAAAGACCCAAAAGGCTACCGGTGGGCTTTTGGAATAGCTGCCTTGGAAGCGGAGGAAATTGAACCACTGTCTAGTTTGCCCGATCTCTCAGAGGACCCTTCTGTTGTAGGGTTGCTGAGGGTTGAAGAGCAACAGGTGCCAATTGCTTCTACAACTGTGCACCGGCGGCAATACCGCACCAACCGAGACTCCCTGGTTCCCATCCACAAGCTAATTCGTCAACTGGAGGGTCAGGGAGTGATCAGCAGAACCCACTCACCCTTTAACAGTCCCATATGGCCAGTGCGGAAGTCCAATGGAGAGTGGAGGCTGACAGTAGACTATCGTGGCCTGAATGAAGTCACACCGCCAATGAGTGCTGCCGTACCAGATATGCTGGAACTTCAATATGAACTGGAGTCAAAGGCAGCCAAGTGGTACGCTGCAATTGATATAGCTAATGCATTTTTCTCGATCCCTTTGGCAGCAGAGTGCAGGCCACAGTTTGCTTTCACTTGGAGGGGTGTCCAGTACACCTGGAATCGACTGCCCCAGGGGTGGAAACACAGCCCCACCATTTGGCATGGACTGATCCAGACTGCACTGGAAAAGGGTGAAGCCCCAGAGCACCTGCAATACATTGATGACATCATTGTATGGGGCAACTCAGCAGAGGAAGTTTCTGAGAAAGGGAAGAAAATAATCCAAATCCTGCTGCAGGCCTGCTTTGCCATAAAACGAAGCAAGGTGAAGGGGCCTGCGCAGGAAATCCAATTTTTAGGCATAAGGTGGCATGATGGGCAGCGTCAGATCCCAATGGATATTATCAACAAAATAGCAGCCATGTCTCCACCAATCAACAAAAAGGAGACACAGGCCTTCTTAGGCGTTGTGGGTTTCTGGAGAATGCACATTCCGAATTACAGTCTGATAGTAAGCCCTCTCTACCACGTGACCCGGAAGAAGAATGATTTCAAATGGGGTCCTGAGCAACGACAAGCTTTTGAACAAATTAAACAAGAAATAGTTCATACTGTAAATCTTGGGCCAGTCCGGGCAGGACCAGATGTAAAAAATGTGCTGTACACCGCAGCCGGGGAGAATGGCCCTACCTGGAGTCTCTGGCAGAAAGCACCAGGGGAGACTCGAGGTCGACTCCTGGGGTTTTGGAGTTGGGCATACAGAGGATCCGAGGCCCGCTACACTCCAACGGAAAAGGAGATATTGGCAGCCTATGAAGGGGTTCGAGCTGCTTCAGAGGTGATTGGCACCGAAGCACAGCTCCTCTTGGCACCCCAACTGCCAGTGCTGGGTTGGATGTTCAAAGAGAGGGTTCCTTCTACACATCACGCAACCGATGCTACATGGAGTAAGTGGGTTGCACTGATCACACAACGGGCTAGAATAGGAAGCCCCAGTCGTCCAGGAATTCTGGAAGTGATCACAGACTGGCCAGAAGGGAAAGATTTCAGAATGTCGCCAGAGGAGGAGGTGACTCGTGCTGAAGAAGCCCCTCCATATAATAAACTAACAGAAGATGAGAAGCCATATGCCCTCTTCACTGATGGGTCCTGTCGCATCGTGGGAAAACATTGAAGGTGGAAGGCCGCTGTATGGAGTCCTACACGGCGAGTTGCAGAAGCTGCTGAAGGAGAAGGTGAATCGAGCCAGTTTGCAGAGGTGAAAGCCATCCAGCTGGCCTTAGATATTGCTGAAAGAGAAAAGTGGCCAACGCTGTACCTCTACACTGACTCATGGATGGTGGCCAATGCCTTGTGGGGGTGGTTACAGCAGTGGAAGCAGAGCAACTGGCAGCGTAGAGGCAAACCCATCTGGGCTGCCCCGTTGCGGCAAGATATTGCTGCCCGGCTAGAGAAGCTCGTTGTAAAGGTACGTCATGTAGATGCCCACGTACCCAAGGGTCAGGCCACTGAGGAACATCAGAACAACCAGCAGGTGGATCAGGCTGCCAAGATTGAAGTGGCTCAGGTGGATTTGGACTGGCAGCGTAAGGGTGAATTATTTATGGCTCGGTGGGCCCATGACACCACAGGCCATCAAGGAAGAGATGCGACATATAGATGGGGCCGTGATCGAGGGGTGGACTTGAGCATGGACGCCATGTCACAGGTCATCCATCAATGTGAAATATGCGCCATAATCAAGCAAGCCAAGCGGGTAAAGCCTCTGTGGTATGGAGGCCGGTGGTTGAAATATAAATATGGGGAAGCATGGCAAATCGACTACATCACACTCCCGCGAAGCCGCCAAGGCAAGCGTTATGTTCTTACAATGGTGGAAGTAACCACTGGATGGCTGGAAACATATCCTGTGCCCCATGCCACTGCCCGGAACACTATTCTCGGTCTTGAAAAGCAAGTCCTGTGGCAACATGGCACCCCAGAACCGAATCAGACAATGGGACTCATTTTCGGACCAACCTCATAGACACCTGGGCCAAAGAGCACGGTATTGAGTGGGTCTGTCACATCCCCTATCATGCGCCAGCCTCTGGGAAAGTTGAAAGGTACAATGGACTGCTAAAAACTACCCTGAGAGCAATGGGTGGTGGGACCCTCAAACACTGGGACAATACAAGGCACAATTATGGAGAAATCTCCAAAACCCTTTTAGGAAGTGAACATGCTGGACTGCCTCTCTAAAGTGTGTACTAATGCATGCTGTGTGGGGAATAAACACGAGTTAGAGATCTGTGTGCAGTTGCAGGGCTATGATCTTGTTGGGGTCACAGAGACATGGTGGGATGGCTCCCATGGCTGGAGTGTTGCAGTAAAGGGATATAGTCTTTTTAGGAAGTATGGGAGGGAAGGATGAGGAGAGGGAGTTGCCCTTTAGGTGAGAGAGCAGCTGAAGTGCATGGAGCTCTGCATGGGGATAAATGATGAGCCAACTAAGAGCTTATGGATAAGGATTAAAGAGAGTAAAAGTAAAGATGATGCTCTAGTAGGTGTCTGTTACACATCACCTGACTAGGAAGAGCAAGTGGATGAGGCCCTCTATAGACAGATGGGAGCAGCCTCACCTTTGCAGACCCTGGTCCTCATGGGAGACTTCCACCACCTTCGTATCTGCTAGAGGGACAACACAGCAGTACATAAGCAATCCTGGAGGTTCTTGGAGTGCATTGACAATAACTTCCTGCTCCAAGTGACAGAGGAACCAACCAAGAGAGGTACTCTGCTGAACCTCATACCCACTGACAGCTTGTTGAGAATGTGAAGATCAAATGTAGCTTTGGCTGCAGTGACCATGAGGCGGAGTTCAGAATCCTGAGGGGAGGCAGGAGGGTAAAAAGCAAGCTCACAACCCTGGACTTCAGGAGAGCAGACTTTGGCGTCTTCAGAGATGTTCTTGGAAGAGTCCTGTGGGATAAGGTCCTGCAGGGACAAGGAGTCCAAGAAAGCTGGTTAATATTTGAGTATCACCTCCTTCAAGCTCAAGAGTGGCCCATCCCAGTGAATAGGAGGTCAGGCAAAAATATCAGGAGGCCTCAGTGAATGAACAAGAAGATCCTGACAAAACTCTCACACAAAAAGGAAGCATAGAGAGGGTGGAAGCAAGGACAGGTAACCTGGGAAGAATATAGAGATGTTCTCTGAGCGTGCAAGGATGAAGTTTGGAAAGCTAAGCCCAATGAATGGCAAAGGATGTGGAAGAGAACAAGAAGGGCTTCCATAAGTATACAGGTGACAAAAGGAAGACTAGGGTAAATATGGGCTTATTGCTGATTGAGATAGGGGACCTGGTTACAAGGACATGGAAAAGGCTGAGGTGCTGAATGCCTTCTTTGCCTTAGTCTTTACTAGTAAGACCATCCTTTGGTAATCCCAGCGAACAGGGGAAAAATATAGAGCAAGGAAGATGTACCCTTGGTGGAAGAGGATCAAGTCAGGAAATACTTAAGTAACCTGGATATACATAAGTCCATAGGCCCTGATGGGATGCAGGCATGAGTGCTGAGGTAGCTGGCAGATGTCGTTGTGAGGTTATTCTCAATAATCTTTGATAGATCATAGGGATTGGGAGAAGTTCCCAAAGACTGGAGGAAAGCAAAATGTTACTCCTGTCTTCAAGAAGGGCAAAAAGAAGGATCCAGAGAACTAAAGGCCGGTCAGCCTAACCTTGATCCCTGGGAAGGTGAGGGAGTAGCCAATCCTGGAAACCATCTTGAATACATGAATGATAAGAAAATGATCAGAAGTAGTCAGCATGGCTTCACCAAAAGAAATTCATGCTTGATCAACTTCATAAACTTCTACGGTGTAATGACTGGCCTGGGAGGTGAGGGGAGAGCAGTGGATATTGTATACTTGGACTTCAGGAAAGGCATTTAACACTGTCTGCCATAAGATACTCATAGAGAAGCTGTCGATGTATAGTGTGGATGGGTGGATTGAAAACTGTCTGAATGGCTGGTGTAAGAAGGTGGTTATTAGTGGATCAAAATCTAGTTGGAAGCCAGTAACTGCTAATGCACCCCTGCGGTCAGTAGCGGGTCCACTCCTGTTCAACAACTTCATTAATGATCTGGATGATGGGGCAGAGTGTGCCCTCAGCAAGTTTGCTGATGGCAAGAACTGGGCAGAGTGGCTGATGCACCAGAGGTCATGCTGCCCTCCAGAAGGACCTCAACAGGCGGGAGAAATGGGCTGATGGAAGCCTCGTGAAGTTCATCAGGGAGCGAAGGGCACCCCTGAGTGGGGAACGACCCCATGCACCAGTACATGCTGGTGTTCGTGTTTGTCTTCAACACCAAGCTGAACGTAAGCCAGCAATGTGTCCTTGCGACAAAGGCGGCAAATGGTATCCTGCACTGCGATAGGAGGAGTGCTGCCAGCAGGTGGAGGGAGGCGATGCTTGCCCTCTTCTCAGCACTGGTGAGGCCCCACCTGGAGTGCTGTGTCCAGTTCTGGCCTCCCCAGTACGAGAGAGACATGGACCTACTGGAGAGAGTCCCGCAAAGGGCCAGTAAGATGTTGGAGGGACTGGAGCATCTGTCCGATGAGGAAAGGCTGAGCCAGCTGGAACGGTTCAGCCTAGGGAGGAGAAGGCACAGCGCGGGGACCTCACCCCTAGTTATAAATACCCAAAGGGAGGGTGCAAGAAAGACAGAGCCAGGCTCTTCTCAGTGGTGCTCAGTGGCAGAACCAGAGGCACAGGCTGAAACACAGGAGGTGCCCTCTGAACATCAGCAAACACTTTTTGACTGTGATGGTGACTGAGCCCTGGCACAGGTTGCCCAGAGAGGTTGTAGAGTCTCCCACCACAGCCAGGAGGTTATTCAGAAGCCGTCTGGAGGCAGTCCGGGGGAATCAGCTGTAGGTGGCCCTGCTGGAGCAGGGGTGTTGGACAGGATGACCTGCAGAGGTCCCTCCCAACCTCAGTCATTGTGTGATTCTGCGTGATTCATAGGGCCAATCAGTTACATATCTTGATGAAAGAAATGACAGATTACCTTCATTTCTTATTCAGACGTAGGCCTCATGTGGTGATAAATTGCCTAATGCTCCTCCTCAAAATGTCTTCAGAGTGGTGAGGTACCAGCGGTAACCAGAGTAAAGCTTTGTAACCAATTTGAAGTGCTATACGAGGGAGCAGAATTAGGCCAGTGTGCAAATCCATATCAGATGATTTTGCCATTGCTTTCAAGAGGCATAGTATTGTAGATAAGCATCTCTGAGAGCTTATTTTGTAATTTACTCCTGCTATCAGACCTAGATCAGATTGTTCAAAACATGGGCAGTTTGGACACTTAGTATTCTAAACTTCAGTTATCTACAAGCATTTGAACTGCCACAAGCTGCCCGGCTGCCGAGTGACTCATCTGCCTTCCAAATCAAATGCAGGTTCCAATTGACTTAGATGGGAGCTGAATGAAGGTGGTGAGGTGATGCCAAGAAGATAATCTTTTGGTTATCTTCTAACCAAAATATAGAGATCAACAAGTCTACCAGCAATGACATGGCCCGTGTTAGTATGTTGATAAGTTTTTACTAAAATGCTGACAAGTTTTCTGTCCAGGAACATAACAAGTATAAGATCTTAGCAGTTTTCACATTACTAGTACTTTCCTCTTACACAGCTTTTATCCTATACCTAGACAATCCAGCCTGGAGGCCAAATAAATCCCAAACTATGGAAGAGACAAATCTGAGGTTCCAGTTTTGATTATTTTCCACTTGTCCTGGGTTCAGCTAGGATAGAGTTAATTTTTACCAGAAGCTGGGACGGGACACAGCCAGGACAGGTGACCCAAACTAGCCAAAGGGTTATTCCATACCATATGACATCATGCTCAGCATAAAAGGAGGCTAGTCGGGGAAGGGTGACGAGGCTCTGGGATGGTCTGGTTTCGGGATGGATCAGAGTGTGCGGACTGAGTTACACAGTCGTTGGGTGAGAAACTGCATTGTGTAGCACCCGTTGTGTATTTGCTGTTAAAGTACTGCTGTTGTTATTTCCCTCTCCCTTTGTTGTCCCAGTAACCTGTCCTCATCCCAACCCACAGGGTTTGCCTTTGTCTTCCCATTCTCCTCCCCCAGTGGCTGGCTGGGGCTCAGCTGCCGGCTGGGGCTGAACCCCAACGGGGGGCACAAAGGGTTGAGATAATGACAGATCTGACCAAAGCAGAGTTGCATGCTGCATCCGGAGCTCATGGCTGGTGTATCTGGTGTGGTCCATGCTCGCAGTGTGCAGGTTGGAGATGTTGATTTCAAGGAAGTTGCTGGGCACCAGTTGCTGAAGGCAGTTCTAGTTCCATCTTCACAGCACTTTCCTCAGTTTCATCAAAGTTCATCCTTCATTAATTTGGGTGATTCTTATGGTAATACCCTTGATACAGTATATAGCAATTGTAGCAAGGATGACATACGATGGCAGGGTTATTTAGCAATTAACATCATACGATTTAATTTATTGGCTATTCTCACCCAAAATCAAATCCCCTTGAGGTACACATCGGACTTCCCCATCCTTCCGCATCACCCACCAAGCGCACCCAGGTCCTTGAGCAAAAGCAATACCACGGATGGGTTTGCCTTTGCCTGAAGCAGGGCTAACTCAGACTGTCTTCCCCAACGTATTTTTCATGCACACCTTGGGGACTTTATCCCCTTCTACAGGACGTGGAAGTTTTGATTGGGCAAGGCCAACTCAATTGGTAGGCCCCCTAGTGTTGACTAACCAGGTGGCCTTTGCTGAATGTGTATCCCAGTGTTTGAGAGTCCCACCACCCATTGTTCTCAGCGTAGTCTTTAACAGTCCACTGTATCATTTGATTTTCCCAGAGGCTGGTGCATGGCAGAGGATGTGATACACCCACTCAATGCCATGCTCTTTGGCCCAGGTGTCTATGAGGTTGTTTCAGAAATGAGTCCTGTTGTCTGACTCAGTTATTTCCGGGATGCCATGTCGCCACAGGACTTGCTTTTCAAGACCCAGGGTAGTGTTCTGGGTGGTGACATGGGGCACAGGATATGTTTCCAGCCATCCGGTGGTTGCTTCCACCATTGTAAGTGCATAGCGCTTCCCTTGGCGGGTTTGTGAGAGTGTGATATAATCAATCTGCCAGGCCTCTCCATATTTACATTTCAGCCATCATCGTCCATACCAGAGAGGCTTTACCCACTTGGCCTGCTTGGCTGTAGCGCATGTTTCACATTCACGGATAACCTGTGAGATAGCATCTATGGTCAAGTCCACCCCTCGATCACGAGCCCATCTATATGTTGCATCTCTTCCTTGATGGCCTGAGGTGCCATGGGCCCACCGAGCTATAAATAATTCACCCTTATGTTGCCAGTCCAAATCCACCTAAGCCACTTCAATCTTAGCAGCCTGATCCACCTGACGGTTTTTTGGATGTTCCTCAGTGGTCCGACTCTTGGGTACATGGACATCTATGTGACGTACTTTTACAACCAGCTTCTCTAGCCAGGCAGCAATATCTTGCCACAATGGGGCAGTCCAGATGGGTTTGCCTCTGTGCTGCCAGTTGCTCTGCCTCCATTGCTGTAACCACCCCCAGTTCCCCACCACAGCTTGGGGGCTTTGTGAGTACCCCAAGCCAGTGTCTGCTGTGCCTTACACTCTTGTAGACCTGATGTGTCCAGGCCATCAGACCCACGCAGTCCAATAAACCCTGTTGGCCCTCTCCTCTACCTGGCTGGAGGCACGAGGCACCAGAGGCAGAGCCCCTCTAATCCTGCTTATCGTATTCCCTACTCACTTCTTGCAAAAATGACTTAGAACTCCCTTCAAGAGGATCATACATACAAGTAGGCCTTTCACTCGGTCTGGGTGGCTTCCCACAGGAAACTGGAGTGGCATTTTTCCAGGAAGAATTCCCTTTTGCGACTTTTGCCTTGCAACTCACGTACTCATGCTTGTAGGGTCAAGGTAGGTTTTCCATCCCACTTGCTCATGTCCTCTCTGTGGTCATGCAGGTAAAACTACAGGGTGCCTCGTGGGGCGTATCTTCTATATCCTTTCTCTTGAGCAGACGAACGCTTACTCCTAACAGCTAAGATACTGGTCCGTACAGGTGGGGAATAGGACATATTCTCTTCGAGTTGCTGCACCTTCCAGGATAGTTTCTCCACAGCTGAGACAAGGGAGGGAAAGACACTTTCTTCATATTACTGGAATCAGCCAGCAACTTCATCCACTGATGGTGCCTCTTCGCCTTTCCAGTCCATTACTGCCAATGAGTTGGTGTGCTACAATGGTGTGCTCCATGCAAACTTCCACCACATTGGTCAGGTACATTGGACTTCATCAGGATCTGTGGGTGACTGGAGCAGGGGCATTTGACGGCATGACCTGCAGAGGTCCCTTCCAACCTCAGCCACTTGGATTCTAAGCTTACAGCCATCCTCTTGCAGACAGGTGAGCAGATGCTGTTCTTCCAAGCATTTCTGAGAGAGACTTCCATGGGAAATGATGCTTGCACCAATGTGGTCCCATTTCCTTGCCAACAGTGGCAAGTGGAAGTGCGGGGCAGCAGCCCACCAACCTCCCCCACCCTGTCCTGTGAATTAGCCTGATGACAATGTAATTGTGCATCTGAACTTGCCTATTCCCACATGACCTTCAAAGGCAAATGAGGAAAGGCAAGGTGGAAGGAGAGCAGAAGTGCCCAAGCTTTCCTCACAAAGCTGCACCCACTGGAGAGAGGGGGACATTACACACTGGTCTTCAGGCCTCCTCTTGCTATACTTAGCAGAGCAAGAGGGGTGGCGGCGGACCCATCAGCTTGAGGCTTCCAAGCTGACATCAGTCTGCGATGAATGGGTGTACGGCCATACCCTTGCGTAGTGGCTGCCGAAGATGTAGAACTGAACGGGGCAAATCTCCCCATGACAAAGACAGATGTGTGCGTGTACAGCATTCAGCTGGCCGCTGGCCGTGTGTTGGGAGTTTCAGGGCAGGGGATTGGTGCCTCTCTTAAAGAGCAGCAGGGGAGTAAGAGCTTGAAGTGCAAAGGCCAAAAATCCTGGTGCCCCGGGAATAAGTGGCAGGTTTGCTAGCAGGGGAGCGCAGTGGAGAGCTAGAGGAGAGCCCAGGGTGCTCTGGCCGGATGGAAGACGCATGTGGAAGACCTGGGACAGGTCCTGTTTCAAGCACCTGTCCCGGTGACCCGGGACCCCGACTGTCACCATGGTCAGCTTGCTGAAGCATGAGCCCAGGCACTGCAGGGGCACGGTGCTGAAAGCAATACCCCCAGGGAAACGTGCTCCTCCGCTGTGGTAAAGCACCAGGGCTTGCCGTGTGCTGCGAGGGGAGCGCCTGGACACCGGGATGTCCTGGGAAGTCCAAGCGAAAGTTTTTGTCAGAGTAGCGGGCTGCTGAGAGGGACGTTAGCTGGTGCTCAACATGCAAGGGCAGCCCCTCACACAAAGCGAGCAGCTGGTAGCGCCAAAGTGGCCCTGTGGAAAGGTGTTGGCAGAGCTGCCCAGATGGGAATAATCGGAGTAGTAAAATCTGGTAGGCACCAGATCGGAGAGTTAGGTAGTGCTTGGGGCCTTAGCAATACTCCACATTTGCCCTCCCTGCTCTGGTGAGCACCAATGCCAGGCTCCAGAGGCTGGAAGAAAGACCTCTTCTTCCGTCCCCCTGCATGGTGCATCAGAGAAGTCCCATTTTGGCTGGGTTGTAGATCCCAAGTGATGGGCAGATCTGGAGCTGGAGGCCCCCATTTACAAATACCTGGGCCCACAGGGCATCAAAGGGGGCTGTGCCCCATCTCCCCTCTCGCCTGGCTGCTTCCTGGTGCCGTGAAACACTGATGCCCTGTTCCCAGGCGTCTCCATGCCACCAGGGCCACCCCCGGCCCATCGCACATTGCACGGGCGTGAGCTGTTGCACAAGTAAGCTGTGGCCTTGACCCTACTGCCTGGGGTGCCAGGGGGCAGGGTGGAGGGCTGTGCCTGGGAGCGCAGGTGGGCACAGGGGAGCTGAGCCAGGATCCCCCCAGTCCCCAGCATTCAGGGTCCTCAGGCCTCGTCACACACCTCAGGCACCCCTCACGGGTCCCAGACATAGCTGCACCCCATGTGGGCCCCCATACAGCCTGCGAAAGGGAGAAGTTGGCAGCTTTGACAGGGCCTCCGGAATGGCCTTGCTCTGCACCTGACTAACAACAGCCACATCTCTGCTCTGTTTCACCATTTGCCTCTTTAATTCTTGCTAGGGGAGGTCTCCACATGGGTCTGGCTGACCGCATTCATTCCCACAATCTTCCCATACACCTGCACTCGATGACCAGCTAGGACACTACAATGGCTCCTTCTGGGACAAGCTAGCTTACAGGGCCTTGCCACGTCGTGATGAGAGCAAGCAACGTCAGGAGGATAAATACGGAGCCCTGCTGTGCCCTTTCTCCATGCCATGTGAGTGAAGACAGGGGGAGTTGCCAATGCGGAAGCCCTGGCCAGAAGAAATGCCTTGGAAATTCTATCAGCAGATGTCCCTGACATGGCTCCTCCAGCAGCCATAGTCCCTCCACCTAGTCTGCTGCTTGTCTTTGTCCAGGCATCTGTGCCACTTCAGACAGCCACACCCAGTGTTTTGCTGTATTGGGTGCCCATGTCTAGGTGCTTGACTGTCAAGGGAGCCTCTCTGAGGAGCAGCCATGTCTGCCCTGTGCCAGTCACGGCCAGTCCCAGCAGTGTCTAACAGACAGCACACAACACAGCTGAGCACATCCACACTGTACACAAGTTGTACTCACATGGTGGAGATACCTGGGCTGAGGCATCTCTGGAGGAAGACCAAGGGCACTGCCCAGACCATAAGCAATGGTGAAGACCAAACTTGGGCAACGACACTGGAGAAAAGCCTGAGGATTGTGCTCTAGGTCACTCTTTGGGGTATATGCCAGACCTCTGTGGGGAGGTGGGCACTGGTCCTGTGCACTCCCTCCCCGTGGGGCAGGGGAAGGGTTATGCCCTGGAGAGGAGATGCTGGTTGCACTCTGGGAGGGCGGGTGGAGGGCCGGGCAGGATTCCCTCGCAGGCAGGGCACTGATGGCATGCCTGGGGAAGGAGGGTGGCACGAGTCTTTGGCCTCTGGGCCTTCACCATACTTGGGTACCCTGTGGTTAATGCAGAGCATCAAGGCCGCCTTTGTTTTTCTCTGTGTGTGCCGGTGTGAATGGGCTAGAGGTTGGGAGGGAACACAGCTGGACCAGTCAACTCAAATTGACCAACAGAACCTTGTGGTGGTTTAACCCAGCAGGTGGCTAAAAGAACCACACAGCCATTTGCTCACTCCTCCCGGGCAGTGCGCTAAGGGAGAGAATCGGGGAAAAAAGGTAAAACTCTATGGTTGAGATAAAGACAGTTTAATATTACAGAAAAGGAAGATAATAAAAAATAATAATAATGATGATGGTAATAATAATAATAGAGTACACAAAAGAAGTGATGCACAGCACGATTGCTCACCACCTGCAGACCACTGACACCCAGCTAACTCCCGAGCCGCGGTCTAAACCCCAGGTCATCTTCGCCCAAGTTACATCCGGAGCATGACGTCATATGGTATGGAATATCCCTTTGGTCAGTTTGGGTCAGCTGTGCTGGTTGTGTCCCCTCCCAGCTTCTCGTGCACAGCCTACTCTCTGGTGGAGCATCACGAGAAGCTGAAAAATCCTTGACTTGGTGTAAGCATTGCCTATCAACAACCAAAACGTGTGTTATCAACATTATTCTCATCCTAAATCCAAACCACATCACCATACCCACTACTAGGAAGAAAATTAACTCTATCCCTGCAAAAACCAGGACAAGCCCATTCTATACCATGTAACATCATGCTCTGCAGTAAAGCCTGGGCCTTTGGTCTTTCCAAAGTAGCCATGACTATGTACCAAGGGGCTGCTGTGCACCCACATCCTTAACAGGACACATGAGCATCCAAGACATATATATACACTTATATAGAAATGTATGTATATAATGGCATGTACAAAATAGTATATATTTTATTTAGATACACTATTTTATATATATACACCTCTATACATGTATGTGTATATATATTTATAAAGATAAAGAACATTTATGTGCATCTAACTATGAGGCATTGTTATAAAATGGATAACACATTCTTTAATAATAGCTAATGAAATGAATAATTAAAGTTCAAATGTGAAAGGAAAGCAATTAAGGAAAAGTAAAAGGCAGATTCAGGCCTCTGAACTTTACCAGGCATCAAAACAAGCCGTACGTGTCTGAGGTGGGGGGACATCAAAAGAGCAGAGGGTCACAAATAGGTGGAGGGACACGAACATGTTAGAACATACCTGAGGGACTACAGATCCCTTCGAGGAGGCCACCAAGGAGCCTCTGGTGCAATCCCATTACATGCAAAGTGAGCTGAACCAAGAGGCCCCCACATCTCGGCCTGGCCCAACAGGCTGGTCATGCAGAGTTACTGCAGCAGACTTGGGGTTTTGTATAGTTCTGCAGGATGCAACGCTTTCTGCAATAACAGAAAAGCAGAATAAAATGCCAATTTAGCAGAACATGCACATGGCAACAGTGAGGAAAAGCAGCAGGACTGTAGCGTGCAGCACTCCCATAAGAAATGAGACAGCCACTGAGCTCTGACTAGCACATGACTGCCAAAGAACCTCTTCCTAGTGAAGACCCAATCTGTGACAGTGATTGCAGTGTAGGTGGATTTGCTGTCCTTGCACCCACTTCAGCCCAGTCTCCAGGGAACTTAGTCCCAAATGAGAACTCCAGACTTGGGAAAGGAAAGATTAGCCTCCAGCCCTCATGCAAAGAGCAGATGACACCACACTGGAGACATGGCATAAAAGAAAGACTCAAAATGCTCCATTGCCAAGAACCCTTGTCCCGGGTTCTTGGTTCATGTAAGGCTTTGCCCCATATCTTCCTATGAAATCAGGCATCCGTATTACATCTTCCTGCCAGTCAGGTACTGTGGGATCTTCAGTTAGATATGAAGATTGCTGTTACTGTAGCCTCCTGGCTTTTTTCAGATACTGAATTTCCACTTGCTGCTTTAGTGAAGCTCCTCTGGCTTTTGGCCTTTTGATCATCATCTCTGAGTGGTTCACAAAGCTCTAAAATTAGGACAAATATCTCAAGTCTTAACCATTACATTTGAGGATCAACATAGTCATATGATGACAATTGATTATAACTCAGCACATCACCCAAATAGGGGGGCAGGGACATCACCTCTTGGTGGCAGAAATGTGTATGGCTGAACCTTCATTTGAGCTGAAAAGTTCAAGTGTCTTTCCAGAACAGTTTTCATGGAAAGAGAGGCACAGCTCCATCAGAAGTTGCTTTCCAAAGTACTTTCCAAGGAGGATGATGAGAATCAAAATCCTCCAAAAAGAGAGGTTTCAAAAGACTGGGGCTTATTGAGATGGATGTGACTGGATATGTTTAAAGTATGAAAGACGACAAGAGTTTGGAGTAGATACAGAATGGCATTATTTGCCTTCCTGCCCTTCTAACTTTGCTGATTTTGCTACTCATGGTGCTCGTGGAATAAGACACACACACCACCCCCTCTTCAAATAATTTGATGGATGAGTGCTGGGGACAGAGTCCTGTTTCTATCCATCTGGGATCAATTTACCCTATTTTCCTATGCTACTAACATATCCTGCAACTCTGTAGTTGAAACTAATGGGCACAGTTTGGAGCTAAGGGCCGTTATTTATCTGAATGCATTTATTTTATGGAATTTGCTCCCATTTGAGAACAATATAAGAGGAAGAAGCTGCCTCCCAAGACGAGAACCAGGAAGCCAGCAACCTGAAGGGTGTGTGTGGCTATGGTGGACCCTCTTGCACCCCTTCTGGGAAACCTTCATGCTCAATTACCTCTCTGAAATGCCTGTACACCAATGCACGCAGCATGCGGAATAAACAAGAACTACTAGGGGTCTGCGTGTGGTTGCAGGGCCAGGATTTCATTGCAATTACAGAGACATGGTGGGATAGCTTGCATGACTGGAATATTGTCATGGATGGCTATGTACTTTTTAGGAAAGACAGGCCAGCAAGGCGAGGTGGTGGAGTTGCTCTTTATGTGAGAGAGCAACTGGAGTGTATCAAGCTCTGCCTAGGCATGGATGGAGAACAAGTTGAGAGCTTATGGGTAAGAATTAAGGGGCAGGCTAACATGGGTGACACTGTTATGGGTGTTTACTACAGGCCACCTGATCAGGAAGTCAGTGAGGCCTTCTACAGACAGCTGGAAGTACCCTCACAACTACAGGCCCTGGTTCCATGGGGGACTTCAACCACCCTGATATTTGCTGGAAAGGCAACACAGCCAGGCACGCACAGTCCAGGAGGTTTCTGCAGAGAGCAGATGATAACTTTTTGACACAGATGGTGGAGGAGCCCACGAGGAGAGGGGTGCTGCTGGACCTTGTACTAACAAACAAAAAAGGGACTAGCTGACTGCTCCAATGCTGGGATAACAGGGCCAGTAGCCTGGAATGAGAAGGTAGGGAGGCCAAGCAGCTGGGATCCCTGTCTAGGGAAGGCAGCATTGACAAGGCACTTGGGAGAAAGACACAATCCCTCAGCCTCTGAAGGCGACTTCTTTCAAGTGTGAGGGAAAGCTATCCCCTCAGTGAAGACATTGTATGTCATCCAGGCAAATGAACAACCATGGAGAAAGATATCCAATACCTGAGGGAATGAGCTGTGCAAGGGATGCCTTATTATGACCTGGACAACGTGCAGTCACCCACAGATCCTGATGAAGTCCAATGTACCTGACCAATGTGGTGGAAGTTTGCATGGAGCACACCATTGTAGCACACCAACTCATTGGCAGTAATGGACTGGAAAGGCGAAGAGGCACCATCAGTGGATGAAGTGGCTGGCTGATTCCAGTAATATGAAGAAAGTGTCTTTCCCTCCCTTGTCTCAGCTGTGGAGAAACTATCCTGGAAGGTGCAGCAACTCGAAGAGAATATGTCCTATTCCCCACCTGTACGGACCAGTATCTTAGCTGTTAGGAGTAAGCGTTCGTCTGCTCAAGAGAAAGGATATAGAAGATACGCCCCACGAGGCACCCTGTAGTTTTACCTGCATGACCACAGAGAGGACATGAGCAAGTGGGATGGAAAACCTACCTTGACCCTACAAGCATGAGTACGTGAGTTGCAAGGCAAAAGTCGCAAAAGGGAATTCTTCCTGGAAAAATGCCACTCCAGTTTCCTGTGGGAAGCCACCCAGACCGAGTGAAAGGCCTACTTGTATGTATGATCCTCTTGAAGGGAGTTCTAAGTCATTTTTGCAAGAAGTGAGTAGGGAATACGATAAGCAGGATTAGAGGGGCTCTGCCTCTGGTGCCTCGTGCCTCCAGCCAGGTAGAGGAGAGGGCCAACAGGGTTTATTGGACTGCGTGGGTCTGATGGCCTGGACACATCAGGTCTACAAGAGTGTAAGGCACAGCAGACACTGGCTTGGGGTACTCACAAAGCCCCCAAGCTGTGGTGGGGAACTGGGGGTGGTTACAGCAATGGAGGCAGAGCAACTGGCAGCACAGAGGCAAACCCATCTGGACTGCCCCATTGTGGCAAGATATTGCTGCCTGGCTAGAGAAGCTGGTTGTAAAAGTACGTCACATAGATGTCCATGTACCCAAGAGTCGGACCACTGAGGAACATCCAAAAAACCGTCAGGTGGATCAGGCTGCTAAGATTGAAGTGGCTTAGGTGGATTTGGACTGGCAACATAAGGGTGAATTATTTATAGCTCGGTGGGCCCATGGCACCTCAGGCCATCAAGGAAGAGATGCAACATATAGATGGGCTCGTGATCGAGGGGTGGACTTGACCATAGATGCTATCTCACAGGTTATCCGTGAATGTGAAACATGCGCTACAGCCAAGCAGGCCAAGTGGGTAAAGCCTCTCTGGTATGGACGATGATGGCTGAAATGTAAATATGGAGAGGCCTGGCAGATTGATTATATCACACTCTCACAAACCCGCCAAGGGAAGCGCTATGCACTTACAATGGTGGAAGCAACCACCGGATGGCTGGAAACATATCCTGTGCCCCATGTCACCACCCAGAACACTACCCTGGGTCTTGAAAAGCAAGTCCTGTGGCGACATGGCATCCCGGAAATAACTGAGTCAGACAACAGGACTCATTTCTGAAACAACCTCATAGACACCTGGGCCAAAGAGCATGGCATTGAGTGGGTGTATCACATCCTCTGCCATGCACCAGCCTCTGGGAAAATCAAATGATACAGTGGACTGTTAAAGACTACGCTGAGAACAATGGGTGGTGGGACTCTCAAACACTGGGATACACATTCAGCAAAGGCCACCTGGTTAGTCAACACTAGGGGGCCTACCAATTGAGTTGGCCTTGCCCAATCAAAACTTCCACGTCCTGTAGAAGGGGATAAAGTCCCCAAGGTGTGCATGAAAAATACGTTGGGGAAGACAGTCTGAGTTAGCCCTGCTTCAGGCAAAGGCAAACCCATCCGTGGTATTGCTTTTGCTCAAGGACCTGGGTGCGCTTGGTGGGTGATGCGGAAGGATGGGGAAGTCCGATGTGTACCTCAAGGGGATTTGATTTTGGGTGAGAATAGCCAATAAATTAAATCGTATGATGTTAATTGCTAAATAACCCTGCCATCGTATGTCATCCTTGCTACAATTGCTATATACTGTATCAAGGGTATTACCATAAGAATCACCCAAATTAATGAAGGATGAACTTTGATGAAACTGAGGAAAGTGCTGTGAAGATGGAACTAGAACTGCCTTCAGCAACTGGTGCCCAGCAACTTCCTTGAAATCAACATCTCCAACCTGCACACTGCGAGCATGGACCACACCAGATACACCAGCCATGAGCTCCGGATGCAGCATGCAACTCTGCTTTGGTCAGATCTGTCATTATCTCAACCCTTTGTGCCCCCCGTTGGGGTTCAGCCCCAGCCGGCAGCTGAGCCCCAGCCAGCCACTGGGGGAGGAGAATGGGAAGACAAAGGCAAACCCTGTGGGTTGGGATGAGGACAGGTTACTGGGACAACAAAGGGAGAGGGAAATAACAACAGCAGTACTTTAACAGCAAATACACAACGGGTGCTACACAATGCAGTTTCTCACCCAACGACTGTGTAACTCAGTCCGCACACTCTGATCCATCCCGAAACCAGACCATCCCAGAGCCTCGTCACCCTTCCCCGACTAGCCTCCTTTTATGCTGAGCATGATGTCATATGGTATGGAATAACCCTTTGGCTAGTTTGGGTCACCTGTCCTGGCTGTGTCCCGTCCCAGCTTCTGGTAAAAATTAACTCTATCCTAGCTGAACCCAGGACAAGTGGAAAATAATCAAAACTGGAACCTCAGATTTGTCTCTTCCATAGTTTGGGATTTATTTGGCCTCCAGGCTGGATTGTCTAGGTATAGGATAAAAGCTGTGTAAGAGGAAAGTACTAGTAATGTGAAAACTGCTAAGATCTTATACTTGTTATGTTCCTGGACAGAAAACTTGTCAGCATTTTAGTAAAAACTTATCAACATACTAACACGGGCCATGTCATTGCTGGTAGACTTGTTGATCTCTATATTTTGGTTAGAAGATAACCAAAAGATTATCTTCTTGGCATCACCTCACCACCTTCATTCAGCTCCCATCTAAGTCAATTGGAACCTGCATTTGATTTGGAAGGCAGATGAGTCACTCGGCAGCCGGGCAGCTTGTGGCAGTTCAAATGCTTGTAGATAACTGAAGTTTAGAATACTAAGTGTCCAAACTGCCCATGTTTTGAACAATCTGATCTAGGTCTGATAGCAGGAGTAAATTACAAAATAAGCTCTCAGAGATGCTTATCTACAATACTATGCCTCTTGAAAGCAATGGCAAAATCATCTGATATGGATTTGCACACTGGCCTAATTCTGCTCCCTCGTATAGCACTTCAAATTGGTTACAAAGCTTTACTCTGGTTACCGCTGGTACCTCACCACTCTGAAGACATTTTGAGGAGGAGCATTAGGCAATTTATCACCACATGAGGCCTACGTCTGAATAAGAAATGAAGGTAATCTGTCATTTCTTTCATCAAGATATGTAACTGATTGGCCCTATGAATCACGCAGAATCACACAATGACTGAGGTTGGGAGGGACCTCTGCAGGTCATCCTGTCCAACACCCCTGCTCCAGCAGGGCCACCTACAGCTGATTCCCCCGGACTGCCTCCAGACGGCTTCTGAATAACCTCCTGGCTGTGGTGGGAGACTCTACAACCTCTCTGGGCAACCTGTGCCAGGGCTCAGTCACCATCACAGTCAAAAAGTGTTTGCTGATGTTCAGAGGGCACCTCCTGTGTTTCAGCCTGTGCCTCTGGTTCTGCCACTGAGCACCACTGAGAAGAGCCTGGCTCTGTCTTTCTTGCACCCTCCCTTTGGGTATTTATAACTAGGGGTGAGGTCCCCGCGCTGTGCCTTCTCCTCCCTAGGCTGAACCGTTCCAGCTGGCTCAGCCTTTCCTCATCGGACAGATGCTCCAGTCCCTCCAACATCTTACTGGCCCTTTGCGGGACTCTCTCCAGTAGGTCCATGTCTCTCTCGTACTGGGGAGGCCAGAACTGGACACAGCACTCCAGGTGGGGCCTCACCAGTGCTGAGAAGAGGGCAAGCATCGCCTCCCTCCACCTGCTGGCAGCACTCCTCCTATCGCAGTGCAGGATACCATTTGCCGCCTTTGTCGCAAGGACACATTGCTGGCTTACGTTCAGCTTGGTGTTGAAGACAAACACGAACACCAGCATGTACTGGTGCATGGGGTCGTTCCCCACTCAGGGGTGCCCTTCGCTCCCTGATGAACTTCACGAGGCTTCCATCAGCCCATTTCTCCCGCCTGTTGAGGTCCTTCTGGAGGGCAGCATGACCTCTGGTGCATCAGCCACTCTGCCCAGTTCTTGCCATCAGCAAACTTGCTGAGGGCACACTCTGCCCCATCATCCAGATCATTAATGAAGTTGTTGAACAGGAGTGGACCCGCTACTGACCGCAGGGGTGCATTAGCAGTTACTGGCTTCCAACTAGATTTTGATCCACTAATAACCACCTTCTTACACCAGCCATTCAGACAGTTTTCAATCCACCCATCCACACTATACATCGACAGCTTCTCTATGAGTATCTTATGGCAGACAGTGTTAAATGCCTTTCCTGAAGTCCAAGTATACAATATCCACTGCTCTCCCCTCACCTCCCAGGCCAGTCATTACACCGTAGAAGTTTATGAAGTTGATCAAGCATGAATTTCTTTTGGTGAAGCCATGCTGACTACTTCTGATCATTTTCTTATCATTCATGTATTCAAGATGGTTTCCAGGATTGGCTACTCCCTCACCTTCCCAGGGATCAAGGTTAGGCTGACCGGCCTTTAGTTCTCTGGATCCTTCTTTTTGCCCTTCTTGAAGACAGGAGTAACATTTTGCTTTCCTCCAGTCTTTGGGAACTTCTCCCAATCCCTATGATCTATCAAAGATTATTGAGAATAACCTCACAACGACATCTGCCAGCTACCTCAGCACTCATGCCTGCATCCCATCAGGGCCTATGGACTTATGTATATCCAGGTTACTTAAGTATTTCCTGACTTGATCCTCTTCCACCAAGGGTACATCTTCCTTGCTCTATATTTTTCCCCTGTTCGCTGGGATTACCAAAGGATGGTCTTACTAGTAAAGACTAAGGCAAAGAAGGCATTCAGCACCTCAGCCTTTTCCATGTCCTTGTAACCAGGTCCCCTATCTCAATCAGCAATAAGCCCATATTTACCCTAGTCTTCCTTTTGTCACCTGTATACTTATGGAAGCCCTTCTTGTTCTCTTCCACATCCTTTGCCATTCATTGGGCTTAGCTTTCCAAACTTCATCCTTGCACGCTCAGAGAACATCTCTATATTCTTCCCAGGTTACCTGTCCTTGCTTCCACCCTCTCTATGCTTCCTTTTTGTGTGAGAGTTTTGTCAGGATCTTCTTGTTCATTCACTGAGGCCTCCTGATATTTTTGCCTGACCTCCTATTCACTGGGATGGGCCACTCTTGAGCTTGAAGGAGGTGATACTCAAATATTAACCAGCTTTCTTGGACTCCTTGTCCCTGCAGGACCTTATCCCACAGGACTCTTCCAAGAACATCTCTGAAGACGCCAAAGTCTGCTCTCCTGAAGTCCAGGGTTGTGAGCTTGCTTTTTACCCTCCTGCCTCCCCTCAGGATTCTGAACTCCGCCTCATGGTCACTGCAGCCAAAGCTACATTTGATCTTCACATTCTCAACAAGCTGTCAGTGGGTATGAGGTTCAGCAGAGTACCTCTCTTGGTTGGTTCCTCTGTCACTTGGAGCAGGAAGTTATTGTCAATGCACTCCAAGAACCTCCAGGATTGCTTATGTACTGCTGTGTTGTCCCTCTAGCAGATACGAAGGTGGTGGAAGTCTCCCATGAGGACCAGGGTCTGCAAAGGTGAGGCTGCTCCCATCTGTCTATAGAGGGCCTCATCCACTTGCTCTTCCTAGTCAGGTGATGTGTAACAGACACCTACTAGAGCATCATCTTTACTTTTACTCTCTTTAATCCTTATCCATAAGCTCTTAGTTGGCTCATCATTTATCCCCATGCAGAGCTCCATGCACTTCAGCTGCTCTCTCACCTAAAGGGCAACTCCCTCTCCTCATCCTTCCCTCCCATACTTCCTAAAAAGACTATATCCCTTTACTGCAACACTCCAGCCATGGGAGCCATCCCACCATGTCTCTGTGACCCCAACAAGATCATAGCCCTGCAACTGCACACAGATCTCTAACTCGTGTTTATTCCCCACACAGCATGCATTAGTACACACTTTAGAGAGGCAGTCCAGCATGTTCACTTCCTAAAAGGGTTTTGGAGATTTCTCCATAATTGTGCCTTGTATTGTCCCAGTGTTTGAGGGTCCCACCACCCATTGCTCTCAGGGTAGTTTTTAGCAGTCCATTGTACCTTTCAACTTTCCCAGAGGCTGGCGCATGATAGGGGATGTGACAGACCCACTCAATACCGTGCTCTTTGGCCCAGGTGTCTATGAGGTTGGTCCGAAAATGAGTCCCATTGTCTGATTCGGTTCTGGGGTGCCATGTTGCCACAGGACTTGCTTTTCAAGACCGAGAATAGTGTTCCGGGCAGTGGCATGGGGCACAGGATATGTTTCCAGCCATCCAGTGGTTACTTCCACCATTGTAAGAACATAACGCTTGCCTTGGCGGCTTCGCGGGAGTGTGATGTGCCCACCTCCCCGCAGGGGTCTAGCACATGCGCTGACAGGTGTCCTCGAGAAAGGTCCTCGAGCTTTTCTCCGTTTTCTTTGCCCAGCGTTGGTCTGCAGCATTGCTGACGGCCTGGCAGTGGCCATGCTCTCACTCCAGAGAGGCCTCAGCACAGGCATCTGCATCCTGTGAGTGCTACATGTGTCCAGTGTGGACACAGAGACGAGGGGTACCAATGGGTAAGGGTGAGCAGGGGGAGGCTGGAGGTGATCCCCACTAGGACACCCTCGGGCTCCCCTATAAATTGCTGCTCTTCAGCTTGTAAGAGAAAATCCCCCTGTGCAGAGCTCTGCCCTTGAGCATCACCCTGAAAAAGGACAAGCTCATCCCAGCCCTCGTCTTGATGAGCCTAGCTGCTCTCGGTGAGCATTCGCCTGCTGTCAGCAGAGGCACAGAGGTGAGGGGTGCGAGCTTCAGCTTCAGCGTCAGGGAGAAGCACCGGAGCGCCCGTGGGGCTCTTCCAACCTCCCACCTTTGTGGGGCTGGGAGGTCACGAGATGCTCGCTGCACACAGGGGAAATGTAGCTGTGGGGTGCAAGGGGCTGTGCAGAGCCCTGAGGCCCAAGGAAAGAGTCCCTGCTTGGAGCTGCAACCTCTCTCTGCACCCTTTCCCTGTGTCCTCAGCCAGCCCCTTGCCACCCTGGTGGGAGGAGACAGCGTGACTACAGGGATCATTAGATAGTCAAGTAACTCTCTCTCGGTGATGGGAATTACAGCTGGTCCTTCTTCTGGGACCTCGCCGCCAGTGTGGATGCTGCGGACAAAAAATGTGCCACGGGTCAGTGGGACAGGAAGGTCCCGCAAAGGAGCCCTGCTGGTGGGGGTGGGTGGCTGGGTGCGTAAATCACCCAGTCCTCCGCTTCCAGGCAGTGACCCACAGAAGCGGTAGCAGCTTCTACTGTGCCTCCCCAGAGTTCGCCAGTGCTGGAAAGCCGCGGCAGCTCTGGGGCTCAGACAGAGAGCCTTTCCCTTTCAGGTGCTGCTGCGGCAGCCTGCAGCCGAGCTGAGGTCCCTGCGGTAAGAGCCCTCTCCTCTCTCCAGACCTGCAGCACATTCGGTGGGGTAGCGGCAGGCGTGCCCATGCTACTTGCATTCACTTGCACAGCACCCAGGGCTGGTGCCTTTGGCTCCTGCCTGGGCCTTTTGCTAAACCTGGAGCGGGAGGGAAGCACTCGCAAAATGGGAAAAGAGACCAGTGCAGAAACACCGGTTTTCCAGCAAGTGGCTTGCAGAGGAGTGTGGACAGTTCCCGCTGGGGCAGGGGCCCAACCCTGCCCGAGAGCAACATTGGTGGGATCGGGAGGGAGAGTGGAATCTGGCAGGGCGGCAAAAGCACAACCAAGACACTGTTGGCCCCACAGCCATCTGGGTCTCCGGAGCTGCCCGCTGCACCCATACGGCCAGCGGCAGCAGGGAGGATGCCCAGCAACTTGCCCCGTCAGCAGGACTTTCCCCAGGCCCCCCTTCCCTGGCACCAGCCAGCCTCCAGTTTCCACAGTTGCCCGCCACGCTCTCTGAGGCTGGGCGTTTGCTCTGCAGGGGCACAGGGGTCCTTTGCCACCTGGGTGGGAGAAGAGAAGGAGGGAGAAGCTGCCGCCTCAGCCAGAGTGGGAGCTGGTCCTGGCGCAGGGGCCCGGGATGGCGGAGGAAGACGCACGGAGCCTGCTCTCTCTCTTTACACCCCAGGAGTGACACTGTTTCTTTGCAGAACGGGATCCCCAGAGCCTTTCAGTTTTTGAAACTTGGCATTCAGAGCAACTGGGGAAAAGCAGGATACACCTGCATTCAGCGAGTGCAGGTGTATGGGAAGATTGTGGGAACGAATGCCATCAGCCAGACCAATGTGGAGACCTCCCCTAGCAAGAATTAAAGAGGCAAATGGAGAAACAGAGCAGAGAGATGTGGCTGTTAGTCAGGTGCAGAGCAATGTCATTCCAGAGGCCCTCTCAAAGCTGCCAACTTCTTCCTCTCAGTGGCTGAGGCCTTCCTCAGGCTTACTACTTGTTCTGCCCAGCAGGGATGGTTCCTAAGCGAGCAAAAGGAGATTACGCTCCCATAGCCATTCCCTTCCTAAGTTCTTTGATGAAACCCTTTGACACGATGGCTGCCCCCCATCCGCCCCCGTCCGCCATCTCAGCCTAGCAAGGAGTCGTCGGAGCCTGGTGGCACTTTGACTCCTGATCCCCATAGCACGCGCCCATTCCCTTCAGGGGGCACCTTTGCACTGCGGATGGGGTCTAGTCAGGGCCCACATGGGCTGCAGCTATGTCTGGGACCCGAGAGGGGTCTGAAGCTCCAGCACTGAGGCTCCTACCGCAGTTTCAAAGGCTCTACACTTATTTTAGTGCCAGGCCACGCTGGGGCTAAGGTTTGGCCGTATTGGCACAAACCCAAACCAACTTATTCATTTGGGGAACTTCTCCCCACTTAAATGACTTGCCCATGAGCAACCTATTATTAACTGCTGCCTCTTGTATTGAAGGAAAAGAAACACAAATGCCTTAGGAGAGGCAGCCCTCCTCCTTTCAGACAACTCTCCCTACAGCCTCCTCCACAGCAGCCATCTTCTTCCCCTCTCTCCTCCCACCCTTACATGTCCGCCCCTCTCGCTCAGCCCTCACCACCCTCTTGGAAACTCCTCTGATTGGTTCAGAGCCACAACACCCTTCTGTGATTGGCTCTGTTCTGCACATGGGGCGCGGTGTCTCGTCTGTTCCTTGCCGAACTGCCTGGAACCAGCGGTGGCCAGCTGAGGGCAGTCTCGGACGTCCTCCTGGCCAGTTCGGCCTGCAGCACCCCAGAGCTCTGTGAGCCACCGCATCCGGGCTGCAAAGAGCTTGCCGTGTTCTGGTGGCTGTGTGCACGTGGCAGGTGCACTCCTCCCAGGACTAGCTGGGCCTACTCGTGTCCTAGGGAACAGGTACAAGGGCTTGTTCCTCCTCAGGGCATCAGCTGTCAGGTAGGACCCACAGAGCCTAACTGGGGAAGGAGGAGCATGATGGAGGAGCCGGCAAGGGTTGTAGGCGCAGCAGCAGCCCCAGAGCTTGAGAAACCTGCTGTGAATGGGGAAGAGGATCAGGTGAAAACCTCTCTGACTCCCCCAGACCAAAACCCACAGTTGTGTTGATCAGGGTCCTACCAGGAGACTCGGAAGTTCCTGCTGGTCTCCAGCAAAAGCTGTTTCTAGGGTGTCTGGAGCAACCACCGTGCAGCTGTGTCGCAGAGCCACGAGAGAGCTCAGCCCTTGCCCCACTGGGCCTCCCTGGACACATGCTGCTGTGGCTGAAAAGTCCTGGTAGGTCTCTGCTGAGGGAGAGTAACCATGGGGGTGTTTTGGAGGGGGCTCTGGCCCTCGTGCTGCAGAGTCTCTGGGAATAGATGAGGGCTTTGGAGGAGGGCAGCTGCTCCCCTCTCCCCGTAGACTGCCAGGCCTCTGAGATGCTTGCCCAGGGGCAGATTGGTGCTGCAAGGGTCGGGGGGGTAAGAAGGAGTTGTACTGTCCCACTGCTGCTTCTGCCCAGTCTCAACATGGTGGGGACATCTCTTGGGAGGCATCCCAAAGCCTGTCTTCAGGCCACAGCTTCAGGTCTCATGGCATGGAGGCAGTGCAAAACAGTGCCCCACCTTTTTCCTCTTACAGGTGCACCCATGCTCAGGAGGACCAGGGCACCAGCTGGAAAGGGCCAGCACGCTGCAGCTGCTGTGCTGGAGAAAATGGGCAGAAGTTCAGCACTGCGTGTCACCCTTTGCTGGCACCAAGCCTGCCTGGGTCCGGGACCCACAACCCTGCAGAAGCAGCATCCTCTTGTCCTGACGGAGGCTTGGGACCACCTCACCTATGTGACCATGGTGGAGCTGCCTACCATGTCCATACCTCTGTGGGACACTGTAGTAAAAACAGGGTATCCCAGTACAGAGGACAGGAGGCCAAAGCCTCGTCCATCCTCCATCGCCAGGCACACTGTCAGTGCCCTGCCTGCGAGGGGATCGTGCCTGAAGCCTGCCCCTGCCCCATGGGGAGGGAGCGTGTCAGCCCAGTGCCTACCTCCCCGCAGGGGTCTGGTACACACGTGGACAGGCATCCTCAAGAAGGGTCCTCAAGTTTTTCTCCTATTTCTTTGCCTGGGATTGGCATTGCTTACAGCCTGGCAGCGGCCATGCTCTCCCTCCAGAGAGGCCTCAGCACAGGCATCTCCATCCTGTGAGTGCTGCATGTGTCCAGTGTGGACACGGAGACCGAGGGGGCCAGTCTGTAAGGGTGAGCAGGGGGAGGCTGGAGGTGCTTATAAGCTGCTCCTCAGCTTGCAAGAGAAAATCCCCCTGCGCAGGGCTCTGCCCTTGAGCACTGCTGACACCAGGACTCCCTCTTTTTCAGGCAAGAGGTCAGCAGCCTGAAAAATGAGAGACTCATACCAGTCCTCATCTTGATGAGCCTAGCTGCTCTTGCTGAGTATTCACACGCTGTCAGCAAAGGCGCGGGGTGCAATCTTTAGCATGAGGGAGAGGCACTGGAGCACCCGTGGGGCCCTTCCAGCCTCCCATTTCTGGGGCTCAGGGAGCTCCCGAGATGCTCACTACACACATCCCACTGGCCCCAGAGCTGATGCTGTGGGTGCAGCTTCATGGGGAAAGCTTGGGCACTTCTGCTCTCCTTCCACCTTGCCTTTCCTCATTTGCTTTCATAATGTGGGAATGGGCAAGTTCAGGTGCACAATTACAGTGTCGTCAGGCTAATTCACAGGACAGGGTGGGGGAGGTTGGTGGGCTGCTGCCCCGCACTTCCACTGCCACTGTCCTCTGTTGGCAAGGAAATGGACCACATTGGCGGAAGCATCGTTTCCTATGGAAGTCTCTCTCAGAAATGCTTGGAAGAGCAGCATCTGCTTAACTGTCTGCAAGAGGATGGCTGTAAGCTTAGAATTCTTGAGTGACAGAAGGCTCAGTCCTCCTCACAGTAAAAAAGTGTTTCCTCATGTTCAGGGGGAACCTCCTGTGTTTCAGTATGTTAAGGAAGCACAAGTAGGAAGGCAGGCTAGTGGTGCCAAACTGCCCCTTGCAGCAGTGGCGAAGGACATCCAACAGCTATGATACCCCTGTTGCTGTGCTCCTTCCTTTGCTTTCTGGAGAAAAGATGTGTAAGAGTGGAGGAACGAGGTGCCCACAGCTCTCCCCCAGCTTGCAGCAGCCATAAAAGCAGGACCAGCCTTGGATGTTGTGCTGCCTGCTGGAGGCTTCACAAATGAAATGGGGGTGGTCAAGACACCAGGGCTACCATGAAGCACAAATGCAGTGAGTGAAAAGTACTTTTTGAGTGTGAAATACTTTTTTCCTTCACCTCCTATTGTGACACCATGGCAGCACAAATACAAAGGCCCCTTCCTCTCCTACTCTCCCAGTCAGTTTCCCAAGGTGAGAGGAATTGGGGATTTTGAGTCTGGGTGACTTCTGCATAGGGCTATTTTAATTGATAGTGCACATGTTCTAATATGGGAGGGTAAAAGTTACCTGCAGCAATCCCCCCCCCACCCTACATCAATATCCAATTCTGCTTCAAAGTTGTGCTCTATAATGAATACTTGTGACAGGGAGGACAAATTCTCTAATTAATAGGATAACCCGCTCTCTCCCAAAGCTGCCTCTGTCTATTATACGTGAAGAAACCCACAATGTTTCTTCATCAGTTTCATGCTAAGAAAAAGAATTAAGACACTCGTCTAATCATACTGCCTGTGGATGTCTGTGGCAACAGCATTTTAAAACTAGTCATTTGCAGAGGTGAGTCCTTGCCTCAAATGGCTAAACCAGATTGGACCACATCCGGAGATCTGCAGCAAACTGAAATGGTTCGGTCTGAAATATTTTCTGTTTTCCCAAATGTAAAATTGGATTTCTGAGCAATAAAGGATGTGAAACAACATGATAAAAACGACCAAAAATCCCTTTTATGCATTTACATTACAAACATTACTTGTTTCAGGTGCTCCTGTTGTGATACATTTTCAGACTATGTTGGGTTATTCAGTACAGGGGAAACAGGAAGAGAGACCCCTATTGTCAAAAGCGGATGAAAGGAAAATGAACAAACAAAAACATTGAATAATATTGTCACCTTCCCTGTTCAGCAATGCAGTACTGTGTACATCTGTCTGAACAGAAACATGAGCTGATAGTCCCTTCTAGGGCCATGATCTGAGACCACTGGCCTGGTGATCCAGTACCAAGACTGGATCAGTCTTTTCATGCTCTTACTCTGAGTTAAGTGTGCAGGCAAGTGCTTAGAAAGTATGTCAGTTGTCCCTGTAGCAAACATTTACTAGCCAGTGGCCAGTTTTTCCTAATGAGGCTGTTTTCACATTCCAGCTTTAACTGTGTATTGAGGCAAGGAACAGCACTACCATCTGGGCAACGCTCCGTCAGCCACTACGATTTACCGTGTGCGTTGTAATACTGGTTTTAAACCCTACTGTCTGGAGAGGGCTTAAAATGTTTGTTTCTTTATGAAGAACACTCCCCACTTCTTTTTATCCTTTTATTTATTGTGTGCACCATGGAAGGTGTTCATGTTCATGAAGGTCACTCTAAACTTTATTGAAGTAAGAAGGGCTACGTTTGCCTTCGGAGGCATCACAACACAGGTTTGGTGCAGGTTGAGTTGCAGCTTTGTCACAAACTCTGGGACTAGGCAGGTGGCTTTGCAGTCCCACCGGAAGGACAAAATAATAAGAGTGACCCCAAAATAGTAAGAGTGACACCTAGGCAAGGCACAACTAATCTGTACGGACTCTGAGGGTCCCAAGTGATAGCAGTGCATCTCAGTGTATTATACCAAAGCTTTTCCTTCTGTGTTCGATCAGCTGGGCAGGAAAGGCAGGAGCATGCTGCTGGGAGACAGTAAGGTCTGCAATGCAGGCAGACCCACCAGAAATAGGCATTTCATATACCCCTTACAGTCCACAAGTGAGTTCCTAAGTCATCTCTGATCTTTCATCCCACTCCTTTAATTTCAGAAATTATACCCCGCTTATTTCAGGTTGGGTGAAGATTCTATGATCCAGAGATTCCTCTAGGAGAGGAAATGGAGATCACATACTAGTCCTTGAGGTTGTACACCATTAAGTGACAGTACAGTGTTTTATTTTAAGCATGAGAGAAAGCACGTTTTTCTGACAAGCATCAAGCTTTTATGAAATTCTACTTAAAGACCAGTCATATAACGAACTTTTTCAAAGAAACAACTCTGTCTAAACAAGAACTGACTTTTCCCAGCCTTCAGGCACCTTGTTTTGTGCTGGCATGACATTACACACAGAGCTACCAAAAAAAAGAGTATGTTAGGTCATTGAGTCAAGCCTTCAAAAGCCAGGAAATAACTAAATTCAGGCTGGTAGCATTGGCAGCCATTTCTGGAAAATGGTGAAAAGTTTGAGACCAGGTGCTTAGTTGATGCCAGGCTGCTTGTATGCAGTCTCCCACAGTGACAAGTAACTGTGCATTGAGCCAAACAGACTTCTCGCCCACTAAGACTGTTTTTCCTATCATAGACTGGCCACATTCAGAGTTAAATCTTACGGAATTTTTTTTATAGTACATGACAAAATGTGTCAGTATTGCAATTTGGAAGGTTATATGTTGCAGCATGAAGTATGAATATTGTGGATAAACAGTTCTGGGATACAGAATGCATGACTTCAGGCTTGGCGATTGCCCTGCTTTTGTGCTCATCAGTGCAAAGATAAAGAATTAAACTCTCATGTTGCAGACAGTTTTGTACTACATCAGTGATAAAGATGGAACGTCAAAGGTATTGATATCTAAAAGCAGTGTGAGTAGTGACACAGTGCAGTGTGTTGCTATTCCATTCTGTTTCCTTTCTAAAGATGGTTCCAGCCTGTCTTTTTGTAGTACCAATGTGACATTATGGACCAGTTCAGCCACTAAACAGAATGCCACAACACAGAAAACAACACAAAAACCTACATCAAAAGGATTTTGAGATGTAAATCTCAAGCGCTCTGAAGTGAGGAAGTGCTCTGATTATAGCTACCTGCATGGCCCCATTCCCTTCCCTGTGGGTGTCCACACTAACAAAAAGCACCATATCTACACTGTGATTGAGAGCACAAAAATACGTAGCCTTTCCTCCCTGGCTGCAGCCTCCTTTCAAACCCCACACACTCCTCCAAGAATGTGGGTGTGGAAGTGGCACAGCATGCCAAATACATTTTGCATTTTTCTGTGCACTGTGTGCAGTGATCCACAATGAACAACAAATAAGCAAATCTTGACAGTGTCACCTCTCTTTTTTTTAGCTTTGTAGATACTCTGAGAGTTGTCACTGTAATGCATCAACAGTTACTCAGTGTTTAAAACCACAGTATACCATTGGCTTTGCGACTCCCTGTGAAGCTAAGTCTTAGTTTTGGTTGACTTTTGTGGACTCACTGTTTAATTGCCTTCTTTCACAGGGGACAGCACACAAAACATCCAGGTGTTAAAAAGTTGCTAAGTGTCCAGACCCATGCATAGCTTTAGTACAAAAGTTTGGAAGAATAGTCAGACCCCATGCTGTTTTCTGTTCCCAAAATTGACAGTCATGCATGGGAAACCCCTTCCAGTTCTCTTCAGCAATCATGCCTCTCCTCATTTTCATATCTGGTTTGTATACTCGTGCAGGAGGGGCAGATTAGCCAAAACTAACATTACAAGTGACAGCTTCATATGAACTCTCTCCATTCACAGCCATCTCAAGAGAATTGCAGTACCATCTAATTTGCTCTTCGCACTGCCAAACTATGATGGAAGGCTACTTTCCAATGCATCTTGTGACAGTGGGAGGTGATGAGAAAGCTATGTAGAACAAGTGGAGTTCTACAATCAAACAATTATTATCATTATTATTATTATCAAACAATAATACTGCTTGATTGTTGTCTGCTGCAGAAGAAACCAGGAAGAGCTAGGCAGGATTCCTCACATTCCTGTGCCTTCCAAGTGCAGTGCATATCATTCAACGTAATCATCAACGACCTGGACGAGGGGACAGAGCGTAATGTGTTGGTTTTGCGTGGCAAGGTTTTGGTAGCGGGGAGGCTACAGGGGTGGCTTCTGTGAGAAGCTGCTAGAAGCTTCCCCTGTGTCTGATAGAGCCAATCCAGCCGGCTCCAAGACGGACCCGCCGCTGGCCAAGGCCAAGCCAATCAGCGCCTCTGTGATAACATATTTAAGAAAGAGAAAAAACAGTTAGAGAGCGCTTTTGCAGCCAGAGAGAGGAGTGAGAAGATGTAAGAACATCTGCAGACACCAAGGTCAGTGAAGAAGGAGGGGGAGGAGGTGCTCCAGGCGCCGGAGCAAGATTCCCCTGCAGCCCGTGGTGAAGACCATGGTGAAGCAGGCTGTCCCCCTGCAGCCCATGGAGGGAGGATGAGGGGGTGTAGCGATTCCACCTGCAGCCCGTGGAGGACCCCACGCCGGAGCAGGTGGAGACACCTGAAGGAGGCTGTGACCCCGTGGGAAGCCCACACTGGAGCAAGCTCCTGGCAGGACCTGTGGACCCGTGGAGAGGGGAGCCCACACTGGAGCAGGTTTGCTGACAGGACTTGTGACCCCGTGGGGGACCCACGCTGGAGCAGTTTGCTCCTGAAGGTCTGCACCCCGTGGAGGAGACTCACATTGGAGAAGGTCGTGAAGGACTGTCTCCCGTGAGAGGGACCCCACGCTGGAGCAGGGTAACATTGAGAGGAGTCCTCCCCCTGAGGATGAAGAAGCGGCAGAAACACCGTGTGATGGACTGACCACAACCCCCACTCCCCGTCCCCCTGTGCCGCTGGGGGGGGCGGAGGTTGAAGCCAGGAGTGAAGTTGAGCCCGGGAAGATGGGAGGGGTGGGGGGAGGTGTTTTAAGATTTGGTTTTATTTCTCATTCCTCTACTCTGTTTTGCTTAGTAATAAATAAGATGAATTCCCTCTCTAAGTTCAGTCTGTTTTGCTCGTGATGATAATTAAAGAATGACCTCTCCCTGTCCTTATCTCGACCCATAAGTGGTGTTTTTTTTTTTTTTTTAGTTGTACCTTTTCTCCCCTGTCTAGAGAAGGAGGGGAGTGATAGAGCAGCTCTGGTGGGTACCTGGCCCTCAGCCAGGGTCAACCCACCACACGTACCCTCAGCAAGTTTGCTGATGATACTAGATACTAGACTGGGAGGAGTGGCTGATAAACCAGGAGACTGTGGTGCCATTCAGCGAGATCTGGACAGGCTAGAGAGCTGGGCAGAGAGGAACTTAATGAAGTTCAACAAAGGGAAGTGTAGGGTCCTGCACCTAGGGAGGAATAATCCCAGACACCAGTGCAGGTTAGGGGTTGACCTGCTGGGAAGCAGCGCTGCGGAGAAGGACCTGGGAGTCCTGCTTCAGCAACATGAGCCAGCAATGTGCCATTGTGACCAAGAAGGCCCATGGTATCCTGGGGTGCATTAAGAAGAGCGTGGCCAGCAGGTCAAGGGAGGTGGTTCTCCCCCTTTACTCTGCCCTGGTGAGGCCACACCTGGAGTGCTGTGACAAGAGGGATCTGATCAACAGTTACAAATATCTGAAGGGTGGATGTCAAAAGGATGAGGCCAGACTCTTGTCAGTGGTACCCAGCAACAAGACAAGGGGCAACAGGCACAAACTGGAACACAGGAAGTTCCATCTGAATATGAGGAAAAACTTCTTCACTTTGAGGGTGAACAAGCACTGGAACAGGCTGCCCAGAGAGGTTGAAATGTCTCCTTCTCTGGAGATATTCAAAACCCACCTGGATGCAATCCTGTGCAACCTGCTGTAGGTGATCCTGCTTTACGAGGGGAGTTGGACTAGATGACCTCCAGAGGTGCCTTCCAGCCACTACCATTATGTGATTCTGTGATTCTGTGATCTAGTCTGGAGGTGTGACAGACCACAGGACTGACAGAGAGCTAAGAAGGTCACACAGCTCACTCTCGCCCAAAGCCAGCATCAGCAATGCCTAAACCACAGCTGCCTAGCTTGAAAATCTTCTGAACAGGTTCAAAAATGAGCTGTCAAAAAGAGATGATGAACTAGCTGCCAGAGCCTCACCAGTACTAGTTTGGAAGCTTGGCTGTTTCCTCAAAAGATGCAGCTAAAACCAAAAGGGTATGGAGTAAATGACAGCCTAACCTCTGTCAAGAATAGAGAGACCTGAATGCATAACACTGCGAGGAGGATGATGCTGCACTTGGAATTGGTTTCACAGCTCTACCATGACTGAATGTATAGCTTTATGCTCTTCTTGTTCAGCATGTTACCATCATGGAGCAGATCCTCCTGGAAACTACGCTCAGCCACATGGAAAATAAGGAGACGATTGGTGACGGCCAGCATGGCTTCACTAAGGGCAAATCATGCCTGACAGATTTGGTGGCCTTCTACAATGGGGTTACAGCGTTGGTGGATGTGTTGGGTTTGCGTGGCAAGGTTTTGGTAGCGGGGGGGCTACAGGGGTGGCTTCTGTGAGAAGCTGCTAGAAGCTTCCCCTGTGTCTGATAGAGCCAATGCCAGCCGGCTCCAAGACGGACCCGCTGCTGGCCAAGGCCAAGCCAATCAGCGCCTCTGTGATAACATATTTAAGAAAGAGAAAAAACAGTTAGAGAGCGCTTTTGCAGCCAGAGAGAGGAGTGAGAAGATGTAAGAACATCTGCAGACACCAAGGTCAGTGAAGAAGGAGGGGGAGGAGGTGCTCCAGGCGCCGGAGCAAGATTCCCCTGCAGCCCGTGGTGAAGACCATGGTGAAGCAGGCTGTCCCCCTGCAGCCCATGGAGGGAGGATGAGGGGGTGTAGCGATTCCACCTGCAGCCCGTGGAGGACCCCACGCCGGAGCAGGTGGAGACACCTGAAGGAGGCTGTGACCCCGTGGGAAGCCCACGCTGGAGCAAGCTCCTGGCAGGACCTGTGGACCCGTGGAGAGAGGAGCCCACACTGGAGCAGGTTTGCTGGCAGGACTTGTGACCCCGTGGGAGACCCACGCTGGAGCAGTTTGCTCCTGAAGGTCTGCACCCCATGGAAGAGACCCACGCGGGAGCAGTTCGGGAAGGACTGTAGCCCGTGGGAGAGACTCCACTTTGGAGCAGGGTAACATTGAGAGGAGTCCTCCCCCTGAGGATGAAGAAGCGGCAGAAACAATGTGCGCTGCACTGACCGCAACCCCCACTCCGCCCCCCCCCCCCCCCCCCCCCCCCCCCCCCCCCCCCCCCGTACTGCTGAGGGGGGCGGAGGTTGAAGCCGGGAGTGAAGTTGAGCCCGGGAAGATGGGAGGGGTGGGGGGAGGTGTTTTAAGATTTGGTTTTATTTCTCATTCCTCTACTCTGTTTTGTTTAGTAATAAATTAGATGAATCTCCTTTCTAAGTTCAGTCTGTTTTGCTTGTGACGGTAATCAGTAAGTGATCTCTCCCTGTCCTTATCTCGACCCAAGCCTTTTGTTATACTTCTCCTCCCCATCATACTGGGGGAGGGGTGAGTGAGCGGCCGAGTGGTACCTTGCTGCCGGCTGGGCCTAAACCAAAACAGTGGATAGGGGAAGAGCAACTGATGTCATCCACCTGGACTTGTGCAAAGCATTTGGCACCATCTCGCACAACATCCTGGTCTCTAAACTGGAGAGACATGGATTGATGGATGGACCACTCGGTGCATAAGGAATTGGCTGGACGGTCACACTCAAAGTGTGGTAGTCAACAGCTCGATGCCTAAGTGGAGACCAGTGATGAGTGGCGTTCCTCAGGGGTTGGTATTGGGACCTGTGCTGTTTAACAACTTTGTCAGCGACCTGGACAGTGTGATTGAGTGCACCCACAGTAAGCTTGCCAATGACCCCAAGCTGTGCGGGGCAGTCGACATGCTGGATGGAAGGGATGCCATCCAGAGGGACCTCGACAGGCTTGAGAGGTGGGCCTGTGCGAACCACATGAAGTTCAACAAGGCCAAGTGCAAGGTCCTGCACATGGCTGTGGGGAGACCTAATTGTAGCCTTCCAGTACCTGAAGGAGACCTACAGAAAAGCTGGAGAGGGACTGTTTACAAGGGCATGTAGTGATAGGACAAGAGGTAATGGCCTTAAGCTGAAGGAGGGTAGATTTAGATTAGGTATAAGGAAGAAATTCTTTACCATGAGGGTGGTGAGGCACTGGAACAGGTTGCCCAGAGAAGTTGTGGATGCCCCCTCCCTGGAAGTGTTCAAGGCCAGGTTGGATGGTGCTTTGGGCAACCTGGTGTAGTGGAGGGTGTCCCTGCCCATGGAAGGGGGGTTGGAACTAGATGATCTTTGAGGTCCCTTCCAACCCAAACCACTCTATGATTCCTTGAACTTAAACAGCCAGGTAAAAAGAACCTATCACTTACTGAATTTTGCACAGTATAACACATCCTTTCTTGTCTGCAGCTCTGGCTTCCAGGGAATTGTGATACCAAACATCTTTTTATGTTTATTTGGAGAAAAAGACATGTCAGATGGATAAATCATGTGGAGATAGTGGAGCTGGTTTTTGCTGTGATGGGAAGAAGTATTTTGTTTCAACATCACACAAGGCTCACAGGCTAATGGAAGAAGTGATAGTAATTGAGGACAACATCATTTGGTTCAACTAGTGAAAGCGCAGTAACATCCATGGTTGACTAGACATTAATTTGTCTCTGTATTCCTATTGATACACAATGTTGAACTCTCTCTGCTTACACAGGAATAGCACCTGACACTGTCTACATGATTGAGGGATGGCCATCTGCTGAGCCCCACATGACTGCCCAGGGAAGGATTGCAATGGGACAGTTCTGCTGCCACCGTTTTGGTGAGACACTCATGAGAGGAAAAAGTATCTGACCAAAAGGTATTAAGAATAATATTCCCTATCAATTTGCAACTGGGCTGTATTCCTCCTCACAGCATCTTTTGTGAAAAGAGAACTCTGGGTGATTTCAGTTTGCTGATACCATTTCCCTCTTACCTCCAGCAGGGCACAATGAATCAGTGGAATGCACAGAAGTGCCCACTGTAACTTTTGGAACAATTTCACTGATGGGGGAAAGGGAAGAGGCAGAAAGACAGGCTGCAAAAATTGTAGAATCATAGAATCATTTAGGCTGGAAAAGACCCTTAAGATCATCAAGTCCAACCGTTAACCTAACACTGCCAAGTCCAACCACTAAACCATGTCTCTAAGCCCCACATCTACACCTCTTTTAAATACCTCCAGGGATGGTGACTATACCACTTCCCTGGGCAGCCTGTTCCAATGCTTGACAACCTTTTCGGTGAAGAAGTTTTTCCTAATATCCAATCTAAACCTCCCCTGGCACAACTTGAGGCCATTGCCTTTTGTCCTATCGCTTGTTACTTGGGAGAAGAGACCAACATCCACCTGGCTACAGCCTCCTTTCAGGTAGCTGTAGAGAGCAAGAAGGTCTCCCCTCAGCCTCATTTTCTCCAGACTAAACAACCCCAGTTCCCTCAGCCGCTCCTCATAAGGCTTGTTCTCTAGACCCTTCAACAGCTCCATTGCCCTTCTTTGGGCATGCTCCAGCACATCAATGTCTTTCTTGTAGTGAGGGGCCCAAAACTGAACACAATATTTGAGGTGTGGCTTCAACAGTGCCGAATACAGGCGCTTCCCTACTCCTGCTGGCCACACTATTTCTGATACAAGCCAGGATGCTGTTGGCCTTCTTGGCCACCTGGGCACTCAGCCTAGGTCCTTTTCTGCTGACAGCTTTTCAGCCACTTTTCCCCAAGCCTGTAATGTTCCATGGGGTAGTTGTGACTCAACTGCAGGACCGGGCAGTCAACCTTGTTCAATCTCATACAGTTGGCCTCAGCCCGCCGATCCAGCCTGTCCAGATCTCTCTGTAGAGCCTTCCTACCCTCAAGTAGATCAATACTCCCTCCCAACTTGGTGTCATCTGCAAACTTACTGAGGGTGCACTCAATCCACTTGTCCAGATCATTGATAAAGATATTAAAGAGAACTGTCCCTAATACTGAGCCCTGGGAAACAGCACTTGTGACCAGCCATCAACTGGTTTTAACTCAATTCACCACAAGTCTTTGGGCCCAGGTATGTAGCCAGTTGAGTTTTTTGTTGGTTTTATTGTTTTTTTGATGGTTTGTTTTTTGCGGGTTTTTTGGGAGGACGGGAGAGGGGGGGAAGGTTGTTGACGGGTTTTTGATCAGAAAGAGAAATATTTTGCCCTTTATCATTTACCCTTTTCCTGCATACAAAATATCTGTGTTCTCTTGCTGTGTTTTCCAAAGTCAGAAATACTGCCCTCTGCCTTCTGCCCGGTCTCGAACTGTTTGTTGGCACAGCTGGCTGAAGGGTTACACTGGGGAAAAAATGAGACATTGTCAAACAGAGTAGAGATCAGAAAAACTTACCATCTCCCTACATGCCTGCACTATACTTATCTGAGCTCCTAGGCTGTTTCAACACCAGTACACTTCAGGGCGTGGAGTAACTTGCCTTTTCTAGATTGATGCAGCACTGAAGCACACTTGGGTGGTTTTGGGACCCTTGGATGTATCCAGGTGCAGACATTTTACATGACACTTATTTCTGTCACTGCCATGTGTTCAGCCACTGTGAATGTGATGGTTAGGTGTACATTAAAATAACATTTAGGCTACTGACAACAAATCTGAAATCCAGTGCTTACTCACCTTGCCGGATATGAAATCTAGAAAATGTCTGCTAACTTGATTCCTATTATCTGGCATTACTTTATTTCCTGATATATTCCCACTTACAGTATTCATCTCCTACATGACACATTATTATCTATTTTGTTCCCTTATACAGTCTTATCACCTTGCCTGGTAACTTCATCACCCAGAGCCATACAGGCCAGTTTGCACATACTCAGTCCAAACTCTCACTTAACAGAAAACCATTCCTGTGTGGTCATTGCATTGGGATATTGTGCTGTCATCATCTCTCTGATTAAGAATAAAACAGGTTTTCCTCCCTTCTCTTCACAGTTCTTCTGCTGTTGCATCAAAAGAGTTATATTCTGTGTACATAAAGGCCTAGTTACCTTGTGTATACTTGGGAAAATCCCCACTTAAATAGCTTGCATGAAACTTGTAATATTGTGTCCTGCCACTCTGTCATGCATTTCACCCCTTCACAGAAGGGTGTTGTGCAGCCACCTTCCTGAAGTGGGACTTTGAGGATCAATGCCACTGACCAGGCTGGTGTGCCAGCGCCACTGGGACAGAAAAGACAGAAAACAGGCTGGTTGTGTCTCTGGGCCATGAATGAGGGCATGATATGTATGAGGATCTGCAGTCATACAAACCCCACCCTTTGAATTCACACCACATCATAGTATTGCAGAATAAAGCCCTGTCCTTGCACTGCTCTCGTACCTCTAGAAAGTCCCTGTGACCACAGACATCGCATATTTGTGCTGTTTAAGTTGCACTTTGAAAAAACCAGCTCTGCTAGACAGAAAATTGCATTCTTATTTAGACTGCATCAGCATCTCTGCTTCCATCTGTCTTCTCACTTTCTTATCAACAATACCAGCAGACCATTGCTAGCAGAACTGCAATTACAGTATTTATTTTCAAAGAAAGACCAACATGTATCATAGCTAATCTCTCATACTATCAGATTGTGCTACTGAGATACTAGCTCATTGTCAGAATGCATTATGAAAATTATAACAACGATTGTATTATTATAGGGAAAACCAAATTAGGATTAAAAAAAAAAAGTTAAAAATGAGAGTAGAAACAAGAGACTGGGAGGTAAAGCAACTGCATGCTTCAAGGCAGGAGAGAGTTCACGGGAATGGGAGGCAAATAGCACTTGTTCATTTCCATGATGCTTCTGGTACTGTCCGTTCCTAGAGACAGGATACGAGCCGAAATAGACCTCAGCTCTGACCCAGAATGGTAATTCTTGTGTCTTAACACAACAGGTGGATACAGGGGAGGATTCATTTCTACCTCAGGAATGAAAGGACACACAGCAAGACTAATCACTAAACCAAGAGGAGAGAGTGATCACTATAATGGTGAATTTACAAGAATAAGAAGGAAAGTTACATCAGCCCCAATGAATACGGATGGGCTGCCATACTACCTGGGAACAGAACATCTGTTTTTCCAAATAGGAGATCCCTTACAAAATCTTGATGATAGAACAGTTTCTGAGTAAAGAAGAAACCACCGTGTGCAAGCATCAAGTTTTTCTGCAGGGTAAGAGATAAAAATACTTTGCACCTTTTGAGACACAGCCATAGCTAATCCGTACCTTAAAAGTTCAGCAGGAAGATGTAACAATGGATTCATTAGTTATACACACTACAGGGGAGTTCTTGCTTCAGGGAGATGAATGGAAATTTTGCTATATGATTAAAAATTTAATTTTTCTTGCATTTAATGGCCAAAAGAAAAATGTTCATTTAATTTACTCATTCTCCATATGAAAGAAATCAGAAGCACAGCACCCCAGATTCTCAGCTATATCAGAAAAAGACCACACAGTACAGCTCCTAAGACTACAAGTAATCTCTGTGTTCAGCTGATAGCAGACCACTCAGAACCAAGCCAGAGGTGTATGCAAATTTTGACAGAAGCAATCAAGCACAAAATTTCAACAGAAAGCAGTAACTGTCCTGCTCATGCCCCCCAAAAAGCAGCATGGAGATTAGCATGCAATCTGCTAAATCTCTCTCACAACAGATGATCTCTGCCCATTAGGAGGTCCTCTTCTGGCTGAGTTCAAGATCAGAATGTGCTTTGAAGGCAGAATAATTGGCCACACCAGCTTTCTCTTCTGATCCTGTTACAGCTTTCATTAAATAAACTGATAGCTAACTATCATATTTATGATATTTGCATATGACTGTGCACTTGACATCACTGGAGATTTTTTACCAACAGCTTAGATAGACATGCCGATAATGATGACAGCCATAACTAGAGAAGGGAAATGGACTAAATGATTTCTTGAGGTCTCTTTTATCCCTAATTTATCTAATTATGTGAACTTCTTGAAACCACCCAACTCCTACTGGAGTTTTATTTCTCATGGTCTAGTGCCCTGACAATAACAAATACATTCTAATGTTAACTTCATTAGGCCAATTTGTTCTAAGTTGCATTCTGTTTTCAGCACCCTCTAGTAAATGAATGCACTTCTAGTCTTTGAGTGTGCAGGGAATTTGGAATGGGCCACATAAACAACTTATCAATGTAATTTCTTACCTCAATATTTACTATTAATAGGGCATAGCAGCGGGAGACTCTGGTTTCAGATGTATGCTCACAACCCTCAGGACACTGGGATTACAGCAAAGGGTGGAATGTGACTGCTGGGAAATATGTGCCGCTGAACTTTTACTGTATTTCTTTATGCAGTAACAGGGATAATGCCATTAAACAAATGTTGGGTCTGGACAGAGCTGAGCATTAAGTTTAAATTCTGCCTCTTTAAAAATATCAAAATTAGCTTCCGTCAAGAATTAAAATGAAAATTTGAAGTAGCTCGTTCTTTGCATAGCAAGACACTACAAGCGTGATCCAGAAACTGCAGGTCTGCAGATGTGTTACAGATCTGTATTTGTGTCAGATCAGCGCTGCATCCCAGGTACTCCTGGTACAGAAGCTCACCTCCATAGACAGCGATGCCTGTTTGGACTCCAGCTTCTGCCTTGCATTGCTTCCGCCTGCGAGCAAGCAGCAGACCGAGCTGTGCTGCAGGGACACAGGCCAGAGAGCTTGGGATGAGAGGTGTCAGGACTCTGAACTCCAATTCCCTTCAGACAATGCATCAGAATAAGAACATTCAGGTTAATGTCAGATTGACTTGAGACAAAGCATTTTCTTACTTTTTTTTAAAATTTAGAATTCCTTGATCAGTATTTTTGGGGGTAAAAATAAAACTTGCAAACGCTTTCTTTCACTTTGTAGAAATGGTAATGATAATAAAAGCATTCAGAAGGAAAATACCTTGAGAGCTCTATTTCCAGACCTGAGTACCCTTTCACTTAGAGAGGCATGTTAGATATTGACTTCAGAGAAAATCAACAGAACAGGATGCTGTGGACTCTCCTTTGCTTTCACACTACACACCTACGTGTGGCTTAGAAAGAAATAGACTGAAGTTTACCAAGTATTGACCTTTTTCTTGCTTTCCCATCCATGGAATTTTAATCAGTGTCTATAAATATGAGAAAAGTTTATCTCAAATAAATGCCCCTATAGTTGCAAAAGTGATATTAATTTATGTCAGCCTGAGCCAAAGTCAGCCATGCACACCACTCTCTGATACAGTGTTTTCTTACTAGATTAAGAGTAATTGGTGTAGAGAACTGAGCAGAGGCCATTGCAGTGCAAGGGGAAAAATGGATGTGCATCCTCTAACCTTCAGAAAATGTCTTAGTAAAGTCCAACACATCTGTCTCCTTTCTTTGAGCAGGTTTGGCCCAGTATTATTTTCTGTCAAATCATCAGCTCTTTTAAACAGCACACCTCTCACCTGCTACTCCTTGCACTTAAAACACTTTACAACGAAGCTAATAAGTTCATTCTTGCTACAAGCTTGTTCCATAAAATGTATTTTTAAAATGCTATAAAGACATTAAGAGAAATAATAGTGGCCAAAACTGTATGTTGGGGACTGGTACACTTGCTAAATTAGCATGCCTTTTCCCATTCTGATGACCTGACTTTCAGCTTTTTTAGTTTTATTTAGATTTAATCACCCAAGCTGTAATTGTATATACCAGCTCTATATCAAGGACTGATAATTTGTCCTAATTTTAATGACAAAATTTTGTCAGAAATGTTCTGTTATTTCTAAGAACAGGACTAGAGAATACGTTGCTTTGCTGAAGTTAAAAAATGCTGGCGACACATCCATGAGCTACATGGATGTTTAAAGTCCCCTTAAAATGGGTAGAAACTTAGTATGTTGTGCATAGAAGGGCATCAGAAGAGAGGGCAGATCACAAAAATCTGTCGGTCTGTTTCTTTCCTCACGCAGTGGTGAGGCAAGAGCTTCTCATATCTGCTGCTAAAGAGCTTAACCACGCTGGAGGCACAGCAATTAGTCTGGTAGCCCAGTAAGGGAAGTAACCTTCCCCACTGCAGGCAGTCTCAACAGGTTCCTTTTCCACCCTGAGAGACAGGTGATGCTCTCTTTCACACCAGGTAGAAGATGGCCAACAGAAAGAACAGGAAATAAATACAGCTGATAAAATTAAAGCCTTTCTTAACACTTACCAGTGCTTTCATGATACTTTTTTCTGGTTTTTATGAGCCATGAATGCAAATCTAGTAAAAGCAAAAGGTGGCTGTTGGTTTGGAGCAGGCCAGTGCTTGTAATGCAGATCTGAATGTTTGACTGGAAATGCTGTGCAGAGCTAGTGACACATTATTTATTATCTGTGCCTTTTTAGGTCTGTTTATTTCTGTGAAATCAATGTTCTGATCCTGTGTAAGAAAATATAACATGGCATTGTAATTAAAAACTATGTAAGAATATATTATGTAGAAAAGAAAGGAATCAAAGTCCAGTGGAAACTAACCCGCGAAGCTACTGGCTTTTGAAGATTGATTTAGCAACTCTAATAAAACTCTTGTCAGGTTTGATTACATAGCTATAATTGACAATTTTGGAAGTACAGTATTTACTACATTTGAACATACACATTTATAAACTGTTCTATTGTAGTAATTTAATCTGAAACAATGTTTTTTCTTGTTAGTGATAAGCATGCATAAACACAAGTCCTTCATTAGTCCACTTAGATACTTCAATAGAATAAAAACAGATACTTTATCCCAGGATCTTGAAATGTCCCTTGAAATCCATATGCTTTGCAACACAATGGTCTCTCAATTAATTGACATTCCCTTGCCTTATCTACTCAGAGCCTGAATTCACCCCTGGATAAGCTTGTTGCACTACGTCCTGTTTGTAAGGAATCCACTCCATGATAAACAACTGTTTAATGATGTCCTACAAGAGGATTTGGGTTCATGGATTTCTGACTGCACCCTAATTACATGCAAAACACTGCTTACAATTACAGCTTTGTTTCTATAGAACAAAAATGGATACATCTCTGTGAAGTCAATTCCTTACTAGATCACAGCATTCATAAAAAGGTTAGATTGTAATTTACTAACAGTTAATTGAGAATTTACATGTTTTGGTGCCTCTTGTTGCCTCTGCCTAGCAGTGTGTTTTGGTAGTATCTAATACTCAATTTACTGTGTCCTTCATGTGTCTTTATTTTAAAATCCCTCATTCTTTTCCTTTATGAAGTTATAATTTGCTACGATGACGGGTAAAAAAGAATAATTATTACTTGTTTCCAGCATAAGCAAAGCAATTTAGAGCATTGCTAGTATCATTGTCAAGCAAACAGTTCCTTTTCTCCACAACAAGCATTTGATGTAGTCAGAAAATGACATAGATTACAGCTTATTTATATTCTTAGAAAGCATAAAGAAAATTCTGTCAAAAGCTTTTTTAATGATTGTTCCCTTCTCTTTGCCTTCCCACCATCTCTACCAAATAACATAGTACAGTTGCTTTAATACCTGTCAATGTGGTTCTGTATTCAATGCCCAAGAGAAACAGAATACACACTGAATAAAGACAACTCTGTTAATCACAACCTACCTTTCATTATAGCTCTTTCACACTTGTTTTGAGAGCATCTGTTTATTTCTCTAAGCAACAAATAGCAAATATTTTATATTTTTGCAAAGAAATATAACCAGTGAGTGAAAATGTACTCAGGAACTCGTAATACCTTTTTTTTGTCTACTTAGATCCCAACAAAGAGACATACCGAAACAAAAACATAGATGTGGAGTGTTTTGGCTAAGCCACGGGAGGGAGTTGGTGAGTTGGCTGACAACAGTAACAACAAAAATCCTTTTCACTGCTTTGGCAAGGTTGTGCTTACTTATGCTACTTGCACACACACAAAAAAATCAGCCTTCATTTCGGGGAAATTGCCTAGAAATCCATGGATATTTGAAGAGCAATGACTGCCTACCTGCTTACAACTTCCACCTTACTCTGAGCACATGGATCACATTCTCTGAGCACACCTTCAGGACCACTGTCTCTGAGCAGAGCTTTAGGGAAAAATGTAGTTTAAGGCAGCATAGGATAATTTGCACTTAGTTGGAAAATAACCAGCTTGGACTGAACCTGATGTTTTCTCACTCTGTGGAGGAATTTAGGAAGGAAATGTTGATTGATGAAAAGCTCAACATGAGCTGTCAATATGCAGCTGCAGCCCAGAAAGCCAACCGTGTCCTGGGCTGCATCAAAAACAGCGTGGCCAGCAGGTTGAGGGATGTGATTCTGCCCCTCTACTCTGCTCTTGTGAGACCCCACCTGGAGTACTGTGTCCAGCTCTGGGGGCCCCAGCACAAGACAGACATGGAGCTGTTGGAGAGAGTCCAGAGCAGGGCCATGAAGATGATCAGAGGGCTGGAGCACCTCTCTGAAGAAGACAGGCTGAGAGTGTTGGGATTGTTCAGCCGGGAGAAAAGAAGGCTCCGGGGAGATCTAATTGCGGCCTTCCAGTACCTGAAGGGGCCTACAGGAAAGCTGGAGAGGGACTGTTTATCAGGGAGTGTAGTGACAGGACAAGGGGTAATGGGTTTAAACTAAAAAAGGGTAAATTTAGCTTAGATATTAGGAAGAAATTCTTCACTGTGAGGGTGGTGAGGCACCAGAACATGTTGCCCAGAGAAGTTGTGGATGCCCCCTCCCTGGAAGTGTTCAAGGCCAGGTTGGATGGGGCTTTGGGTAACCTGGTCTAGTGGAGGGTGTCCCTGCCCATGGCAGGTGGATTGGAACTAGATCATCTTTGAGGTCCCTTCCAATCCAAACCATTCTGTGATTCTATGATTCTATGAAAACCTGGATGAGACAAAGACCATCATTTTTTCTTAAGTGTGCACTGTGTATTTCTACAAAGAGATTGATTTCTGAAATCTGGCAACATTCCCATATATGGAAAATATGGTTATATGTTTCTTATGGATGTCATACAGAAGATTGTGCAATGAGAACAATTGAAACATATACAGATTATAGATACAGTAATGACTTTGCAGTTAATGTCAGCCTGATTGCCAAGGTCTTGTAAGAAGGTTGACAGTTCATAGATCTGACAACAGTAGCGTGACTGACTCATTAGTCACAACAGTACTCCCTCTCACTCATCTTCCTCTTTCAAGTCTGGAGCACATACAGAGGATATCAGGTCTTTTACCAAAACCATTTTCAAATACTTTGTAACTGAATCCACAGATAATTCACAATCAGATTCTCTGTCTTTCTAAAAGAACGTGGATCATAAATGAATAAAAAAAAGCAAGGAAGCATCATTCTGTGAAAATAAACTCTTACATAATTCACTTTCTCTGTAAGGTTCCTACATTGCCAAATGCAAGCTGCCTAATATCACCTTGAATAAATTCAGACATGGTTTATAATACAGAGGAACAGTAGAGATCCTTCTTGATTTTCTCTGAATAAATAAGTTTATATGATAGGCACCAAAGGCTTTCTAGGCCTTTGAAACATAAATTTCTTAATCAGGCACATAAAGAGATCAGAATAATTGTAACAGTTGTGCACAATCCAGCTTGCTGAAGTCAGAGACTTCGAAGGTCCATGGCAAAATTAAGAGTACGACTGTCTTGTCTCAAAGACATTCAGAAGAAAATATCTCTTTCGTACTTTTCTTAAGTAGAATGCCTCTGCAATTATTAGTACTGTGATTGCTTGTGTAAGCTCTGTTGTGATGCAGTGAGGTGAAACAAGTGCTTGATGGTACAAGGACACTTTCACTGAGCACAAAGAGAGAGTGAGACGGACAAATCCATCGTGCTTAGCCTGCAGATCCAAGTGCACAAAGTAAAGCATGCCGAAAACCTACCACACATGCAAATAAAAGCAACAAATGAAAGCACAATAGATATGCATGGCGGGATAAAATGAGAAAAATACAGCATTAACAATCGTCCTTACCGCTCTCAGGAAGGAGTCAAGACACAATGATCGGACTAGCATTTTCAAAGCAAGAAGTGATGTGGAGCATCCAGTTGGGGATATTGAGATCTAGTTTTCAAAGTACCAAAGATGAGCAAGTCAAAGGTAGGCATAGCATGACAAAAAACAAGCTGCTGAACACAAAACCTAAGTAATTTTGAACTATTTCCAGTTGACTGTCTATTTCCCAACTACTTAAAATTCCAAGGTATTGAATTTTTAGATCCCCACTCAGCAATAAGTAATCTATTAAATGATATGGAGTAATGTAAGAAATCAGAAGCAGTCACCTTATTTTAACATGACAGCTCCTAAGAAAAATTATAATATAAATCTTATTCTTGCATAAAATAATTGGATTTATTTTAGTAGTTATTATTATGGTTATGATTATGTTTATTATACTAGAATTTCAGAAAAATTAATTATACAAACAAAATAATACTATGTAAATAACAAGAAAATAATTAGCACCAAAAAAACCCCAACTGTTCAAGAGTTTTTTCTTGTTATTGTAGTCTTTTGTTGTGCAGGCTTAAATTTGAACCATAAAAAAACATATTTGGCCTAACATACATATACAAAAGTTTCTCTAGTACAATTCCAGTAATCCCACCGACTGCAATGAGATTAGTTCTGTGATAAAACAGGAAATCAGATAAATAGGATTGGTCCCTAGGCACACACAAATAAAATCTAAGAAAATAGAACAAAATAAATACAAAAAATATATATTAATATATATTAATATACATCTTGTGATAATATAACAATATGAAGTAATTTATTTTATTAAGTGTGCATATATTCAATGAGTCTGTCCTCTCACCAAGAAAATAACAAAGGAAAAAGTAATACCAGTTTGCCTGCAGTGAGGAAGCCAAGGGAAAATACTTTCCTGTCTTCTAATCTTCTTGTTTAAGCTTTGTATTTCTTTAGTTTTCTCTTCTTCAGCAAATTCCCTATCAGATTTTATTGCCACCTTGTTAGTGACCACATTACTTTGCTGCAGCTTATTAGATGCGTGAAAGGGGCAAATGTGAAAAAGGCGTTGAGATCTTGACACATGCAATAGGAGAAGGCCAGCTGAACCCACAGACTAGAGAAACAGAAGGGCTGTCAACTTACAGGCACCACACTGATAGCTGTCGGCAGCCACAACTCTGAAATTGACTTGTCAGTCTGCAGCAGACCTGCAAAACTCCTAAAACATTTTCTGATAAGGTATTATGCAGACAACCCAGCTAAGCATTTCCTACAAAGCCATCTAAAGCCATTCTGCTAGCAGAAAATACTAAACTTCAAAGAACAGAGAAGTCATGCTTTATATGTAAATGCCATGTCATTTGTCAAGGCCTTTTTATATGTAAGTGATGACCTGGCAAAGTTGAAGAAGGCTGTGTGGTTTCTAATTAGTTTGTAGGGGAAATTCTGCAGTGTTATAATGAGTGAGCCCAGAAGAGATCTCTTCACAACAAGTCTTCTAGCACTGTTAAGTCTATGCCATGATGATTCCCCTCATGATCCAGGTGTGATTTCCCCAAGAATATTAGGACTTTCTATTCCAACCTGACTTCATTTGTAATGATACCATCCCTAGATTATCTTCCCCTTTTTACAGCTATAAGTTATGGCAAGCATTTGTAGGAACTTGCAGTTTTCCTCTGGCTCCAGCAGAGTTTATCTGCTCCAGACAGAGCAGATACCATTGCCTATCTTTCTTTGTTGACTTACTCCGGCCCAAAATGTTTATCTCACTGTCTACATGTATTGAAAGAATAACATAGTCTGTCTTGTAGCAGAAATGGGGGAGAAAGGGGTTTAATATACTCAATCAAGCTGCCATGGACTTGTGACACTTTCCTGTGGCTTGGGTGATACATGCGGACTGTGCACTCCCAAGTCCAGAGTGTCCCTCTAGTTGGTTGATTCACAGGAATGCGTTGGTTTGCCTCAATTCCCTCTGTGTTACGTTCAGGTCCTTCTCTTCCAGAATTCAGAAAAACTGCAATAACAAACATCCAGCATCACACTCACAGCTAAAGTGACATATAATAGTAATTGGAAAACACTTTAAACAATTAACTGCAAACGTCCTTGCCAAAAAAAATGGCTTCTACTGGATATTTAATGTTTTATTTTTCAAACTGAGAAAAATGTAGGCAATTAAAAAAGAAAAAGAAAATTATGACTGTTTACTCCATTCAGTAGACATTTCATTAAGAGAAGAGTTCTTGCAAATTGCCCAGTTAAGGTAATTTCACGAGTAATATTGGCATATGGATCTTCACAACTTAACTGATTCTTTTAGTCCAGCATATTCCCTTTTTTTTCCTCAGCACATACACTCAGAAACCCTATGTTCTGCAATTTTCTGCCTTGTTCTGTTCAGGTTGAATTCTTTGCTGTTTCTTGCAACTTTTGATCACTTGTAGTGCCACTGGATCTGAAAACTAAGTGACCAACTCACCACTGAAAGTCATTTTACTGAACAAACATCTCCCCGTATGTATCAGAATTTCCTACTTACCTTCCTGTAAAAGTGACATAACAAGCCAGTAGAAAGAATTATCAGCCCCAAATTCACCACAAAGTAAGAAATTGTTAGATGGTTATTTTCAACATACAGCCTCTTCCAAACAAACTTATATACGATTCATTGGCTTTTCCTTGGGATGGCGTCACACTAGAGCTGGTAATAAGCTCTATTTCAAGATTCTACTGTTGACCTTCACATTCACAACATTTAAGACTAAGCAAGTCAGTGCTACAACATGGTCTATTGCTGGCATTAAATTTTCACTTGCAATGCAGAATGTACTTCTATTTTCAAGAAAACAGGTGGTTTCAATCAAAAAATAACAGCATTTAAGGTTAATCAGGATTTCTTTAGACTGATGCAACTGGAATGCACCACAGACATCAGATGAAAAGCAGTTCCCCAGTATCAGCTGACCTTGTGAGGACTATACAACAACATGATTCCTGTGATGTGACTCCTGCTTTGACATAGAACATGTTTTGCTATGTGCATGTATATATATATATATATGTATGAATGTATATACACCTAAAGGAAAATCTGCAAAGAGCTTCTTGAATAGTTTCTGGGGCTGCCTTCAGCAGGCTTCTGAACTAGCCGCACTGACACTGAGCAGCAGTGCAGGGTCACTTTCACACAGTCCTTTTGCTAGCACAGAACAAAATAAGCTGTCCACTTGTTAAAATAATTTTGTATTTCAGTCAGTTAAAAACCTTACCACGGAAATTTGCTGTACTGCAGTTAAGTCCTGATGCATGAAGGGACTTTATGTCCTCTTGCATGACAGTTTCCACTGCTACTTCTCAGAAACATTTTGTCTCTCTAAAGGCTATTTTCAGAAGGATTTGTTTGTTCTCTCAGGACATTTTGGTCAGAACTGTGAAAATATGCTTAAGCTACCATGGATAAACTTAATTATGTAGCCTGCTAAAAGCACAAGTTGAAGTCCTACTTGCTGCTGATGACAAGTTTCTGTGTGGCTAGAAAAGCCAGCTGCTTCAAGCCCAGCAGTATTTCCATGACAACATGGAGTTAAAACCCTCATATTTTAACACTTTAAAAAATAAAAAGGTAATTTCTTCTGTTTTTCTTTCTTTTTTTTCTTACTTTGTAGTTTACTGATCTCTAGCTAAAGGATTTCTTAGAAACTAATTACCAGGTAGACTAAAGCCCAAGGCAAAGCCTCAAGACTTCTCCTTTGGCTACTGTAATTAATAAACTAGAAATCCTTACCTCCTGTACAGCACTGTTCCCTTAGCAGTGTTAGATGGACCTCTGGTGAGAAGCAAGCATCATCATCCTTATTTCACGGGACTGAAATAGGTACAAGGTAGAAAAGAAGACACTAATAATGGCAGTAAGTCAGTCCCACATGTTCTGTTAACTACTATCAACAATATCCCTCACATGATATATCGAGACAATGACTATACCACTGTACAACTGCTTGCATAATTTGCACTAAAATACAGTCTCTTGTATACCAACAGCTGTGTGTCAGATTTATGTACCACACTGACTGAGCATTCACCTGGCTCCTCTGAACTGCACTGCATTCATTTCTCTTCCTTGTTCCTAGCAGGCTATTTCTGCAGCTAATGCACCAAGAGAGATGCTTGGCAGTTGAAGGCTTTCCTACAACCATGAATATTTGACCTATGTCTTCCAGAGGTCCAAAGCCCAATGGCTAAACTTCAAGTCTCAAAACAAAATTGCCTCCAAACCATGGGAAATTGTCAAATACCAGCTGTTTCCTTACAGCTACAGCTGCCAGTGTTCGTTTCATTGCAATTCAGGGAGGGCTGTAATTTGTCATCTAAGTTTGTGGAGACTTGCTAACAGACAGTGGTCATGCTGTTCCTCCTGGGGCAATACAACCTTTGCCTGATTTTGTCTCCTAGTTCTTGCAGAAATTCTTTCTCAGAAGAAGTTTCAAAGCATGGAGAAAGGATACACAGAATGAAAATTGTAAGGGTCAGGTTTATCTTCCATCAGCAATCAATCCTTCATAGTTATGGGAGGGTGGATAGAAAGGACTCCTCTTATGTTTCAGAAATCTTTAGAGGAAGGCAGAGGTCTTTTCTTAAGGCAGAAAAGCTGACCTGCTGCTGCTTCTTGCCCACCTCCCTTCTTTCTGCCATGTGTGGTTCCCTGCCACTACCTGGAGCCTCATGGTATGGAGTGAAAGTGTGATACTTGTGAATATCAGTCCTCAGACAAGATAGGGTCACACAAATACTTTTAATGAGGAAATGTCAAAGGAAAAATCTGCTTCAGATCCCTCCTAGATCTGAAAGTACAACTCAATGGCACAGCTCCAATGCAATATCTTATACTCCATGTTTATCCTAAACTTCGAAGATCCATAGAAACCCCAACAGCAAGCATAGTACTGAGTATGCTGCAGAAGTTAATCGTCAGAACGTAGCTACACATTTTTTCCCAAATATCCCAATTTTCTGTCAATTGCAGTTGGGCTATTACAGGTATATATTCTCCCAGACTACAAAAGTAAATATGTGCATTGAATTGCAACATGATTTTACTTGTACAAGCTAGAATCCCAGCACTCCTGGATGAATTCAGCATCATTTTTCTTCTGCTGCTCTCCATTTTTTTCTCAAAATCCACCTTCATGTTTTGATTTCCTGACCTCTGCCATTAGTCAGTACTTGTCTATCCCAACAGCAATGCAGGTTGCATGTTTTCCTCCATATTGCAGCCCAAACTGCCTGCCAGAAAATAATGTTATCATCCCATTCAAAGACAAATAATCTCTGCAAAATCATTTCAGGAATTAGGGTTTCCTATCTTCCCTTCCAATTTCTTATGCTGATAATACTGAATAGGTAAGGTATTAGAGGCCACTGCAAATGGTCTTCCCCTGATTATTATTTATAGATTGCTATTATTCTTGCTGGTGTTGTTGATATTGTTGCTGTTGTTGTTACTGTTATTGTGATGATGATGATGGTTCTGAAAGTGCCCGAAGACCCAGTTGTAGAGCAAGAGTCTATTAGAAAAACCCATACTTACAGACTGAAGTGATGTCCATATCACAAAGACATTACAGTCTACAGAGTAAGACTGTCAAGAATAACTACAGTTCCCCAGATGTATACAGAATAGGACTGCCAACCAAAAGTGTTAAAAAATCATGATTCGTTCTCTAGAAAATGGCGAGGCTGGTTTAAACATCATGAGATTTTAAAAAATTATAAAAGATAAGTTCTGCTTGCCTTCAGAGCATTACTATAATATTTTTCAACTTTTTCTTCACACTTTTTTAGGCTAGAATCTTAGTTTAAAACTGGATGTTAATATTCAAATGTGTTCAGGCAACAAAAAAGGCTGAGGCTTAGACACAGCCCACTAATACTCCAAGTCTTGTGATAAAACTCCTGGTGATAAACTGGCAAAGCAATGATTGTTTAGCTCCGGCTAGAATGGATGTCAAGGGCATTGAGCATTTTCAAATTCTTGAAATTAGCCAAAGGGTCAACTGATATGCCTGCAACTAATTTTTGAGAGTTGCATAGCCAGTAATTCTGAATGCCTTTCTCCACTTCACCCTCCGGATCTTTGGATACGTAAGTTAACCTATTTCCTTGAACTGGCTCAACATTCTCCAAATCAGTGTTCACCCACTCATCCATTTCAATGTGTTACCAAGAAACTTGAGCTTTAAAATAATTTTGTCATTTGCTATCATTATCTTCTATCAAGAAAGTGTTCTGCTTCATTATGTCTTCATTAAAATAAGTCTCCAACTGGTGTGTGGGTGAACAGAGCCCTCCAATTCCATTTATGCCATTTTTTAAGAGTGGTAAAGAGCAACTGTCTGCAAGAATCAATAATTTTATAATTACATATGTATTAGAGTAGCTACATGTATGATATATCACATAATGAGTCATTCTGCAGAATTGCTGGAGCAGCAGTAGAATATTATCCCACACTTTGTCCTTTGTTCACTGACACCATATATTAATGCATATGCACTTTGCACACTATGGAGATAAAACAATGTTACTCCAACATGGCAAGGCAAGGCAATATCATCTTCATTTGGGGAACAATTTATTATTCTACTAATCAAATGTTTTTTTGTTTAACATGCTTTTGCCTCTCGGTTTTTCAAGATTGTAAGAGCTGATTACCAGTACAGTGAGGATCCAGCCTTCTCACATGGTCCTGGAGGTCAGATGCCAGTGCTACTGTGAAGTAACTCGCGCTCTGAGGTGGAGGTGCCTAGTAGGTATTGGGGTGCCAAAGAGCAATATTAAATACCTTTGTTCCTTTGCAACAGCCAATAGCAAGTCACATCTGCAAACAATAATGCCTGATCCTTGGCCCAAAAAGCTTGGAAACATGTATCAGGTCCCGTTCAAATTCCTGTTAGTCATTTTGCCTTAAGCAGTGTACATTTCTGAGTCAGCAGGCAGCAAGCTATTGCAGAAATCAAAAGGTCAGCCTCCGCTCCAGACTGCAGATGTGTTTATCTCCCTATCGGATCCTATCTTACCCACATCTGGACCTATCCATCAGCACCTTTATGAATTTTTATGAACATTTAAAAATTAGTTACTGAATACAAGTTTTCCCATGAAGAGATTGCCCTTCCAGACAAACCTCATCCCTGCCATGCCGATATCATCTGACAGTCATTTTTAAATGCCTTGCAGAAACTCAGAATTGTTTAATCATTGTGCACAATGAATTAATTTCTTATTACTACCAGAACTTCTTCTCACATGAGGTTAGAGAAGGGTGCTGTGAGAAATATATGGTGTTATACTCACCCTTGACATTTTCTGTAATTAGGAAGGAAAACTGTTTGCAGTCATGTTCGTCAAACTCTTTCCACGTAGACCTAATTGGCTGAATAATTAAGAAAAGGAAGAACAATTTTCAAAACCATTACCACAATATACACCTGGATTTACACAGCTGCTTGCTCATGATCAATTCATAGCTATGCCATCATACTTTCTAAGCAAATGGGAACTGCTGGACTTTGTAAAACATAACTGTCCTTGATGACTTTCCTTCAAACCTCTGTAAATAGTACATAGCTACCATTTAAATCCTGATTTGTGAAACATATTTTTATGCCACCTTCCCACTCTGCTTGCCTACCTTACAACATAAAAGGCCTGCAAGCAGGCAAATGTACAAGCATTGTATGAAATGTTTTCACTATTTAACACAAGAAAGAAAAAAAATCAAAGCATTTCTCACTGATTCCTTTAATTATCCCATGGGCATGGTGTCTTCCAGCTTTCATCAAAATCTGTGACAATATTCACAGTATTCTTACTGGGACCAGGAACCCAACTAAGAAAAAAATAGTAGTGAACCAGAACATAGCATTCCAGATCCAAGGTTTTAAAAGTGTAACAGGTGCACCATTGTCAAGGAATTCTAATATGATTTCATCATTACTCTTTTATGTTGGCTGGACACAGATGAATTCTTCTGATCTCACAGTGAAAAATGACTGATAAAACACTAATGTTTAGTTGAGATAGAACAAAACTGGGTTTGGTAGAAAAAAGATATTCAACGTTAGAGAGCTATAAACTAGCAAATAAAAATCCCACCTTCAGCTGTCATCTTCCTCCCAGCTGTGCTCCCATTGGCTCCAACAAAATCCCATTGACCTGGCACAGAATTTATTTTTTTATTTTATTTTATTTTATTTAGAAAAGAAAAATAAAACCCTTCTCTCCTTGTTGATTTAAGGCCAAATTTAGACCGTTTTACCTACAAGGAATATATTTTGATCAATAACTCAACAATTCTGGAAAAAACTCAGTTGAGGAAAATACAGAGAAGAAAGACTAATTTGATAAGCTTTAGGGTGTCTTTGGTAAGACAGTAGAAAAACCTATGCAAACAGAAGATAAAGCAGCTACTGACAATCTTACTAGAAGTTATAAGTAGATAAGGATCCTTCTGTGTATTCAGAACCGGCTACTGGAATAGGAATAGATATGCCTTTAAAATTAGAAGAGTGGGTTGGATTAGTTAAATACACCAATAAGGGATCTGGTAGCTGTACCTACATTGGATTAAAGAGGATTTCCATTTACAAAACCATTACTGCCATTAAAACAATATCACCCCAAAAAATAAAAACCAGCACCCCATCAGCTCTGCCCCTGGGGAAAGTCAGAGCGCCTGTCAAAGAGGTCTTGTTTATTTATTTTATAGGTTGGCTCAGCATCAGATTTTTTTTTCTTATCCAGCTATATTACATAGTGTGTATGGCAGTTAAACTTTGAGGTCAGATGTCATGAGGCACAGCTTCCATCCTATAAGGAAAAATCCTACAATTTTGGGCACTTAGTTGCAGTAATGTATTCTTACCCACATATAACACAGCTTTGTGCATTTCCTTGAGCCTCATTTGGCTCTTCACTGAACTCCATCCAGAATCACACTTTTCATTTCCATTTCTAATTTCAGCCTTCATATTTGGCTAGAAAGCTAGAATGTAACCAAAGCAAGGCGACTTTGCTAATAGCCTAATTCTGGAATTCAGAGATAAAAGCATTGTGCTTGATGGCTCATGCTTAGTTAACTCCATAAAGATTTTACTCTTCAACTTACTGCATTGCAAAGACAAAAGAATTTCAGTTACTTTAACGATAAAAGAAGCCAGTGCAGCAACATGGTCCCGGGCCAAAGGATGACGACTGGAAATGTTCACAATACTTAGATATACTATCATTTTTATTTTCTCATTAAGATGAGATATATTGGACAGGAATTGATTTCTCTGTGTTTTGAAATTTTGTATGTGCTCCCTGGCTTTATGGTATTAAAAAACAGTTGCAAACTTCACATCTGGTGGACAGGCTTCAAATAAAAAAAGCAAACTCATTCTAGGTAGATTATTAGCACTTGTTTTTTGTTGGTTTTGTTGTTTTTTTTTTAAAAAAAATCTTTGCTAAATACTGTTGTTTTATCAAAACATTTTAAAAATGCAATACCCACAATTTCAGCAATTCTCAGTGATGCGATTTCTTATCTATGGTCACCACAAACTATAAGGAAAAGGCACTTCATTAGTTTTCTACAGATCAAATCAACTGTCACCAACGTTTATACAAATGATAATAATAGGCTGACCTTGGTAGAGCATGTTGAAGGACCAAATAAGTAAAACTCAATTTCTTTTTCCTCTCTACTACATTCTCTGAGGATATTTTTTAAGGAGTATGAAGAAGCAAGCTTCCACTTGCTACGCTGCGCACTACACTGTAGTCTGTATGTTCCTGTTATACATACTGTATCTGTTCCTGTTCTCTGCCTCCCCCAGCACTGAAACACTCAAATACCTCAAAAAGTTGAAAATATTCCTAGCCTGTGAAATTACTTGCTATGTTCCTAAGTAATTAACTTAAAATGTTGTTAAGACAGTTCTACAAATTGGAAATGAATGTTGAGACACAAGGTAACATACATATTAGGTTACCGTGTGGTAATAACTTGTCAATATAATAGTTATTTATGCATTTATGTATGATCCTAGGTCCACAACAAAGTAACTTGGATTAACTTAGCCTTCAAGAAAAAAATCATACATGTAAATGCATGTCACTTTTTCCCAGGGAAATGTTCAGATTTTCAAGACTGATTCTTCCATATGTTTCATCTTATTCATTATCTACTCTAAGAACTTTGTAACACTGAGCAATATAGCTAAAGAATGTATTCCTATCATCTGAACACATGAAGTGTATTGACATTTTTTCACACATGCATCCTATTTGTTTCATAGATATTGCAGGATGTCCCCAAATCACACAAAGCTAAAAACTGTTTAAATAGAATTTAGATTTTTGTTTGCTCAGCAGCTGTGCTTGGTAGCTGTACAGGCAGCTAGTCTCCCAAAGTATTAGTTCTTTTAGTCTTTTTACATAGCTGAGTTCATTTTTAAAATAACTTAAACATTTCAAGAATGATCCATGGGCTTGGACTACCTTTAATTCTTTTTCATTTTATTGGGACACTTTTATTACAGTTTGGGGTTTTTTTTTTTTTATAGCTCCCCATACAGAAACTGCCAGCTTGACTCTATATCCAGGATCAAAGCCAATGTCTGTCATTCTATAATAGGAAGATCAAATTAAAAACAGCTTGCTCATCAGGATGTTTAAAACATCTCTATTTCACCTGCCTAAATCTTTTAAAAAATGCTTCTTTAAGTTTCTATGGATGCCATAAGTTATCAACTTTTTTTTTTGAAGGTCATGTGGCATTTGATGAAGTGAAAAAAAGACAAATTATTAAGAAAAAAGCCTAGAATTTTGGTATGCTTTTTTCCTTAAATATTTCTAGGTACAAAATACTAGCAGAAAAGAACAGAAACATTTTACTTTGACAGGAAACAAAAAATACGTAGAGGTCTTCAGTACAATTCAATATATGTTGTTCTACTGTTGCAGAACATGGAAATAAGATATGTCTCTAGCCTTCACAAGTTATATAGCATAATTGTGTTATGATTTTTCTGAGGTTGCACAACTCCTTTAAGATATTGCAAACTCCAGGAAGGCATACATTGGCTACGATCACATTGCTTTATACCAGTAGGAGGACATTTTTTGTGCTAAGAGTGCTGCAGACAATTCTATCTCTCCCATAAAGGTACTATGAAATACTTAATGTGAAAGTATTTCACATTTTAATAGATATTAAGTATTTCACAGCCCAAAGGAAAAGCAGAGTAAGTTGTAAAAGAGGGTAAGTAAGAAGGTGAAGAGACAGAAAATTAAAGGAAGGCCTAAACTCTGAAGTTGTCTTGCAACTGATTTTGTTGCTACTGTCCAGAGAGGCACCACCTTCCCACCTCCTGGGACAAATCAGGTCTTTTACTCATTGAAAGTAACATCTGAGATTCCTAGTATGTATGGGAGAAAATTAAAAAAAAAAAAAAAAAAATTACACTCTGTGACATTGAGAACCAAGGCCAGAGCTTGTCTGCACAGGGTGAGCCTGAGCCTGCTGACCCTGAAACATCATGTGCCTCTTTTTTTCCTATACCTCCTCAATCCCGCTCATACTTTGCCATGTTTCTGTACCAAAGTCTGGACATAGTCATGGTGTTTCTTACTGTTTCTTTGCATTAGTTATTTTTGGTTTGTTTTTTCTGTGGCTGGCTGTGCCAGCTTTCCTTTTAAGTGGTCTAGAACCTTTTATGATTTAATTAAACTAATATGATACTTACTCATCTGCTTCCTTTCTACCACTAGGCTTCCTTTTATTTTTTAATTAAATTTTCCTGATGGTGACAGCTGCAGACAAATTACTGCAGTTGCTCAACACATTTGAAAAATAAGGCCACTTTTTTAGGAGTCTCTATATAAATTTATGCAGCTTGCTCCAGCTTTTAATATGTGGGATGGATGATGGCTCTTGCTCCTCATCCAGGTGGATTTCAGTGCTCTTCCCTGCCTCAGCAAGGTACATATTTGTCTCTTTCCCCAAGCTGTCACCCAGAACAGCCAGATCAATATGAAGAGGAAATGTGACAAGGTTTCAGTTGTGGTTTTTACTGATCTACCCCAGGCCTTAGTTGCCCGGTCATCACAGACAGAAATCATGCAAACTGCACTGGCGTGCGTTCTGGAACGAATGGTGTCAAGTGTAATTAAATAAGATAAATTAAACTTTCATTCTGCACTCTCCTTCATGTCTCTATTCAGCAAGACAACAGCTTTTTTTTCTTTTCTTACATTTACCAAGTTTGAAAATCATAATCAACAAGTTTATAAACAGATATTGAAAACCCTACCAGAATCCCACAGTGAATTGGGTCCCAATATTGCATACACCTTAATTGTGCTTATGGCTGGGGAGGGGGAAAGAGACCATTGTCAAGGAGTTGGAGAAATAAATGCTTCTTCACAATTTTGGTATTCAAACTTACCAGGATAAAATCCCACTGGGAAATCCTACAAGCCATTTCTGTACTCTCTACCCACAATTATCCCACCAGGAGTACAGGGCAGAATATTTCCCCTTAATATTTAACCAGAGGTTACCGCCAGCGCACCCACTGGTGGTGAAGTAAGCTGGGGCAGCGGGATTTGGGCATGGCACCCACCAGTCACGGCCGCAGGTTGTCAGCTTTTGGCAGGGCCCACCAGCCACCTTTGCTCCTTCCTCCCCTTGCCCTGCCCTGCGGCCCGGGGCTGGCGGGGTCAGAGAGGTGAAGCGCTGCGGGCAGCGGCCCCGCCGGGAAGGCGGAGGGCTCCTGCCCGCTCCCCTCCCTGGCCCGCGCCCCAAGAGGACGCTGTGTCCCCTGTGGAGACCCGGCGGGCATGTGGGAAAGGCCTGCAAGGAGAGGTGACCGGCAGCCGCGCCTCACCCCGCGGGCCACCTGGGCGGGCGGGGAAGCAACGGGGCTGGGGGGGGTAAGAGAAGCGAAGGGCGTGCAGTGGGGTGGGTAGGGAGGCAGGCGGGCAAGCCGAGGGGCGGGCGGAGGGCCGGGCTCTCCCGTTGCCAGGTAAGGTGCAACGTCTCCGCCTCCCCTCAGTAAGCGCGCAGCAGCGCGGAGCGCACGAAGGCAGGCAGGCAGCCCGGTACCCCTCGGCTCGGCGCCGCTCGGCTCGGCTCAGCGCGCCCCAGGCCCGTCGCCCCCCCCTTAACGCCGCCGCGGCCCCCCGCTATGGCGAAGGCGGGTAGCAAGAGATGCAGCTGCCCGGGCTTCCTGAAGAAGAATTGGCTCCTGCTTAGCACGGTGGCCGCCGTGCTGATGGGTGAGTGAGGGGGGGGAAGGCGGGCGGCAGCGAGGGAGTGCGGCGCCTCCGCCGTCTCCCGCCCGGCCTTTACCGGGCACGTTACGGCCCTGCCCGTCGCAAGGCCGGCGCGGCACCAGACCGGGGCCCGCGATGGAGCGCTGTGCAACGCCAGGGAGGGGCGCTCCGCGGCCGCGGGACCGGGCCGGGCGGTGTGGAGCGATCCGCCCCCCCCCCCCCCCCCGATCCCGCCCGCCGCCGGTGCCGTGGAAGGCTAACGGCGGGCGAGGGGACCGGCTGCCCTCGCTCGGCGGCGCGCAGGCCGGCTGAGGTGCTCCGGGGCCGGAACGTCGCGTAGCTGTGACCGCGAGGAACCGCGGCATGGTGCCGTGGTCCCGGTCTAAAACGGGGGTTCGCGTGGGTAAACGCACTGCCCCGCGCCCCCGAGCCATCAGGTCGGCAGCGGGGTGCCGAGACGCGGGGTGCCTGGGGCCCTCTGGGCCGCGCCTCCCTCCCGCATGCGTCCCTCAAGCCTGTGTGACAAAGGTCTGGTAATTAGTAGGGTAAAACCGCGTTATGAAAAGCCTGCAGTGCTCCGGGTGACTGTGAGCCCTTCGTGCATGGGTGCTGCAAGTCTCGCCGGCCGACCCATGGAAGGCTGTGCCCCGGGGCGCCTTTGCACACCGTGAGGGGACCGCAGCACGCTGAGTCGGGACTGACTACGGGGGAACAAGGCAGACTCATGGCGCTTTCGGTTAGTCTGCAGGTTGGAGCCCCGCTGAGATGGAGGCTGCTGGGCAGGAGAGCATTGGTAGTACCTTGGAATGCTTCTGATGACCTAAGCAAGCAGTGCAACTGGAAAAGTTTGGCCACCCAGCTTTCAGTGGGTTTTTTAGGGTGTCATTGTAAAGATAGGAGAATTTCTCCTCTGCTTGCTGACAAGTTTTTGAAGGAGAAATGAGTTGAACACCATCTTATTAAGAATAGGTGGGCAAAAGGGCCAAGAGAAGCTGTTAAATGACTTGGCTGAAGAGACTTTTCCATATAATTTTGGTCCTAGTCACACACCTAGTCACACACCTTTTTGTTTCCTCCTGGTGATTATTTTGATGCTAAGCAAGGAGGGCTTCCTTTGCATTATTGCTCTTTTGAGAAGTGCTGCTTTAAGTACTTCATTAACAGCATTTGCTGTTTGATGGGTGTCTTTCAGATTACTTTTCTGCTGATTTGAATTTTGGCTGGAACATATCTATTTCTGTGCATGTTTATTCAGGATAGCGTTATTCTTTTGGAATTCCACCCAGTTATTTATAAGCTGTGATCGGAGGTCTACTTACATATACACGTGTTTTCCTCCACACATTCAGTGTTTGAAAGATCTCAGTTCTTTTTCACCTCTTTAGTAAGAGGAAAGATTTTTGTGAGTTCTGTATGCCGAGTGCTAAGGGCTTGTTTTGAAAATCCAGCAGTACAAATGGCGGAGCATGTATGTCTGTGCTTGTGTGTGTACAATTGCTTTTTCATGTACTCCTGTCAGGTATACTTCTATGAGTTGACATACTGACCTCCCAATTACAGAACTGGTTAAGAAACATTCCCCTCCCATATCTTGGATGAATGTAGGTAGAACTGAAGTGTGGGATGTGATTCTACAAGCTGATAATTATGAAATGAGATTTCCCTGAGAGCCACAGAGCCTGGCAATGTGGAAACTGTGGGGACAATTTCACCCTAATCCCTCTGTGGGAATACCCAATGGGAATTCACAGTGAGACAGTGACAGGCACCCGAATACCTCCTCTGTCTTTGGACTTCTTTACCTGCTACATTAGCAGTCCAGAACTCAGGGGAGCTCTACAATACGGCAAAGAGAGTCTTCATAAAAATTTGGTGACCTTTGGACCAAATTACATTTTGCAAGTAGCTATGTATCTGCTGCATTTTCAGTATTTCTTGGAGGTGAAATAAGTTACACAAAGAGAACAGTGAAACCCGTGTAAGGATGGCTAAGTTGAATTGTATGTTATCTTTTTATTACTGCTTGAGGAATGTTTGTAATATACCTGGAGTCCACAAACGCTTCATAATTAAATTTACATATTTATTCTATTTTAATATACTTTAGGAAGTTGCCCTGAGGTTTATTAATCTTCTTAGTTTGGAGGAATAATGTCGCACTCATGAACAGAAGAGTATCACTTATCATTTTGAAAACAGAAAATATGTTTAGACTTTTCAGAAAAGTATACATGATTGAGGAGTGGAAATATCAAATGCAGCAAGCTATGGAAATGTACTGTGAAAGCTGTCCAGCTGTGCTGCAAAGTGCCTGATATTCCAGCACTATCATATGGAATCATGATTTTTGCTCATCGTTCTCAGAGCCATGCTCAGAATCCTAGTGAGATATGCTTATCTTTGCTAGTACCTTACTAAGCTGAAAAGTTTTCCTGATTACTTGTGTGCATCTCTGACAAGAAGAGACTGAAACAGAAAGAAACCCCTCAGAATTCCAAACACTTCTTCATTCAAGAGTAATTATTTTGTGTGTTGTATTCGAAGCATTCAATCATTTGCCTGCCATTTACAAAACCATTGGCATTTCTTTTATAGCAGTTGGGGGGGAGTTATTTAAAATCTGTACACAAAGTATCTTAAGAATGTCTTTTTGGTGAAAACATTTGTGTGTATTATTCAAAGAAAATAAAACTCGAGACTCAAGAAGTTATTTTTCTTACCGTAGTAGAGATTCTGTTTCAGAACACCAAACTGATGAGGAAAGATCTATGAACTCAGATTTGGAGTCAGAAATTGACTGAATTTCAGATTCAGGACTAATTTTGCAGCTTGTGGTTTGTATAATTTCAGCGATAGATTTGCCTTAATAGGGGCCTGAAAAGTGAGTTCATTGTCCATTTGTTCTTGGAGCATGCAGTGGGTTATCTGTGCAGACCAGTGGCTCAGGGGTGAGATTTGGGCTCATCTGCGCCTGCCTTGTGTCACCGCCCTTCTCTAAGAGGCAGGGGGGCAGGAAAGTAGCAGCATCATGTAGGTAACTGCGAAAGTGGGGATATCGTGCATCTTTTTGCTCCCCTGGCCTTATTGAGCCCAAGGCAGCTGACCTAACAAAAGCAATTTAAAAGTCAACTTGACTTCAAGTGCTTCTTCAGCCTTTAATAGAGAAAGTTATATTGCTTCTAGTTTGTACAATCAAGTCAAAACAAACCAGAAATATCCCTGAAATTTACTCACCCTGAAACAGGTTTCCAAAGGACAATTGCAAAGGCAGAGTTTAAGTCACACTTCATAGGATTCTCATAAAGCATCTCTTTTTTATCATCCCTTTGTCTGCAAGAGGTCACTGCTGCAACACAACCAAACCAGTCATGAAGGTAAAAGGCTGATGATGTGTAAATACTTACTCATTCATTAGTCTGCAGGTCATAGCATAATAGCTTGTAGTCCTGGGCAATTCTTCAGCAGAACACCTTATTTCTGACAGTGGAAATTAAAGTGTAAGTGATTTGAGTACGTATTGTCTTAGGCATTGAGTTTCAGTAGCACACTATATTAAAGCAGAGATCTTTTTATGTACTTAAGAGTATACACAAATAGGTTGCAAATTTTTTGAATACTTATATTTTTCAAATGTATTAGACCAGTATCTTTTTGTAGTATTTCTGTTGTTGGGAAGCATGATTCTGAGGCATTTAGTTTGCATAAATTTGCAAGTTACAAGTACTTATTTTTGTTTATTGCTTAATGGGGTGTCTGTCACTTCCTAAACAAATGCAGAACTTCAGATACCTGTGAGCCTGCCTGTGACTCTAAAGTTTTGTGGGGGTTTTTTTCAGCTGCATATGTGTGGGACACTGAAATTGTTCAGATATTCATGAGGAAGATATGAGAAATGCAATATTTAGATTGATAGAGCCACCAATCACAAGAGATTGTGAATGGCAGGTATCCTTTCTTCAGCCAGCCATAAATCATGTTTACCAAAGGCATATTACATGCTCTTTCTGTGTGAGGCAGTGATGAACATTTTTGTACTCTGCATTAACTTTCTCCTTCATTCTCCTCTTCACGTACGTACATGACTCCCGGTGCTCATACGGCACACCTCAGGTTTTAGGAGCGACGGGGATCTCGTGCCATCGCCATGCGGGCGGGGCGGGAGCGGGGGGAGCTGTCCGTGGTGGCCGCGGGGAGAGACCGGGGACAGGGCAGGCCGGAGAGCTGGGGAAACGCGGAGCTGAGGGAGTCGGGAAGCGGTGGTGGGAGGCAGCGACGAAGTGACTGAGAGCGGGAGGCGGTCGGTGAACATCTCCAGCATGCCTGAATACCTGGTTTTTGCACCTCTGAAGTGAAGTTTATTCAGTCTCTGCAGGAACAGACACCTTGCTGGAAGCTTGAGGCTGGCATCAGGCCTCCTTTTCTCCCTGCATCTGAGAGCGAGAATAAAATATACATAGTTCCTACCTGTGACACCAGCATTGTAGAAACTTTGAGTGGTGCAACTATAGCTGTTTGCCAGGATTTGATGAGTCCAGCAGCCACTGGAGCTTCTATTTTGTGCTTTATGATATCATGCCAGCAGTCCATATGCCAAAAAATTATTCTCTATAGTTTTAATTAAAATGATTATTTTATATTATAGTATTAAGTAGTAATAGCTCCCTATAGAAGTATTTTTTGTTCACAGCTTTGTGTTTAAAAACATATTGTCAGGTGCATTCACCTCTGCTAACTGGAAGGCTAGGATCCCTTTGTAGTCAGATACAAGGGGGTTTGACAGCTGCTTTTAAAAGCACTAGTTCCTTTAAAATTCATCCATGTCAGAGCAATGTCAGCACATGCTAGCATTACTGGAAGCCCACCAGTGCATTCTTACAAGAATGAATATCTCACAGGGTGAAAACAACAACAGAACAATAGTCACATATCACTCTGTTGATGGCCTGTCACCACGTGGAAGGCCACTCTGAACCCAGGGAGCTCACCATACTCCTGAGGGTGGGAAGTTTCTTTTGTAAATGTAGCCTGCAGCCTCTAAACCCATAAACCTTTCAGTTTCTCCCATGAAATTGTTTCTGTCTCTGACAAGTGTAATTTAGAAATAAAAAGCCCATTCTGGATACAGAGTAAGGCTTCACTGTTTTTCATTTCCACCTCCTTGTACCACAGAAGTGACCTATTAGCTTAGTTTAGGCTGCCTTTGGCACCATTTCTCTTTGCTCGCAAAATACAGCGTGAAGATTACAAACAACGAAGCATATTAATTGCCGCTTGAAATACACTAGCAAAACCAGAGCTCTGCTCTTCAGAGCAAAGGCAATATACTAAAGCAAAGGAATTATTAACCCTGTCAGTTTCTGTCAAATATAGTTGTGAAGCAAACATCTGATTCCTCTCTTGAATTCTGAAGCATAACATTTGATTAATTTGGAATTTATAACAAGTGAAGACCAGACACCTCGAATCAACTGTATTAGCATGGAAATTTAACAGAAGACTCTGGTTTCTTCCTGATATGATTTAGACCAGCATACATGATACTTGTGACTTTTTATGCCTTTTTAGACAGTTGTGATGCTTATCTGTCTGTTCTTCTCTGTCACAGCAATATCTCATGCTGTCCTTATCATATATTATGCTGAAGATCAGGGCTATATTAGACTAGGTGTTCCAGATTTATTTGTCTGTCTACCATTGTTCCACATTTTGCACGTTCCATGAGAACCCGATAATGTGCCAAAGATAAATGTGATGTGATAACAATTTCTATGGATTATCTATAATCTAAGTATTTTCACAGTATGTTACAAAACACCCATTTCTTGGTCCTTTTCATGCTTGTGGAAGAACAAACAACCTGGCCTTGCTTAATCTGAACTAATTTTCTGGGTCATCTGTCTGATTTCTCAACACTTTGATATCATTGTTAGTTTCAGAATAATGATGTTTCTGCATGTCACTATCTGTCTGTCTTTAGTTTCCACTAAATTCCAACTGCTTATCTCAATTTATTACAGTCAGAATCATTCCACTGCCCTTCCAGCAAGGGGATAGCTGGAACAGTATGTCCTGTTTACTGCCCTTTCCTCTCATCACAGTTTAAAACAGAAGCTGGAACAAGGGTCAGAATCTAGCAGATAGTCCCAATTACTAGCCTTTCACCTGGTCTAGTGGAGGGTGTCTCTGCCCACGATGGGGAGGTTGGAACTAGATGATCTTTGAGGCCACTTCCAACCCAAACCATTCTGTGATTCTATGATTTTACAACATTGCCAACCATTTAGTGTCTCATGTGTTTCAGGGGTCTTAAATGAAAGTGTGTTTTTCCTGATGTGCTCTATTGAGCTAATATCTCTTGGGCTATACAGGGTATACAAAGGTGCTCATGTAGCTTTGGGATAGCAACAAAAGTTGAGGAAAAGGAATAGAAGATCAGTTGGCTTTTACAAAAAAGTATGAGAGCTCTAATTTTTTGGGTGGCATTGGAATGGAACCATTGGTGGTGTAATATATTAGGCCATGTAAGCAAAATGTTTAGGCACTAGTAACACCAGAACTGGTGACAAGGCAGTATCTGAAATGAATGACAAAAGGGGTCCAAATGAAAGCACAGTTTTATAAAATTGAGTGGATTTGGAGACATGGAGGAAGCAACAAGACCTGTACATGTCTGGGTGACTGCAGAGGAGAGATGTCATAGTTAAAGAAAGCTCCCAGGTTACAGATGGGTAGGGTGAAGGAGAATGGTAGTGATTTTAGAAGTGACAGCTGAAACGGGTTATGGGGAAGGTCTGCAAAAGAACCATGTGGCAAGTTACCATTGTCACATTACATTTCAATTTTACTATAAGACACAGGAATATGAGATAGAAAGATAACCTCCTGGCTTATCACATCTAGTCTACTGCTGCTTCAGGTTACACCATTTTACGTAAACTTCTGTAACGCATCATGCTCCACCTTAAAGCTGGATAGGCTTCTTGGTGCTGCACATCCTTCTAGGAACCTATATTCATCAGGCTGATTGTTGAAAGCCTTACAATTTCTAGTTTAAATATATTCAGGTTCAATATGCATGCATTTGTTAAAACATTGCTCTTTCTCTACTATTCAACCATTTTCTGTATTTCTAGCTCACTCATCCCTGTTGGACAAACCAAGCTCTTTAGTCTCTTTTCAGAAGGTAGGCTGCTCATTCTTTTCATGACTCTACAGTCCTTTGCATGTGTTCCAGTTTGAGTTCACTTTTCTTGATGCCTGAATGAGTTTCACAGAGTAATCCACAACAGAACAGGTGTTTTCACCAGGACACGTCCAAATTCATGAAGAAATATAGGTTGTATAGCTGCTGGGAAAGAATGGTTGTTTTCCCCAGCTTACTTAATTTATGACATAGTCTTGATAATACAGTGTTTATTACGTTACAGTTGTAAATGCTATACTTAACTTCTCAAATCTAATGAGCCACCGAGTTTGTTGAAAAGTTGTGAAAGAGGCAAATTGTGCTCTGATACAACTTAATTTATCTTAACAAAGTTAAGGACTAACTATGGAATGAGTTCTTCACAACACCTCTCTAATTTTCCTGTATGTTAATGGACCTACCCTACAGGTAGGTTCTGTATAACAGTTTTTGCTAGTGTACTGAGATACCTATAGAGATGAAGCATGATCATAAAGTTTTTTTCTTTCCTTCAACTGTATTCTTTTACCTTGGCTTTCTCAGATAGAAGTTATATCTGCATACTGAAAATATTTCAAAGATATGTATACCTGAAATACATCTACAGCATATGTAGGTAAATGAGAGGAAACTAAGAGTTCAATAGGAGACACTGTTAAATTATCAAACTGCTTAGCCATCTGCACATTGCCATTCGGGGGGAACACCGGTTCAGCATTCAGCAGAACTGTGATCACTCATCGTCACAGAAGAATGGCCATTATTTCTCTTTTCCTGGCTGAATGAAGTAACTGCCCATGGTTTGACTAAGGGTGGGGTCAGTCCCGTGCAGGGCTGCATTGCAGAGAGGCCACTCTCTGTTATCAGTGACCGCTACAGGCTGCTCTGTGTTATCAGCCCTACTACAGGCTCCCCCAGCACAGAAAGTAGCAGGAGTTAAGTGGCTTTGCCAATTGCAGCAGCCTTCACGCCTGAGGTGAGTAAGGGGAGTACCCCACACTGGAGAAGCTTGTTTTTCCCCCTCTGGCCAGTGCTCAACCTTGCCTTCATTCCTAAAGGTCCATCACAGGGAGTCACTGTCCACTGAAACTTTCCTCATACTGCAGTCAGATGACAGCGTGTCATTTGTGTGAAGGAATTTACAACTGCTGCACCCTCAACAGTTTAATCAGAGGGAGGACACAGGGGGTCTCACCACCGGAGAGGAATGAGCACACCTTCCTCTAATACATTCCTACTAAATAATTTTCAGTAGACCAAGATCTGACTTGGAAACTTTCTTCTGGAAGATTTCAGGGAGAACTTTGCTTCACATGTCTTTGTAAGCAAGCTGGTACTCTGGACCATAGCAGCATCCAGAGAGTTAAGATCACTTGTCGTGCAATCATACCCCAGAGACTCTAAATCATACCTCAGTAGTTGCCTGCAGTTTTTTAAGAATCTTGGGTTTTTCAGTCAACATCAGTATGTTTATTGGAAAGAATATTAAGTGTCAAGTAGAGTGTAGAACAGTAGAATGCATAACATTAGAAAATATTAAAAATAATGCAGAGAGAGAGGAATTAATAAGCTGAAATAATAAGTTTATAAGTAATAATTTCTTCTACACCCTCTATTTTAGTGTTCTGTAGTTGGCACTGTGTATTTCTTTGTAGTTAAGAGACAGCCAGTGATATTACAGAAACTCTAGAGAGAGATGAAATAAAATGGATTTTATAAAATATTACTAAAGGACTCAGACTGTATCACAGACTGCAAAAATCTTGCCTGCCTGTGCTGCAATTTGACATGTTTATATAGAATGTTTTCTATTGTGTTTCAAATCAAGTCAGTGAACTTTGTTTGCCAGCTTTTTCAGTGCCATGAATCATCTGTTGTAAAGATTATCCAATTAAGACCCACCAATATGATAGAAGTAATTGTATTTTACTCTGTCACGTGAACAGCTTATCAGGTGAAATTATGAAGAGCTTAATGACTTTGTTAATAGCACAATCCATGTTGCTACAGTACAATTAAATAATACCAGGTTTGAACCATGAGACATGCCCACATTTTTTCTTCTTACAATGCCATATCAAAGCAAAATTCCTATAATTCTCCCAGTGTCTATCAGTATCAGCCACAATCACTAACTCTGCTCAAGTTAAAGGGAGATTCTACATGCTAGAATTACAGGAAAACAGGAAAAATAAATACCACAGCTTTTTTCAGAGAGGGACATAGGTAATTCACAACAGATCATTTTACAAAACAGATTATTTGTTCTCCAGAAATATAACCTAGATTTCTTTTCTCATTGTCTTTACGATTCATTCCTAAGGATCATTCCCATAATGAAGTCTGTGGGAGTTGAAGGCAGTGTGTTGTTTCTTTGATGTCCTGCACACTGATGGTGTGAGAACTCCCTGCCAATTAACAATCTGCATCCCATATCAGTTTGTCATCCATGAGTGCAAATAATGTGTTAGAGAATCCTACCTGTTAGATACCAATTTTATCTGGTTTAGAGGACCAGGTATGTCTATGTGTGAACTTCAGTTATTTGTTTCTAAATGGTGACTTGTTTTACATGTGAAAGAAGATAAAGAAAGTAAAGGTGCACAGTGTCATGCCATCTTGTCATCAAAGATGTAATTAGGTTCTGAAGAGCATCTGATCCACAACGGTAATGACATAAAGCAAGTAACTTCAGTCACATCGTACTGCATGTCCTGAACAGATTCAGCTATTCAGGGGTTCTGAGTTGTCAAATGCAAGATCTGAATTGTGTTGACCTCACATAATTATACAAAAAAGGCTTCAGTATTTAGCCATCGCCCCCTGAAAAATTGTAAATAGTCTCCACATTTGGTTGCTCAGCTGACTGCTGAGAGAGCAGCACATTTTTACCACTTTATAATAGCTGTAGGATAATCTGTGACACTCCCCATGTGTGCTAGTATGATGAGCCCAAAGATTATGGAAGTCGAACAGGATATGTATTTCTTTCTTACTCATTTCCAAATCTGTGTCATGAACTGCAAGCCAGTCCTTGAAGAAAAGTGTAGTACTATAGCTGTTCCCATGCAAATAATTTACCTCTTTTCTTAGACAACGTTTCAGATACAACAGCAATATGCAAAAAGACGTAGGGCAGATTGTGATAAATGAGTGTTCACCAGATACCAAAATGTCACAGTGTTAACTTTGCAGATATGCAGAACCTACAACATAATGGTCTCCCAAGACACATTTTACCTAATTTCTGTGGTTCACTCACTGCACACACGTACACAGGCCAGACTGGTTCTGCCACCGTATTAGACACAGCCATCATCAGCTAGGTCCTGGAAAGTCCCGGGCTTGCAGATGTGGTGGATCAAGTGCTGCACGTAGTGCAGCCAGTTGCAGGTGCTACCCCCTTGCAGTACTTCCTGCTCCCCTTTCCCTGGGTAACACAATAAAAAGGGTCATCACATACAGAGGACTCATTTTTTCAGTCTAGCTTTTTATGCTGGGACTCCTGGGACTACCTGAAAGATGGGTGCCTGCAGATTTCTCTTGGTATGCACATTTTCAGCGATTTTCTTCCACTCTGGGTTTTTTTCTCTTGTTCTTTTCACCCTCACCCCTCACTTCTCTTAGTCTGCATTTACAGCCTTTCTTTGAAGGATTTTCTGTCTGTTACCAAGCTCGTTAAAAGACTATGTGCTACCTGGGAGAGTAGTGCCAAGGAGTCAAGGCATGTGTTGTTTTGTATGGGTTCAGACAAGAGAATTGTCCTGTGGCCTCTTCATGCGTTGCAATCCCAGGGAGCCAGACCACACCTTTCACTTTCTGTGTCAGTGGCTGCTGGAAGGGAAAATGTAGACACCATGCTATACAGCATGTTTTGTACTATGCACAGTGCAAGGAGATATTTGCCTTAGAAAATTAAATTAATTGTACTGTTTTTTCCACCTTCATTCTTACCATACTTCTGCCCAGTATTGCAGAAATCTGGAGCTCAAGTGATACATGCCTTTGAGATATATGTAAGTAGAGGATTGCTTTTGTGGTAAAAATTGTAATCTAACTTAGCCATGTGGGCAAGAAGGAAAAGTGAGGAGAAGGGATGGAAAAGAAAGGAAAACAATTTAGCATGGCCAAGAAGAAAGGTGGAGTTGTTGAAACCGAGGAAAGAGGAGGAGGGCAAGCAGGAAAAGTAATGTTTTGCTCTTAAAAAAAAAAAAAAAAGGCAGAAGTAAATTATTCCATAAATGAAAAAGAGAGAAATTAAAAGAAGGGAAAAGTCCTAATATATAGGACTTTGCCTGCTATAGGGTGTTTTGTGGTTGTTAGCAGTAATTGCGTATGTAAAAACTATTTTCAGAAATGGTGGACTATCAGTAGCGTTCACATAGAGAAATGAACTTTTTGTAAGACTTTCATCTATACTTGCTTAGGCCTGCTGTAATCAATATCATGTTACAAGCACTGGCTACCATGTGAAGTATGGTCTTTCTGTGCATTATGATTCCCAGAAGAAAATTCCAGTTAAACTTGGTTATTGAGAGGAGGATCAAAAAATTCTGTATACATCCATTTCCAGTACATAAGCAAATTTATTCTGCTGACTTTCTGACCTTCTCTTGTCACTGTTACAAAATAAAATTTCTTCGTATATTCCCAGGCTAAATTCAAGAAGCATATGCTAGATGCTAGCTCCAATTAAAAGGTAGCTGCATTTTATTATATTTTGGCATACTACACAAGTTAATATGGATATAAGTGCTCTGTCTGGTAAAGCAATAGCATGAACAAGGAATTGAGAGCAATAATACAATTTCAAGAGGCTGTTGGAATGAAGAAGTCTATTCTCAGTTACTGCCACTAGATAAATAATAACCTCACCAAAAAAATAAAATTAAACAAATATAAATATGTAAGTGAAAAAGCTTAAGGAAACTGTGCTAAAATTTTCAGATCCTGTGGGAAGTTTTTGTAGTGAAATCTAAAGAAGTGGAAAAGAGAACCCTGAAGAATGAAAATGAGGGTGAATCTTTCTACCTGCTAGTAATCCTACTAAATTTACAAACCTCCCAGCTAGTCAAACATGACAGTCACCACTCAGAATGGAAGGCACATGGTTAGAACATGTCCTAGTCACACCTGCTCAAAGTAAAGAGGCAATACACAACTTTTAATAAACATATGCTCTAGTCTGGCTCCAGTTTAAGTATATGTCTACCCTAAGTCGTGTGAATAGTCTGAAGACATGAAGATTACCTGTATACTTAGATTCAGCTATTTACACTGGTGTTTTCGGGATCAAAGCCTTAGCAACTTCAGTATGTGTAACCATTTTACAGAGTTTTATCTTGCTTGGGCTTATCTTAAAGTGCAGACTAATTATTTTCAACACATTTAGTTCAGTCACTAGATTAGAAGTAGAGGTCATTGTGTCTTATCATTCACTGATCAAGGGCATTTACATAATATTGCAAATATCTTCAAGGCTATTAAGATTCAAGATTGTTGCAAGGAATTTAAACTGTCCATGTTCACTGGCACAGATGACACCTCAGTCAGAAATCTTAGTAGTTGCTTAGAGCAGCCAATCTGCCTGAAAGGTTCACTTGTTCCTTTTCCATGTCTTTATTAACAGGAAAGACATGGTAGGAGTTTATAATCTGCCTCCATTTTCTTTCAGCTTATTTTTGCAGGTGCAGATAGAGCACAGAAAAGTTGGTTCATTATCTTTTTGTGCTCTCAGAGGCAAATTCTGAAAGTAACTAGTAGTTTACATTTCTGCATTAACTAACATCCAGATAGCATGTGAACTAGCACAAACTACAGGCATATTGAATCTTTAGGGAGGATTTTTGAAAAAATTCTTACTTACTAGAAGAGAATGTTAATGAGCGTCTTGTTTAGTACAGAACTAGATATGAGATCCCTGTCTATTTCCTTCAGTATCAACAGTATGGACCAGTTGTCTGTGGATTTACCTAAATCTGGTTTTGAACCTGCTGGTGTTGTCTGCCTCCACAACTTTGATCACTTAAAATAAGGAACATATCCTATAAGCCTGTTTAGTCAAACTTTGCACCAGCTTCTTGAACAACATCAGACTTCAGACTTGAGCAACATCAAACATCCTGTATGCCATCAGAAATAAAACTGGGGGAAGAGGTGCATTTGGCTTGGGCACTAGCAGCTTTCCTGGGACACTGCAAGTTTACATGAGCCACTGAGGCTGGTAAAAGCAGACTGGTAGCACCTTCTTGTGCTGTTGTAACAATTCTGCTGCAAAATGCACACCACTGATGTCATTAAAGTACCATAGGATGTAAATAATTCCATTAACTTCAGTGAGGCTATTCGTATGAATAAGACCTTTCAGCACACAGTGGGTAGAGGGTTTCTGAGTTGCCATGTCTCTCACTGAATCCAGTTAGTAATTGGATCTCTTGATACTCAGTTTAGCCAGGACTAAAGCATTACAAAATTCGTATGTGAAACAGCAGTCATAATGCTTTCTAAACACTGATGAACACCTATACCAGTGATTTTCATTTGAAAATTGTGTTGAAATGGAAAATAAAAGTATTGCGTGTCAAACTGAAGAAATTTGTCTTTTGGCCTATGATTTATTTTCTTTTGGTGGAACTCTTATCTGTGATTTGTCTCAGAAGCTAGAACTATCTGATAATTTATTTAATCCAAAGATTAGAGGATGTACAAAGGTGCCGTGTGCCGTGACTCAATCACTGATTAAATTTATAGTCTGGAATTTTGTAGATTGGTCATGTAGTAGAATGGGTGTGAAATATGCCGAGTGTGTTTTTGTTGATCAATTGCCTAGAAATTATTAAATTAATTTAGTGATTGTAGTCACACTTTTTTCTAATAGTATAGACATATTTTTGCCAATATAAATTACCGAAAATATTTATATCATATAACTTTTTTTTCTTTAATGTTTGGTAGTGCTTATATATTATATTGATATTTTTTTTAATGCCAGTTATGGATCTTCCAGAGCTAGTGAAAGCAGGTAAAAAGCCACTGCTGGACTGGACTGATAATGAGAGGACATAATCAGGATTTCTCCAAAGACATACCTCAAGACATCCTCCAAGTTCAGAATTATATATGTTATTATGCATGCTATTATCTGTATTTGCTTTAGAAGTTCCACCATGGCTATAAAAATGTGTCTGTTGCTCACTCTTTTTGTTTGACTGTTTGTCTCCTATTTTTCCTCCTTTTTCCCCATGTCTCTACTATAAATTACCGCTAATTTGTGTCATGTTTTTTATGTGCCTTTTAGGTATTGGAGTCGGCATGCTGGTACGGGAATATGGCAAACTGTCTAACCTGGATAAAGTCTACTTTTCCTTTCCCGGGGAAGTGCTGATGAGAATGCTGAAACTCATAATTCTGCCATTAATCATATCAAGTATGATCACAGGTATGACTGTAAATATATGGGTAGCTGATGAGGTTATCACTGTGATTTAGCTTTTCTTCTAAAAGAGCTAAACTTAGAGTTTGGTGGAACTCTACAATGAAAAGCATAGATTGCATACATTTAGATTAAGCTTTTCTATGTATAATGAGAATGGATTTGGAAGGATTAGCACCATTATCTGGTAATTATGTTTTAAAGAGCTGTGAGATAATAACTTACATGTTTATAGATTCTTGTATCTCTTTCTCCCTGTTTTCAGGAGTGGTTAAACAGTTGCAAATTGCAAGCCCAAAGCTGCAACTGCATATTTTCAGGTACAGAGTTAACTATTGTAAGTAGTCTCGTGCTGCCATTTCACAAGGAAGGGAGAGCTAATCTCATAGCTTACTGTCAAAAAGAGGAGATTCCTCACCTACAATTCCCTGGTCTCAACAAACTCCCATGAAGCACCTTACATGAGCTCTGGCTTTTGCTAAATTCTTCTGTAAGTTCATTCAATTCAGTGACCTGACAGAAAACTGTAAATTAGGAAAAAAAAAATATCTGTTTAATATGCTTGGTTACAAAGTAGTTTTGCGGAAAGTGCAAGAGAATGGGGAGGAAGACTGTATGGCCTGGAAGGGGTTATGGAAAGAAGAGCAAACCTTCCCTCTTTTGGAAGAAGCAAGCAAGCCATTGACTGGAACCCTGCCATGGCATGCTAGAATTTGCTAACAGGTCACCGAGTAGGAAAGATTTGGAAAGATTTGCAGGAGTGACCCCAAAGCGAAGAAAAAGAACTGAATGTCAAATAGCCTTTCTGCAAAACAAACAAAAAAAACAACCAAACAAACAAAAACCCCAAACTTGTCTTTATTCCTTAACCTTTTACTGAGGGAGCAAGGGTTGTGGCTATTTTCTTTTAGCTTCCTCCAGTGAAGCAGGACACACTTATCACTATACTGTCCCTTTTCACCTCTGCAAAGCCTCTATTTTGGGAATGTATTCATGTCCAGGTGTTTGTTGTTTGGTTGGATGGTCATGGAAATACATCAGACATTTGACTGCAGCAAAGGAGAGCATGTTGTGATCAGAAAATGAAAGGGGATTTTCGATCATGTTATGATAGTGCTTTCAAGAATAGGATATTGAATACAAACTCCCAAGCTGCTCTAAAGTTTATGGCCGAAAATATCACTAATTTCAGTAGCGCCCCCTGAAGTGGGCTTATGATAGGAAGAGCCTAAGGGAAGCTGCCAAGGCCTTTGGGGCATGTCTGTAGTGCAGGGTGACAGGAACCCAGGGTTAGAATTGAAATGGAGAATTTCAAGAGCAGCAAGATGGTGACATCAGGAAAGGAAAGCTGCAAGAGGTGGAGTGAGAAATGGTGGCAGAAAATAGTCAAGGGCTGTGTCCAAAGGAATGAAGGGAATTGAAACAGTTGTTAGTGCGTAAAGGAGAGAAGAACAGAGAGAGAGAGGAATAAAAGGCGCTTGGTGTTTTAGTTAATAGACAGGACGGCAGCATTTTTATAGAGAGGAGGAAATGAGACAGAAAACAAAGGAAAACTGAACTCTACTTTTATCATATTGAACTTGAGTCTGTGACAGGAGATCCAGGAAAAGCTGCCAACATAAGATTAATGTATTTCTTTTTGTATTTCTTTTTTTTGAACAAGATTTTATCTGTGAGTGAAATTGGGCCCGTGTCTTCAGAAACAAATTATATCATTAGGATAACCATGAAATTAATTATTTATTAAATGTATCCTTGCCCAGCACTTGCAAGAGGAAGCAAGAATCACACTGTTAAAAATATTATGCTGCTATTTAATGTTTAACATTCCAGTATGAGTAAACTGCATTTGTAACTACTAACATAAGCTTAGATTTTAAAGATTGCAGATTATAGGAGTTAAATCCATATCCAAAGATGAGAATAAGATGCTCTGATTCTGACCTCCAATATACATAGAAAAGAAGGGTTTATTTTTTCTACATTTCTATGTTAGGTTTTTAGGCAAGAAAAAGGAAACAAGACTGATACTTCAATAGAATATGTAGAGCTTTGCTGCTCTAGACAAAAGCATTAGCTGCCTGTATGCAAGTAATGCTGAAATATGTGGCAAGCAAATGGACCAGGCATGTTCATGCATGAAGGTTTTCATTGTTCACCTGCATCCTTCTTCAGGATATTGATGAGATATTTTGCCTCTTGTAAAAGAAATATGGTAACCTTCCAAGCATCAGAAATGCACATTTGGATTGAAGAAGTAGACGTGTGTAGAATCATAAAGCACACTGGTGATTTTTCCTCTTTCACACATAGTCATACAGAATGGTTGAGGTTGGAAGGGATCTCCTGAGACCGTCTAGTCCAACCCCGTCTGGTCAAGCAGGATCAGTTAGAGGAGGTTGCCCAGGACCATGTCCAGTCAGGTTTTGAATATCTTCAAGCATGGAGACTCCACAACCTCTCAGGGCAACATGTTTGACCAACTTCACAGTAAACCAGTGTTTTCCTGTTCAGATGAAATTTCATGGTTTTTTTTAATTTTTGCCTGTTGTCTCTTGTCTTGTGTCTGGGCACCAATGAGAAGAGTCTGGCTCTGTCTTCTTCATTCCCACTCGTCAGGTATTTATACACATGAATAAGATCACCCTGAGCCTTCTCTTTTCCAGACTGAACAGTCTCAGCTCTCTCAGCCTCCCATCATGTCAGAGATGCTCCAGTCCCTTCATCATCTTTGTGGCCCTTCACTGGACTTACTTCAGTAAGCCATCTCTTTCTTGTAGTGGAGAACCCAGAACTAGCCACAGTACTCCCAATGTGGCTTCACTGGTGTTGTGTTTAGGGAAAAGATCACCTCCTAGCTCTTCGTAATGCTGCCCAGGAATTTATTGGCCACCTTTGCTATGAGATGTTTTTTTTCTTATAACCAGCTTGTTGACCATCAGGACCCTCAGGTCCTTCTCTGGAGAGCTGTTCTCCAGACAGTTAACCTCCAGCATGTAGTGATGCCTTGCATTATTCCTCCCTAGATGTAGAGCTTTGCATTTATCCTTGTTGATCTTCATGAAATTTCTCTCAGATGAATTCTCCAGCTTATCCAGGTACCTCTGAATGTCAGTATAACCATCTCATGTATCAGCCGCTCCTCTCAGTTTTGTATTTTCTGTGAATTTACTGAGGGAGCATTCTGCCCCATAATCTGGGTCATTGATGAAGATGTTGAACAGTATTGAACCCAGTATTGACCTCTGGGGTACACCAGTAGTGACTTGTAGCATATAAGTTGCAATTTGGGGTTATTTCAGACTGCCTGTCTCATTCATTTTCAAACTACAAGCCATGGACCATGATGTGGAGGTCTTTCTTTAGGCCTAGAATGTTTTCTCTCAAAAACTTCCCCTAAAAGCTGGCATCATATATCTGATAAATGACCTTTCTTTGATGATGTTTCCAGGGTTACTCATAAATTCTGGAAATCTTAGCTCTGTAGCGGTCACATCTGTTCTGTTTTCTGCATCATGCTTTGGTTTAAAACACATGGCACATAACACAGCAGGTCCATGTCTCAGATCTCAATATTCACGACATGATTTTATCAGCTATTCAACATCTGTTTGAAGTTCTACAATAACCTCTCCCTCATTTTTTATCTGTTCTCCCTGTCAAAACATTAATAAAGCTTTTCCTTATGTTTCTGACCTTTCTTGCACTTGCAGCCTTCACAGGTGGCTCCAAAGAGGCTAGAACAGATGCATGTGAGTTTCCTGGCTCATGAATTTGTGCAGGGTCAGCTATGGAGAACACCAAAATTCCTTAAAGCAGTTGATGGGGTATTTGTAGGTTACCAACAACATACCTTGGGAACAGTTAAAAAAAAACCCCAGTATCAATTGCCTTTCTGAGGGCAGCTGTACGTGAGCTATAAGTGCAATATCTGCCTTGCTGTGGGTCTGATGATGCTCCAACCACTAGGTTTCCATGACTGTAGAAATAAACTCTTCGTTTACTCCATGGCCTGCTTTCATTACTGCTTCAGTACTGTCTGAAGCATCCTGCCAGTTCCACCTTTCCCAGTACCAACTGCACGCTCTTTTATTTGCACTTCGTGCTTGTAGTACAAAGAGAACAATTCCACAACAAATCTGGCTTATTCTAGCTGACAATGGCCTATTACAACTGCCTGAGAGAAAAATGTCCCAGTGAAGTACCTGGGCCATTTGACTTTCCCCATTTGCAGAGACCATTGCTTTCCCCGTGGAAAGAGGATGTTGATTCTAGACTGATGGATGAGTATCTTGAATAGGTTGCCCATTTCCATTGTTTAAACTTAAAGTGTCAGTTTCCTGCCTTGCATCTATGTTTTGGAAGTGAACTGGTTTGCTTTATTGCAATGCCAACAAGTTTGGTGAATAGAGGCAAAATGTACAAAATGGGAGACAAAAGACCTAGAATACAATGAAAAAAACCCAAAATAGACTATTAATCAGATGATTGTTCTTATTTCTCGTGTTTACCTTTGAAAGTCAGACTTTAACAACCTTTTTTTTTTGTCCACTATATTAGTAATTGAAGTTTAAACACACTGAGTCTGTGCCTATAGTCAGGAATAGACCTGCCAGTTCCATTTATCCACAGATGTAAAGTACTGTAAAGGAGTACAGAGAAGGAAATGTTGGGAGAACAAATATATTTTGTTTTGTATAATGCAGGGCTTCCAAATCAATTTTCCTTTGGTGTCACCATTCCTGGGGTGGCAGCTGCCTCAGCAGTTTCCATTTCTGCAAGTCTGAGAAGCGCAGTTATGGATAGATGCTCTGTGACTAAGGCATCCTTAACAGGCCCTGTGCATCACCAGCAGGCACACTTGTTTCCAGTCCTTGGGGAATCCCTGATCTATCTTAACATACTCAGAGACTGTCTCTTGAGATACCTGCATGTTCTTTGCTTGCTTTTCTATGTTTCTGAAGCCAAAAGAACCTCACAGAAAGCAGGTCCATTGTGTAATATTAAACTAGTTGTCTGGGCTCAGGCAGGAAGCTCATCTTGTCCCTTTGTATCATGTACGTTGTGCAAAAGATAGAAAATGTTACACTACTGCTAATGAGTTTTGCCTTCAGTTGTACTGAGGGAATCCGGAGGTCCTGTCCTCGCTGTCCATGTGCAGTCATTGAGGCAGCGAGGACTGCAGAGTCATGGGCTATAAATGGATAAGGCTTTGTGCCCATCCTCTTCAGATTACTTCTATCACAGTCATCTACTCCTTTCCCATCAATATCAGTTGACCTTTATGCAACTGAGACAGCCCCTACATTATTTAAGGTTTTAAATTATAGTAATAAAACTTTGAAGTGCACTTCTGGTTCATGGAGCATGATTACCACCAGTTCTCAAGGGCAAAGAGCCCTAACACAACAGTCACTCTGCGGCATCAGCAGTCACTGCCTCCTGTCCCAGCCATATCACTGGGGCGCTGCTGGTGTCACCACTGTGGATGGGTCTGAAGTGGGTTAGTGTCATCTGCTCTTCAGTTCTGGAGCTCAGGACGTAAAAAATAAATACACTATATAAAACAAATTACATTCACTTTTTTACTCCATTTCCCTGTATGTAGATATCATGATCGATTAAAAAATGTAGTGTCATGTTAAAGTTTTCTTTTTTAACAGTCTGGAAGCTAAAACTTGTTCACCTATACATTTTACCACCAGTAATTTTGAGGTAATTCAAGTACTTTCAGTACTCCAAGTTTTCTGTATTCACTCCATACATTTCACCTGCAACAGTGCAGAGGCTATATTTCTTCTACATCCATAAACTGAATCTGATTTCTGTTACAAATCTTGCTAGCCTGTCCATATTGGCAGATTATCATAGAATCATAGAATAGTTTGTGCTGGAAGGGACCTTAAAGATCATCTGGTTCCAATCCCCCTGCCATGGGCAGGGATATTATTCCACTACACCAGGTTGCCCAAAGCCCCATCCAATCTGGCCTTGAACATTTCCAGCGTGGGGGCATCCACAACTTCTCTGGGCAACCTGTTCTGCTGTCTCACCACCCTCACAGTGAAGAATTTCTTCCAAATATCTAATCTAAATCTACCCTCCTTCAGCTTAAGGCCATTACCCCTCCTTATAAGCTCTTATTATATTCCACCGAAGGAACATCATATCTCCTGAAAAGGCATTAACTTGAGATTATATAACCTCTAAGAGCTTTCTACAGGAAAATTAAAATTTTCCTACAAGTGATACTGTTTGCAAATAAGAGGAATGGAAGGCAGTACTAACACCTTCTTTCTATGCATATAGTCCAATAAGCTGTCTAGCAAAAGATCATAATACAATGCTGTGATGCTGATTGTACCAACCGCCAACAGGGCAGAACAACAGTCCCTTAGCAAACCGATATCCAGGGCCAGAAATTTTTCTTTACATGATACCTGAACTTCCTTCTATTTTATAATGATTTCATCCCTTTCATTGCCATAAGCTATTCATCTCCCACTTATTCCTCCCTTTCTATCTGGTATTTAGAAAAGTTGATAACAAACAACTCCTAAATCATCCAAGACACCCCCTTTCAGTATTTGGAATATTCTTTATAACTATTATTGCATTCCATGCTTTAGTCTGTTTTAAAAAAAAATAATCTTTTTTCAATGCCTCTTCAAAGGTAGAAGTCAAATATTTATCATGCTAATCCAGTGGTAGTCTTACTAGATCATGAAAGTAGGAATTGAGAATTTTCTGATTTAATTTTTTTTGTGGTATTTAGATAGCATTAACAGATACTTACTCATTACCTGCATGCATCTCTCTCCCCACATTCCCTCTTTCCCCCGCAATTTGCTAGTTTTTTTCAGTTCATTTGTAAGACATTCTTCTGTGCATTTACACAACACTACTAGTGGAATACCATTTATTTGCTCCAAAGAAGAGATATTAATTACATTTCTATCAAGTATATTGAAAAGGTAATTGCTACAAGCTGTCATAGAAATCCTTTTCCTTTAGAGTAAGTAACAATGACATTTCAATAGACAGGATAACTGCTGTTACAGAGGGACTGACAGAATAGGAATGGAAGACTTCTATTAACAAGCACTGAAGACAGAAGTAGTGGGTCACCAAAAATCTCATTTGAGAGACTGTATATCGCAGTGTCTTTGGGGCTTCCATGTGCCATAGCTTCTTCAATACCTGAATACCTGAATATCTCAGCCAACATCTGACTCAGAACTGTCCTCCTAATGAACTTAGCAGTTAGCGAGTGGAAGACTACATACAAAAGATAATTCAGAGTCTGAAGTCCTGAATGTGGGTGGTATTTCAGTAGACAGTTGTGAATTACTTGTTTGATCCTGACCGTTTTGTTCATATGCAAGGGATAAGGTATTGCATTACCTAGAGAATTCCACAGAGCAAAGGGAAAAAGAGGAAAAGATTCACCCATCAGCCCTTGGAAGGAAACAACAGTAATTCCTGTTGAATCTAATTTATAAACTTAGATTTCAGGGAGAATATGAAGGAAGTGAGCTTTCAGGAGATTAATCACAGTCAGAGTAAAGTTGTACTACAAGATCATTCCAACTAAAGGGGCAGAACAGGAGAGAAAAACTCGGAGTCTGGAATGGAAAGAGAGAAAAATCACAGATAAGTCAAAAACAGCTTCAGTGAAGTACAAGCTCTGAATTCACCAGTGTTACAGTGATTACCCTGCAGCAGTTATTGTCTGAAGTGTATACAGCACAGTTTTCCCTTCAAAAAGTGAGCATAGGCCAAGGACAAAAGGAAATACTGGGCTAAGGACGAAAGGACAGAGGATAGCTGGCTTTGGTACTCTTCCTTGTTTTTCAGAAGCCCTGAGAGGACCATTCTTCACACAGGAAATGAAAAGGTAGTGGTAAGATTGCCTTGCAAAAACAGACATCCAAAGAGGATATAAACATATCACCAAGAGACCAGCTGGGTGAAAAAAGTTCAGATTAGTTGACGAATTTGCCATTTAGTCTATTCATACCCTTTCTGAGTGTAAGGGAGTGTGACTCCAACATGTGTCCCTATTAAAGAAGAATCACTGTGGACTGATGAGTTGCAAGGGAGATTGCACAGGTGATGCCAGGAATTTTGAGCACAAAGACCTCTCCAAACCTGACTTCATGGTTATGAGCTCTCCTGAATTCATAGGACAGCAGAGAGGACTTTTCCTTGCTGTGAAAAGGAAGCTTTCCCAACTGTATCCACCAAACAATGACAAAATTTACATGGAAATAGGATGAAATTTAATCTTATATGTGTGAGATTCCTTTCGTTCCTGGCAGTAACTGATTAGAGCTGGCAGTAGCCCATGAAACAAGAATGCAAATTTGGATTCTCTTAGACACATAGAGGAATAAGAACATAAGCAGTAATCTTGCTGCACAAGTCAACACTGGAGCTAGAATTTGGTGTTCAGTTCCTCAAGCAAAAATCATGTGTCATTTCTAAAGACATAGGCCAAGTACTGTTTTAGTGTTAGTAGTTAGCAAGTAGAAGAAAAGCATGCAACTAATTAAAAATTGTCTCTTGATTCTAAGAAAGATTGCTGTTATGACTTGGCCACCAGCTTTGTGATGATCAGAAGATTAAATGAGAACGGTCAGTACAAAGTAAATAACATTCCAAAAAATAAATTAAAACGGACAGGTCATACCACACAGTCAGATGCAATTGAAATTTTGATACTGCTCATGTCTTAAATTAGAAACACTCCCAGCTCCATCTTTTAAAGCTAAGGAACTTGCGTTTCAGACAGCTATCCATTTATCAAAGACACTGTGTCTGCATTTCTTCATTCTTCCTCGCCTGCCCCCAGCAGTATTTTTTGAAGAGTAAATCTTACATTTTTTGCAAGAACACAAAACATAGTGCACCTCTGGTAATAAAACAACACTACTATTTTTATAGAAAACATTGTAGTCCCCTTAGAAGGATTGCTTACTGGAATTCTCTATATGCATTTTAAGATTCTTCTGTGTTTTTCTATTTTCATACATCTGTTGCAATATTCTGTAAAAGATTTTTAAATGGACCTGACTATCCTGGATGTCCATCGTACTGCTTTTATGACCTAGTGACTGCACATCGCAGGCAGAAGAGCCAAGATAGAAGGAAAGAATTAAAATGTGTATACCTGGGAGAAGATCAAAGCAATAAGGCTGATGGCAGTTTGGAGCAGTTTTAGAACTTCATTTTGTCCTTGAATCAACATCTTAGTCATAGATGGGAAGGTGTAAAAGCCATAGCATTTTACCTTTCAGGAATTTTTGTTGCTATATTTTTGTTACAATAGTGAATTAGATATCAGAACTCTGAGACAATTGTGTATAGTTGATGTGTGCCATACTTCCGTTATTTATCCTCAGAAATGTGATTAGCTCCTAAAGCTAATTGAGAAAGCTACAATGTGGCTGGTGGTTGTGTGGACATGGAAGGCCCTTGAGCAGACTCTTCCCTCTGGCTCTGAATTGCACTCATGGAGAAGAGCCTGCCACCAGTGCTAGGAGCAGGCTAAGTGGCATCCATCTTTGTTCAGAGAAAACTCACATCTTGATCATGAAGTATAGCAGTGTTGGCAAAGGGAGGTAAACAGCCCAGCTTTTTTCTGATTATACTTAACGATCAATTTGTTGTGCAGATGAAGTGAGGTGGTGAAAAAAACAGATCCTGTCAGCTCCCACTGATCTTCAGAAGCTTTGAGAACAGCTAGGAGGTACTGCAGGAGATGCACTTTGTGATGACACTGAAATTTGTAGAGCAGCAAAAGAAGAACCCAGGGTGTTTAGGTATGATTGTTGCAGCTGAACAGAGTCAATCACAGCAGCAAATTCCAGATGTAGTCTCTCATAATGTATTGCAAAATAACATATGGAAGCATAAATCCTTGTGCTCAGTTAGAACACCTCTGTGGAGCAGTATGACAACCTCCAAGGATGTAGGTGTTATCACCTAGGGAACCATTAAGATGATAATCACTGGAAATCAGAAGAGCCTTGTGATTGTTTCCAGTTCTTAATGCAACCGTTTTCACTCCCAGATCTCACAGGACCACAGGATTAATGAAGCACAGCGAACAACTTCAGAATTACAGTGTTATATCTCGTACCAAAGCCATTTGGACATGAATGCATTTATACGGGCCTCCAAAGTGAACACTGATACAAACCACACAACAACACAGTGCAGTATCGTCTTATACAGAAAACATTTTGTTTACATGACTTTTAATTATGTTGGGTACTGATTTGCTTTTTTCAGTTTAAAATATTTATCCCAGCTGGTAATTCTTCTGTGATGATAGCAACTGCAGTCAGTCACTTGGCTATCCACTCCATGCTGTATAAAGGTGTAGTCCTACAACAGATTGTATTATGAGGTTCTCAAATGTGGATACCAGCATAAAATTTCTGGTTTATGTGGGAAATGTCAGTCATTTCAACAGGCAGGAACAAAATAGGAGGAGGAGTTAATGGGGTAGTAATCTTTCAACATCTTTGAAGGTTTTATTAATGCCCTGTAAGTGGTTCCCTCTCCTGCACTCCATTGAATAAAATGAGTACTTGATTTTTTAACCTGACTTTATAGGTTGCTCTTTAGGAACTGCTGTCAGCTCTTAAGTCTGTGTTAATGGCCATCTTCAGAGAAAGATAAAAACACTTTATAATATCCAGATGCAGAATAATTTCACATCACAGAGGTTTCAGTCTAATCTAGTAGCTTAATATTGCTATAAACTGAAACAACTGGTTTCTTTATCTTTCATTTTACATTAACTGTTGTGATTTTGGGTATTTTTTACAACCTCTTTCCCCTACTTAGCTCTTGGCCTCAGCAACACTCAAAGACAACACAATCTGCAATCGAGTTACACAGGTGATGAAAGATATTTCCGTACAACTAGGTTGAAATTGCTGCATGGCAATGTAGCTAGTTGATGGCACTTTCCACTGCTCCTGTGTCAGGAGAGGAAGAGAATAGGAATTGACAGTTTTCTGAAGACATGCTTTGGACATAGTGAATGTGAAGCACATTGCTCTAGGATTTGTTACACGGTTCACAGTAGTTTATCCGATGCAGAGATATTTAATTACACTGCTCCACAGCACTTCTGCTGGCACACTAGTGCAGGGTTTGAAAGGTCTCAGCTGGACTTTTATTCAACAAAAACCTGTGGGTATTTCAAATTTCAGGGGCCATTTCGGAGTGGCAGACAGGGCTGGTTTGTGACTATGAGTTTGTCTGAATGGTTTACCTGACTCCAGTATCTGCAGAGGGGGTTTTTCATTAGCTACTTGGTTTCTTTTACCTGAAACGTTATGCATTATTGGCATTCCCAAAGGTCTGAATAGCTGTTTTTGAAAACTTAAAGGCAAGTACAGAAATCATTGGGAATCTTATTACATTTCCTAGGAAACAATAAGAAACCTATAGACCAACCTGGAAGCCGTGAAAAGAGGTTGACTCTGTTGGCGGTTAAACAAAGACACTCCTGTATTTAATGGGAGTGGAATTGTCATGGGACAGAAGAGAGGACAAAGAAAACCTGAGGACTGGTTTGTGTTCAGAATGTTCCAAAACAAACTTTCCAAGCAGCCAGGCAAAGAAAGATCACAAAAAGTTTAGAAAATAAATTTTCTGGATTTACATGAACCTTCAACAGCGTCAGTACCATTGAAACATATATTTCAATGATTTTTCAGGACTTCATTATAACTTCAACAGCACTTTTATAGCTTTGTTTAGGAACATTCTCTGTTCCCTGTTGACACCAAAATGGAAAAAAAAAAATCACTCTTGTCAGAGAGGAAATAGACAAGTAAATATTGGTCTTTCATGAAGTTGCAAGCATGTGTTATACTAAAATGTCATTTTTTTAAGTCTGTGAGAAACTAAAAGAATGATTCATGCTTCCACCAGTGGCTGATGGTAAAAATTTCTGGAACACTATGTTTCATATTTAGGGTCTGTTTTGTTTAAATCAGACTAGTCCCTTAGGTACAGTAGCTTTATACAGTAACATATTAGGGAAGCAGCTCTAAATATGTACAACAAATGAAGATTATGGAAGAAATTTCAGAGGGATTTCAAAAGTTGTAGGTGACTGATGGTGCTATCATCCAGTATTAACAGGACTCTTGGTTTGATGCATTTAACTAGGTAGACAGGGGTTCTAAAGTAAGAGTCAGAGAAGCTATGTGTCTTTAACTTTGCATGTATTCCACATGCAAAAATCAGTAGTTGAACACAACACAGAATTAAACTGGTCACTTATAATCACTCCATTTTTCCACTTCTGATTTTTTGCAAGTTTCACAATATTGTCGTCCTTTCTGGTTACTTTTTAAAGAGGAAGGTCCTGGGAATCCTCTAGTAATAGAGCAAAAATAGCAGCTATAAAAATAAAAGAAAATTACATGGGTAGGCTTCCTGGCAATACCGACCAAAAGATTCAAGTAAAAAAAGACCATACATAGAACAAAGAAAGTTATTGCAATGTAAGGAACAGCTGCATTAGAGTTTTCCTTTTTTTTTCACCAGCATTTTAAATGGGCTGTTTATGTTTCTTAGCCAAAGTATGTGCCTGTTCTGTTCTGTTGAGGGTCCTGTACCATCCTTAATCCCTGCTGTGTTTTGATGCCTTGATACTCTGTCAAACAAAATTATTAACATAATTCTTATTATTTATCCTTCCATCCTTTTCTCAAAAAAAAAAAAAAAAAGAAAAAATAAAAAGGTACATATACAGTGCAGCATTTCATTTTGGTAGGGTTTTGAGTTCCTGGGACAAGAAAGAAAAGATGCGAGAGACTTGATTTCACTGATTGTTTCCTTTTTTTATTCTTTTGCAAGTGTATGTTTTGCAAATTAGAGAAAATTGGGCAAAAAAAGAAAAACACAAAAAGTACAAAGAGCTTTGAGTTGGAGACTGTAACATAGAAAACATGGAAGCAGAATTGCAGAAGACAAGGCAGTTGATTTCTGTTCTGCTAAAATAATATGAGCAGAGAGGTACATAGATTAACAGATTTTAACACCAGTTGGTGTCTTTTGTGGTCATCTCCCTTAAGTCTTGTGTATCACAGCTGCAGAATTGCATTCCATGCTTCAGTAGCTGCAGCTGAATTAGAACACCGCTTGTAGGAAGATTTAAGGAACTAATCTGAAACACTGGAGTTTTGAAATGCCCAGGTATGGAGGAGAATCCATCATATCTGTTTAAATTCTGTACTACATTTACAGTTTATCTATTCAAACCTGTTTAAACAATTTAAAACTTGGGAATAGGCTGAGGGAGGGAAAGAGCAAATAAAATAGTTATAAAAGTTTAATAGTAATCGAAAGTAGACACCCAAGTTTAATTACACTGTTTCTGTGATCTTATCTTTCCTTACAACACTGCAGGCTTTCCATTTTGAGTAGCATGTGTGCAATCTTAGTGTGAGAAATAAGTTTTCTTATGAACTGAAATCAGTGTTAGTTGTATGTGTTGTTTACTACATCTTTCATTAACTCTCAGTTATGTCCAAAGAAATTATAAAGCCATGTTGTTTTTTCAAAATAAATTTAATTTTCAGTTGGCTTGAGAAGCAGGATCAATTATATATTATCAATTGCTCACTAATGACAGTAGAATATATCTGAAGGGAAATCTATTTTTATATATTGTGTTTTCCTATGTGTAACAAGCAAATATGAAAAAAAGGAGCTTAGCACCATAAAGCACCTAGTACGAACCTGTGTCTGTGGCACTTGTAGTGAATGCTACTTCATTCTCGGACTGGAAGCATAATCCTGAATACAGTTTTGTTTCAGAGTACAGCTGTTTTCAAAAAAACAAAACCAAACCCACACCTGTCATCCTCAGACCGTACTTGTACTTAGTTACATCTGCCTGCCTGATTTCCGTGTCTTTACAGCTACTAGCAAAACAGCACTGACATGACAGTGGAAGCACAAGCTGGATTCTAGCACAGCTCACTCACTAACAGGATCATTATCCAGTTTAAAAAGGCAGGGGCAAAGTTTTCCCTTAATTATACCTCTGTAACTTCAGTGATCGTGACAGTTTGCAAAGGGTTTTTGTTTGGAGCCAAAAGAATGGCTGTCACAGGAGCTTCGTGTCATACTAATTGTAGAATCTTTGTAACTCAATACTCCAGGGAAGTAACCTTGCATGATTATTAGGCTCTTGGCTAAGTCAGCAAGACTGTCAGGCAAAAAAAATCTTAAGGCAAGCTTTCTGAAGCACTCCATCACATGAAAAGGTTATTATCTTACCTCCACTGTCTGTCTAATTGATATTGACCGTTGATACAAGTTTTAGAATAAAATTCTTTTATTTCTAGTTTTTATGAACTTTTCATTAAAAGATATGGAACTGTGGCAATATCAGTTTGCTCTCTCTTACAAACATGATGTAAAGACTTCGAAGTTAATGTATCATGTGCAAAAGTTTCAACATTGACAGCCTTTGAAACCAGCTCTTCTATTGTCCACTGAACCTGTTATTTATTACTATCCATTCTCAAGAGTTCTCGCTGCCGTAATTTCCACAGCTGTGCCCACAGCAATACGAAGTCCTCCTTTCTACCTGTTTTTTCCCTGTTCCCAAGGTGAGAAATAGAAATGATGGCCCAGATTCTGTGTCCATTCTGTTGTTTGTGCCTCAAGCAATATCCTTAGTGCTGACAGCCTCCTGTAATAGCAGTGGCATTACTTTTTTCTGTGCACTGGTCTGTATTCCCTTGCCATATGAGTAGTTCTTCTATTATCCTTATTTACTGTACAAGTGATATAGTCTTTACATCATAATTTCTGCATGTATACGTAGTTCTTCTGTAGTCAGTCTGATAATATGCTATCCCATGGAAGACCCAAAAATAATCAAACAGATGATGAAACAAAATAACCTTCAGTGTCCCCTCCCAGTACTGTTTGCATTTTGAATAACAATTAACAGAACAAGTAAGGTATTATATGAAAGCTCTAGGCAGAAGTTGTTACTGCTGTTAATATTCCTTCTGAAAGAGACATCACCACATGGTTGAAGTATGCTTGCTGAGATCTTTTTTGAGCTCAAAGATCAGTAAGTTACATTTATGTCAGAAATATCTTTTGATTTTTCTCCATTAGTTTTTGAAACTTCATTTTTTTCCTACAAAATCATGCTTCTTGAAGTTAAATATCCTCATGGTATTTTTGCTTTCCTATACAAGGGAATCTGGCCAGTCTTTGATAATATGACTCAATAAACATAAAAATATAAATGGATCGCAAATGTATAATAAAGAGATAGCAGTGAATTATTAACTAGTGTGGTTATAGACGGTCAAGTTTTACAGTCACAATGCTCATTTTACCCTGGTTACTGAATTGTTTGTGTACAGATATAACTGTAAATCTTTTAAACAATTGAAAAATACTTCATGAGCAGTTTGATATAATATTGTTGCCAGAAGTTAGGTTGACCTCAGTATATAACACTGGCAATGACAGATGCAGGCAGAGGAGTGGGAGTAGCCCAGACTTCAGAAAAGCTTTAGTCAAAAAAAAAAAAAAAAAAAAAAAATAAACCTGTTAATGAAAGCAAGCCCACCAAGAATGAGCTTTAACTGTCTGTATGTGCCCTTGAGCAACCTAGGGTAACAGCCCTGAGCAGCCCTTTCCCCTGGCTTTTAGTTTTAAGGCCAAAACGTTACAGATCTGAAGAAAGTCAAACTATTATATAAGTGAATATGGAAATAAATTGTAACATACTTTAATAAACCCAAGAAGTCTAATTCATCGCAAACATCAGGGAATCAGAAAAGCTCAATTATGTTTTTCCCAGAAAAATCCAGGGGAAAATGGATTTTTGCAGAGAAGCAGAAGCAAATACATTGGTCTGCTACAGATATTTTTCAGAAGTGCAACTGGCAATTAGGTATTTAAAAATATCTTGAATAAGGAAAAAATTCCTGCATAGAAATAAGAGAATAAATAATTGTCTCTACAAAAATAACAAGTTTCTTCTAAGATTGTTTTTAAGTGCTTTGTTTTTGTGGTTCTTTTTGCAGGTGTTGCTGCTTTGGATTCCAGTGTTTCTGGGAAGATTGGTTTGCGAGCAGTCATATATTATTTCTGCACTACAGTCATTGCTGTAATACTAGGTACTCTGTGCTCCTATAACTTTCCAAATCCTCAGCATCACCTAATTACAAGTATATAGCAGTGTGACATTACTAATTTCCCAAGACAGGATGGGGAGAAGAGACAGAAATCATAGCAAACTTCTTGACATACTTGTAGCCAGATACAGGGAGAAGTTAGTCCCACTGTTCACAGTTGGGCTGTATTCATATCCAATATGAAACCACAGGCAATTTCACCACATATTTCAGGTCAGGGAAGATTAGGAGCTGTCTGCTTAGGTGAATAGTGGCCAGCAGTTGGAAAGCTGAATGAATATCAAAGGCCAGCCTTAACTACAAAGTGAATTTCTTCAACAGCAAAATGATAGATTGTTGCTGATTCTCCAGTGCAAGAATGCATAATGTGTCTCAGTGGAAAGAATGACAGAAAATACTGCTTTCCTTGTCATCTCATTTCCTTCCTAAAAGGTTTTTGTCCCCTCTGTCACTGCCAGACGCCTCTCCTACCTCTCTGAAGTCCACATCTCCTCTTGCAGAAAGTTCATTCCGTACAAGCAACCATGAAATCTTCCATGTTTCCTTAAACATCTTCAGCCTGCCTTCTTAAATAAGAACTAAAATTAAACCGTCCTCTGTCACCTGTTATGTAGTTTATGGCTTATCTTTTATTTTGTTGAGCCTGAGTGAATACTCTGCCTACATATCACTCACTAAAAAGAAACAGGTATTTATTTATTTACCTGAAGGACAAAATGTACATCGTATGCGGCCTACTTGTAAAGCAAAGCAGTATTTAACAATAGAAAAAGAATCACATACAGACATATAAGGCCAGATTAGTTTCTACAGATTGCATCATTGAGAATAATATATCATTGCAGTTACACCGTTCAGGCTATCATCTCATCTGCCGGGAACTTTTCTGTGAATACATAGTGAGGAAAATTAATAAAGACAAACATTAACATGTATCTAACTTTGAAATTGTCCCTATCCTGAGAGAGGGGTTAAACCAGGCAATCTCCAGAGGTCCCTGCTATTCTAAGTTACTCTGTGATGCTATGACATTACTTGTTTCTTTGTGCAGAGTTAGACAAATTCAGTTCTGCTTTTATTCACAGCTGTCATTAGAAAGCCTTGTTCTTGTCTGATTGAAGAGTAATCCAAATACCTTTCCTCCTACACTGAGATTTAGTAGTTTCATTTGCTTTAGCTTTGTTTGGATTTGGGGGAGAAAAAAAAGAGAAAGAAAAAGTAATGTACATTTGGAAAGGCCAAGTATTTAATATAATAGTAAAAATGCCTAAAATGAAGCCACTAAAGCAAATGGAAAATTTGTCATTGGTTTCAGTATTCACAAGGTCAAAGCCAGTATTTCTTACTCGTAATTTTTTATTTCAGTCTGTTTCTGAAACCCTTTTCTTATATAACTTCATTGCTAACTAACTACCAAAACATCCTCTTGTACTTTGGGGTACACAGGAAAACACACTTGTATTCATATCTGAAAGCTAGTAACAAGAAGAGCTGCATAAAGGAAAAGGTAAATAGGAATTCAAAATATCACCATGCAAAAGTTGCAGAACAATTCAGCTGAAGCCCAGCTGAAGTAATTTATGCTCCTGGTAAGCACTAGTGATTTAGTATCATGCATGCAAAAACAAAACGAGTGTCCGAGTCCAGTGGCAAGGCTACAAGTAGCTCCCGTGTTGGGGGAACCCACACATTTAAGGACACCACCTGTAGACTTCTTTTCTCTGAACAGCCCTGCCTGACACCCAGGTGAGTTTAGCTCATGGTGAGTTTAGCTCATGAGGAATGTAGCTACACGGGATACAGTGAGGCAGGATGCATCGGTGCCTCTGCTTACACTGTGAGCTCTTCTGGTTCTTCTTCTGCAGGGATTGTCTTAGTTGTGACCATTAAACCTGGAGTGCCTCAAACAGCAAATGAGATTGACAGGGTGGGCAGTACCCCAGAAGTCAATACGGTTGACGCCATGCTGGATCTGATCAGGTAAGGTTTTGGTTTTTAGTTTCCATACCCTTGTTGCAGAAATCCAAACAAATACAAAAAAAGTTGTGATGTGTAATACAATAAAATCTTTCTAATGTTGTTTGGATGAATAAGGAGAGAATAACTTATATTCTAACAGGTTAGCCATTTTAGAGTATATTCAAAGCAGTTTGTTAAAAAAAAATTCTCTTTACACCATAGACTTTGGTTAATAAACCAATGACAGCAAAAATTCCGTCTTTTGCAGAAATTGATGTGCAAGATTTTTGTATTTTGAAGAAAATATCCAGAAAGGATTGAATGGTTGGTGGGTTACTGACTGGCAGCTTCTGTGTCATCCAGCATAGACAGCCACCTGAAATGGCAGTGTTGTGTTTCCCCTCCTCAAAACAGGATGCAGCGTAACACACACACTATGCAAAGGTTTCTTAGGGTTGCACAGTCAACAAGTTTGCTGCATCATCAGTATCTAAGGCAACCTTACAATGAGTCTTTCCCCATCAGCATTCTGGAAAATGGTAGATCACAGAATCATAGAATGGTTATATATAGAGATACATAAATGGTTATATATATAGATACATAAAGTCGTGAGAAGAAGGAAACTCCTAGAAAAGTCTGTAGAAGACTTCACCAGGTTTTCAGAGCTAATGTATTTTAGAAATTAGAAAAAAAAATCACAAAAAAGGGCTGTGTTTCCAACAGTGGCTAAGTAGTTCCCACAAAAATGTTTCTGTGGATTGTTTTTTTCTCCATCTGCAATTCTGTATCAATATTCCTGCCCACTATTTTATTTTTGTAGAATTTTACTAAATCTGTCATGTAAGAATCAACTGCCACATATCTAAAATTGGCTTTCTCAGCATTTCTTATGTCAGGAAATGTGAGTGGTGTTTGCAGATGCAACTCCAGATACAGTTCTTTGACATTTGTAAAATATACATATGCGTATATACATATATAGAATCATAGAATTCAGGTTGGAAAAGATCATCAAGTCCAACCATTAACCTAGCGTTGCCAAATCCACCACTAAACTATGTCCCTAAGCACCACATCTCCATGTCTTTTAAACACCTCCAGGGAAGATGACTCACGCAGTTCCCTGGGCAGCCTGTTCCAATGTATGTATTTGCCTTGAAAAAATCACTGTCCTATTTAATAGCAAATGTCTGCTATCATCTGGGGCATCTCTGCCCCAGCACACATCAAGGTGGACCTCTTTGAGAATAACTCAGCTTCTCTGAGGTTTGTATGTGAGTTAACAGTCCTCAACCCCAAAGCCCCATGTTTTACAACCCACAGCTCTTCCCAGCCTCTGTCCTCTCCTGCCTGTGCATGACCAAAATGGCAGCTCCTTGGATGGCTCATCTCATTCCTCATGGTTACTTGCCCAGGAATCAATGAAAGAAACCGCAATCAGGTGCCTTATAAAACATAATGCAGTCTGTTACCAGTAGCTTCCACATGAACATTTCCACACATACTCAGAGGGCTGGTGTAGTTCCATGCACAAAAAAGTCTTCCAGTAGTAAGAAGTGATGTGATTTGTACCTCAGAGTAGTTTGGGGTTTTGCTACAGTTGCTCAACGACTTGTAAACAAATTTAAGACTGTAAATTAGGAATCTGAAATCTGAAATTATCTTTTGAAGGAATTATAGTTACTTTTCCTACTTATTTATATTCATCAGATTTAAGATCCAAACCCAGACAGTCTTGGAAAGATTAAAGGAAATCCTAGGTTTGTACTCTTGCCTTTCATAGAATCATAGAATCACAGAATGGTTTGGGTTGGAAGTGACCTCAAAGATCATCTAGTTCCTACCCCCCCGGCCATGGGCAGGGACACCCTCCATTAGACCAGGTAGCCCAAAGCCCCATCCAACCTGGCCATGAACACTTGCAGGGATGGGGCATCCGCAACCTCTCTGGGCAACCTGTTCCAGTGCCTCACCACCCTCACAGTAAAGAATTTCTTTCTAACATCTAATCTAAATTGACCCTCCTTCAGCTTAAACCCATTACCCCTTGTCCTGTCACTACACTCCCTGATAAACAGTCCCTCACCAGCTTTCCTGTAGGCCCCTTCAGGTACTGGAAGGCCACAATTAGATCTCCCCGGAGCCTTCTCTTCTCCTGGCTGAACAACCCCAACTCTCTCAGCCTGTCCTCACAGGAGAGGTGCTCCATCCCTCTGATCAGCTTTGTGGCCCTCCTCTGGACTCTCTCCAACAGCTCCATGTCTTTCTTGTACTGGGGCCCCCAGAGCTGGACGCAGTACTCCAGGTGGGGTCTCACAAGAGTGGAGTAAAGGGGCAGAATCGCCTCCCTCGACCTGCTGGTCATGCTTCTTTTGATGCAGCCCAGGAAGCCCTTTCAAGAAATTTTGCCTTGAAAACTTGAAAAAGAAAGGCACGAGTTCATGAAAGATCTGGAAGGGAGATAAAGACTTCTGCTTCAATATATAAACTGTTTTTTTCCACACTGGACTGGGTATTCTATAAATAATTAATGCTTTTTTCTGCAATCGTTTGAATCTGAAATTTGTGGTTGAAAAGGAGGCACACAGCTGTAATAACATGCAAATCTTCCATCAGCCAAGATCAGTTTCAGAATTCAAAACTATGATAGACATTAAACATCTGATTCTTCCAGCACAACATTTATAACAGTTCTTATTTTTTTTCTAGCTATATTTGACAAATCTTATAGAAATGGTGTGTCCTATATTCCTCATGCAAATCATACAATCATAGAATCATGGAGTGGTTTGGGTTGGAATGGACCTTAAAGATCATCTAGTTCTAACCCTGCTGCCATGGGCAGGGACACCCTCAACTAGACCAGGTTGCCCAAAGCCCCATCCAACCTGGCCTTGAACACTTCCAGGGAGGGGGCATCCACAACTTCTCTGGGCAACCTGGTCCAGTGCCTCACTGCTCTAACAGAAAATATTTTTTTCCAAATACCTAATCTAAACCTACCCTCCTTCAGCTTAGGGCCATTACCTCTTGTCCTGTCACTACATGCCCTTGTCAACAGTCCCTCTCCAGCTTTCTTGTAGGCCCCTTTTAGGTACCGGAAGGCTGCAATTAGATCTGCCTGGAGCCTTCTCCTCTCCCGGCTGAACAACCCCAACTCTCTCAGCCTGTCTTCATAGGAGAGGTGCTCCAGCCCTCTGATCATTTTTGGGGCCCTCCTCTGGACTCACTCCAATAGCTCAATGTCTTTCTTGTACTGGGGCCCCCAGAGCTGGACGCAGTACTCCAGGTGGGGTCTCACAAGAGCGGAGTAAAGGGGCAGGATCACCTCCCTCGACCTGCTGGTCATGCCTCTTTTGATGCAGCCCCAGGACACCGTTGGCTTTCTGGGCTGTGAGCATACATTGCCTGCTCAGGTTGAGCTTCTCATCCACCAACACACCCAAGTCCTTCTCCTCAGGGCTGCACTCAATCCATTCCCCCCCAGTCTGTAGTTGTGCTTGGGATTGCCCCAACCCATGTGCAGGACCTTGCACTTGGCCTTGTTGAACTTCATGCAGTTTGCACAGGCCCACCTCTCCAGCCTGTCAAGGTCCCTCTGGATGGCATCCCTTCCCTCCGGCATGTTGAGCACACCACACAGCTTGGTGTCGTCGGCAAACCTGCTGAGGATGCACTCGATCCCACTGTCCAGGTCGCCGACAAAGATGTTGAACAATGCCGGTCCCAGTACTGACCCCTGAGGAATGCCATTTGTCACTGCTCTCCACTTGGATGTTGAGCCATTGACCACAGCTCTTTGAGTGCGTCCATCCAGCCAATTCCTTATCCACCGAGTGGTCCATCCATCAAATTCATGTCTCTCCAATTTAGAGACAAGAATGTCATGTGGGACGGTGTCAAAAGCTTTACACAGGTCCAGCTAGATGACATCAGTTGCTCTTACCTCATTCACCAACGCTGTAAGCCCATTGTAGAAGGCCACCAGATATGTCAGGGATGATTTACCCTTAGTGAAGCCATGTTGGCTGTCACCAATCACCTCCTTGTTTTCCATGTGCCACAGCTTCTCAAATACGATGCAGAGTGGCTTAGCCACTTCATCCACCACTTCCCTCAGGTCCTGCAGATGCATCTCATCGGGTCCCATGAACTTGTGCACTTTCTGGTTACTTAGATGATCTTGAACTTGATCTTCTCTTACAGTGGGTGGTTCTGCATTCTCCCAGTCCCTGCCTTTGCCTTCTGCAACTTGGGTGGTGTGGCTAGAGGCCTTGCCAGTGAAGACTGAGGCAAAAAAGTCATTGAGTACCTCAGTCTTCTCCATATCCCAGGTAACCAGGTCTCCCGTTTCCTTCCAAAGAGGGCCCATATTTTCCCCAGTCTTGCTTTTATCTCTGACGTACCTATAGAAGCTTTTATTGTTGCCCTTGATGTCCCTGGCCAGATTTAATTCTATTAGGGATTTGGCTTTCTTAACCTGATCCCTGGCTGCTCAGACACTTTCCCTGTATTTCTCCCAGGCTACCTGCCCTTGCTTCCACTTTCTGTAGGCTTCCTTTTTGTGTTTGAGTTTGTCCAGGAGCTCCTTGTTTATCCATGCAGGCCTCCTCCCGGTGTTTTTGCCTGACTTCCTCTGTTGCGATGCATTGCTCCTGAGCTTGGGGGTAGGTGATCCCTGAATACTAACCAGCTTTCTTGGGCCCCTCTTCCCTCCAGGGCTTTGTCCCATGGTACTCTACCAAGCAGATCCCTGAAGATGCCAGTATCTGCTCTCCTGAAATCTAGGGTAGTGAGCTGGATTGAGATGAAGCAGCAGGGTAAAAAACCACTGGGTTTATTAGCTTACCAGCAGTAATGTCAAATACTGAGAAATAAGCCTGAAAATTCAACAGTAGGAAAACAGCCAACTGATCGTTGGGAGTACTGAAGCCTTAATTTCTTTTGATTTTATATCTGATGGTGCTAAATAAACTGCATTCTGGATAAAGGAACACAACCTGATCTGTTTTTCAAGCAGCAGATTTTATCATTTTGTTTATATAAACAAATTCTTTTTAGTATGCTATAATGTTGAAATGCCTCTACTTTTTTAACAGGAATATGTTCCCAGAAAATCTTGTCCAGGCCTGTTTTCAACAAGTAAGTTTGAACATTCCTTTTTGCTACTGTAGTTTTCATTGCTAACTACAAATTGTTCTTAAGTTTTATCTCCCCAAAAACTATGTCACAATTATTTCTGAGCAGTCCAGGAGTATCTTAATCTCCCATAAAAAGACTTTTTTGAATGTATCTTGGTTTCATTTCCATAATGATAAACACACTGTTATCAGCTATTAAGTCCTTGATCATCCCTTGCAAAAAGACACTCTTTAGGAGCTGGGTGCAGAAACTAAGCAGTGTATAAGACAAGATTTTTTCCTTTTGGGGCAGAGAGTTAGAAGACCCATGTCATGAGGATCTATTTCCTAGTTGAAATGTGTATAACTAAACCCTCACCTGATGTGTTTCACATCTAATGTCCATTACCAGACCTGATGATCCATCTTAAAGAAAAGGCAACCAATTGGTAGAGTCTATTTGAGACATCTTTCAGAAAAAATGAGATTTACAAGATGAAACAGAAAACTGCTATCTACATATCACATTTACTTGAGATTCAGTCATCTTTATCTGTAAATATATCAGCTGGTTTTTATGAAGCTCTCTGCTTCCCTTTTTTGTCTTCCCCAGCAGCTGCCTAGCAGTTTATCTGAGGTTTGTATGTGAGGTAGTTAACCTTTCCCAGTAAATGATGTTAAGTGTCCTGCTGTGCACAGCACTGAATGTGTTTCCAGTTTATAAAACTTCTTCCTGTTGTTTTTCATATGTTAATTACTGTCACCCAGCGCTAAGGAGACAGAGGTTCTTTTAGGGATCCTTGGCAGAATGATGACTACACTAAATCATAGTTACAATTAAAGCAATACAATAATATCTTAACAGGATATTATGATTAGTATAGCACAGAATTTATAGTCAGAATAGCACAGGATTTCTATAAGCAGAATCAGTGTAGTATAATTTTATAATAGTACCACTTAGCTTATGCTTACTAATCACATGGACCTTCTGCAGATTGGGTCAAATCTCAATACATGGTTTTGTATCGACAAAACAATGATAATCTAGACTTGAAAAACATAGAATATGAGTCACTCCCTCAGTCCTCGGAGGAAGCAGACAATGGTGAAGGCGTCCCTGGCCACCAGGGATTCCTGGGTCTCAGTGTCCAGCAGCAGCTGCAGTTCAGGTTCCCCCTTAGGACTTGTAACTGCTTGGTTTTATGGACAGTGCTCTGGATGCTGTTACGCTTCCTTGTTCTGTGGCAGGGTCATCAACACCTGTCTGACAGGTGCCTGGGACCTTCAAGGCTGGTAAGAAAAGGAGTAGTCAGTGTGGCACCCAGGAATCTATCTTGAGGCTGTTAGGGAGGGGAAGAAAAAATCTGTTTGGATTGTCTACTTGGTGCACAGGACCTTCAGGGCCTGATAATAAGGGGAAAGGGGACTAACAAGTGACCAGCTCAGCCACAGAGAATGGCTGTTTGCTTTATATTAGTCATGCTAACTACATTACCAAGGGTCTGATTCTATCAGATGCATCTGCTCTACAGACGTCTCCTGGGGTGGCTGTTAGCAATTCTCTCTAGACATTTGGTCCCAGCAAAAAGTCCCCTTGTCATGGTCAGGAGCTGTATCTCATCCCCACAACACTGCATCAGATTCACAGGGCACACAAGAGCCTGGGAAGCAGAATTTGTAGCATGTTATCTGTGAATCACTTGTTTGATCTACAGCATCTGAAGTACAGAACCATGATGGCTCACATGAACTGGGAAATAACATGTTTGTCTATGTTTGCTACCTTCAAGTCAGATTGGTTATTTTTCCCCCTTTTCTTTTACTGGGCAAAGGCTATGCCTTTGTCCATTCTTCATTTCCCTCATGTTTCTAAGTTTTTTGGGGGTTTTTTGGTTTGTTTGGGGTTTTTTTTAAATTTTCCAGTATAAAACCAAACGTGAAAAAATTGAAGCTACAGCTGGTGTGGATAAAAATGGCTCCACATTTACAGAAGAACCTGTTACAACTGCTACGACAGCAGAGGCTTCAGAGGTATGACCTTTATTGTTGTATTTCTTCATAATATATGAAGTGGGGAGAAAGAACATAGAATAAATTTGGTTTAGTTGATGTGGTTAGCAACTGAAAAAAGGAAGGAAATGGTACATACATAGATTTTAGCAAGAGCACAAAGCTTAATAAGTAAATTGTAGAGGTGATATGAGGATCTTCAAGTAGGTTTAAGAGGACTCCACTGATAATTAAGCAGTCCAAAGATAATACGTGATGTGAGAAAATAATCCATTAATATACTCCATTAAATGTATATGCTAATGAACTGTCAATTTGTTGAAAAATTAAAGAAAACAGTCACTGGGAAAGGCTAGATGTATATCAGCACAAGATGTCTGAGCAGCAATGAGATAACTGTAACCACTGCAGAAAGAAAGGGACGGAAGATCACAATGATTTTTTTTTAGTGGAAAGCAAAACAATGGAAGGCATTTGTTAATTAATAGTTTGTTACTCTGAAAAAAAAAAGTAAAGAGACAAAAGTGAAGAAGAAGTTTAAAGAGCCTCTGATTAAAGGTGTCGAAAACTTTTGGGTGTTGATGGTTCATAAAGCCTAGACTTACTGTGGAGGAGAGGGAGAAAGGAATTTGACAGAATATGAACACAGAACTACAAAGAGTACCAAATCAATATGCATTTTGTTATACTCCTTCCAAATTTCATCTCATAGCAATGAGAGCATGGGAACATGAGCTACATGAAAAGGCATGAATTAAATCCTGAAGCAGGATGTAGTGAAGAATTGCACCCTTCCCTTCATACTGCACAAACACAGAGGGAAGTGTGAATCTCTACCTATTTAGCAGGATTTTTATGTTATGTGCATCCAATTCTGCTATAAATTATTCAATTTCACTGATTTCAGCTGAACAATAGATTTTAAACTTGGGGCAAAATTGGACACTATTGTCCCAGTTCTTATGCAGTAGACTATTTTTCTTAAATCCAGACACAAACCCTTGAGTTGCTCAGAAATAACCACAAGGATTCTACATCAGCTGTATTTTGTTCTCCACAGTAGGAAGTAAGGCTTGATTATATTGATGGCATGACTGTGGATACCTAGACCCTGCTATACTTTTGTGTCAGGGCAACATGAATTAAGGGGTGCTTTATCCCCTGCTAGGGTTTGGTCAGATCCTTGTATACAATACAAAGCTTTCAAAGACAATTTAGTTCTACCTTCATTCCTGAACTTGCCCACTTGGCACTGCCAGAAAGGGAATAGAGTGGGGAAGAGTTTCGTGTCTTTTCAAAGAAAGATCTAAATGTGCTTTCATTTTAGAACTCTCTAAAATAAATTCAGTGTTTTCTGATAGTAACTTTTTTCTCTTGAATCTGTAGAACAAAACCCAAGAATATAAAATCGTGGGCATATATTCTGACGGCATCAATGTGCTGGGGTTAATCGTCTTTTGTCTTGTTTTTGGAATGGTTATTGGGAAAATGGGAGAGAAAGGACAAGTGCTGGTGGATTTTTTCAATGCACTGAATGAAGCTACAATGAGAATAGTTCAGATAATTATGTGGTAAGTCCAAGGACATACTGGCATTTTCTAACAACTTATTTAAGTGGATTTTGTCACTGATGAGGTAGGAGCAGACTCATACTTCATGTTTGCTTTTGTATAGTGCTTGACAGTGAACAACTTTAAAAGAAAGGCTGGTAAAAAGTTTCCTTTCTACAGAATTTTATCCTGTTGACGAAACTGGAGACAGGGATTCCACATACTGTACACTCAAGAAACAGTCTTATTGGTACACAGGAAATGTTAGTTTTTCAGACATTCTTGGTAGAGGTTAATATCAAACCAGTACAACTCCACTAGTGATTTGAGGACTGCAGAAGCATTACCACCCACGTGCCCTTCTCAGTCTTGAACACTATGCCCTGATAGCCATTATGCTCACAGGTTAGCTGTCCTCGGAGCTGAGTTCCTTTAGAAATATAAATTAATATACAAGCCATAGCACAGAGGAAAATCCAAAATTGTATGCAAAATTCAATTTAGCATCTTTTACCTTCTACTAATAGGTTTTGTGAGACAACATGCTCACAATATTCTCTTGTAATATTCTTGGACAGGAAAAACAACTTAAAAATGTAGAAACTTGTCTGATGTGTTTGGTTGGACTTCACAGCTGTTCACAGAGCTTTTGTCCATGCAGATGACAATTACAGGATGGGAACTACAAGTGCACACAGTCCTTTCCAGAGTTTGATCCTACATGTGGAGTGCCTTGTGCTGTTTACTACAATACTCCGCTTGCATGTTTCACACAAACAGTAGCCTATCAACTCTGGCCCTTCCATGGATTTTTCTTCCATCCCAGCACACTGGGATGCCTGTAAAACAGTAAAACTGTCCAAGGCTTAGTTGCACACTTCTTGCTGCCTTTAAAGAAAGGTTAATTAGTTTCTGCAACTTGTCCTGTGCCAGGCAGCTGGCTCAGTCCCCAGCTGAGTTACAGCCCCATGAAATAGGCTGCCTCACTCTGCAGCAAATTAGCACTAATGAGAACTGGGTGTTAGCACATGCCACAAATACATGATCCTACACATAAGCTGACTGTCCATTTTCTTGTGTGTGCCTGAAGCTATGGCTATAGGATCCCTGTGTTTCTACAGGTGTGGGAGCTATTGCCTTGAATAAGGTTAAGTTTGATGCTGGCAGTGTGACGAATTAGGTCTGCTTTCAACAAGTTCAGGACTCAGAAGGAACTAGGAGTCCCTGCTTTGCACAGGGACAAGGTAATATTTTATTTGTGAGATAGCACATACACTTTATAAATGTATAATTTGTATCTTAAAATGGATACATTTTATATATTCACAAATTTATAAATTAATTAATAACTACTCAAAGCTCTGAAGTGGCAACTTGTCTCTGTGACAGCCTGCTCTCTGGTACCAAAAGGAATGCAGTGGAGCTAGTGCTAGCATAAGTCTGATTTTTGCCTTGCATTTTCTATAGGCAGTAGCTTGTGCAGCTATTCATTTTCTGTAAGGCTTGGCCTTGTGTAAGTTTACTGGGGGATGGGGACCCTTCCATCAGGAAACACACTGATGACCGTACTATCCCAACATACTCAAATCGCTCTTAGTCTGTGCAGGTGACCCACACAGAGCCCCCAGGGCTGCAGGGCTGTAAGCACAGGAGACCTTTCCCATCCGTGTGTGATTGCAGAATGCACAGATAGTGGTCTCAGCCCTGCAAACTTCCACCTCCAAGAAAACTTATGGCTATGCATAAACATTTGCTGCAGTAAGGCAAACCCCACACCCCTTCCCAAATTCTGTATATTCTGAGACTCCAGGTCATACAGTATTTGTTAGACTATGCATAGGGTTACATTTGCTCTGATTTTCTAATCTTTTTTCATCACCTCTATTGTAGTCTTGCTGCAAGTGAATAGTCAGTTGTATAACAGAATATTAAAAAAACCTTCAGTTGTGTAATAGAATATATAAAAAAAACTTCTATCTATCTGTTGTAAAAAGTTATGCTGTGTGAGAAATTATTCCATGGTGAGTACACAATATTTCTGAGAATGCATTTTAATTGCTTTATTTTTGCTTTCTAGGTATATGCCAATTGGTATCGTGTTTTTAATTGCTGGGAAGATAATAGAAGTTGAGGACTGGGAAATCTTTCGTAAACTGGGTCTTTATATGGCTACAGTACTAAGTGGGTATGTAATTTCTTAAAGATGAAATTAAACGTGTGCAGTTTTTAGAGCTCAGTTGATTGCAACTCAGTTATCCACAACATCCAGCCTTTTCTAGGTCAGAGACAAAAATTCTTGTCAGTGAAAATTATGTGAGGATGTATGAGGAAGTTTTGAATGCACATTTTGCTGAATGCATATTTTGTTTTAAAAAGTCAGTGCTTTGCATTCTGAAAAAAAAAAGCTAAATCTGTTCTTGTATTCGTTGTTTCATCTTCTCAGCTTGGTGCTGAAACAGGTAATATCACTGTATTGTTAAGAGTAGTAATGCTTCTGTGAGATGCTAGAATAAGCTGGAAAAGGGTGAGATATTGTGAATTATGGCTTATTGGGGGTTGCCAGCCTACTGAAAATACACAAATATCCAGATTAAGTAGAGAACCTCCATGGCATCTGTGGGCCCAAGGTGTACCAGCATAGGCCCAGCTCCGCTGCCCAGTACAAATGCATAGTAAGTGCAGTGCACAATAAATGATCGTGAAGAGGAAACTGATCCCGTCCCACCTCAGTGCAGAGCAGGCAGCTGTCCTTGAGAGAAGCCCTGGGGACTGCACTGTTTGTTCGGTACTCCTCAAGGCAAAGGTAGCTGGTGAAGCTGCAAAAGCAGCAGTTGTTATCTGAGTAACTTAGACAAACATAAAAACATTTTTTCTATTCTTTTTCTAGACCCTTATCTGTGTATTAGTCTGGGATGGAGGAGTTTATACTTGCACAGTGTGGAGTCTTGTAGATGTGGAGCCTTTGAAGGAGCAACTTAACTGCTTCAAGTGATATAGGTTATAATACTAGATCATTATATATCTCTGAAGACTATCCTACAAGGAACCCTTTGATAGATAAATGGATACTACAGTCCCAATAAGTTAAATGCATTTAAATTTCTATTTCCAATTCAGTGAAGCATAACTCCTAGGCTGTCTTGGTTCATTGCTTTAGCAACCACTCCTATAATTCCTTCAGTATAGTAAGGATTTATTCATGTTTTGTCTAGAGGCTAGATCCAAAGTTGTTCAAGAGCTTCTTCCCCCACATACTTTATGCTTATACATGCTATTCTTCAAATGTCATTCACAGGCTTTCTGACAACCAAGCCGAGAGAAGGGTAATATATTAGTCTTAAATGCAAATTTCCTTATAAATAGTCAAGAAGGGTCTCTTTTTTTTTTCCCCCAGTAATCTTTGCTAGATAATCATATTTATTTCAAAGTTGTTGTTCTGTTTTATGCATAAGTCTGTATGTTTCGACTAGCTGTTCAAAAATCATTTGAGATATAATGACTTTCTAAGTAAAAATTACAGCTCCAGAAATAGCACTGAATCATGACTTTTTCAAAATGTTACAGAAATGAGTGTGAGTTATGTTTTTCTAATGCATAATGCAGTTTTTTGTGAGTTTCCATTTAGACTTCGAAAAGAAATCAAATTTTTAAAGGATGCAAAAGTAGATGTTTACCAAGAGACTGTAAATCAAGAGACTAATATTTTCTATATAAATTATAAATGAGACCATGACCACAAGATATATAGAAGTTGCTTATAGAATAACTATAACTTCTGCAGGTTTGCTATGTTATTAACTCAAATTAACTCAGAGGAGGAATATTTTGCATGGATTATTACTGCCCTTTGACTTCAATTTTAGATCAGATAGCAAGTTTTATGACTGTTTACCTATTAAAGGTTACCATTTGTACTGTGACAGGCCATATGTTCCTTAAGATGTGTGTGAAGACACAGTGCCTTCTCCAGAGTACTTTGATTGCAAAGGAAGCTACCACCACTCATAGTCTCCCGTTTAGCTTGTAACCATGGGCTTGACAGCCACAATAATATTAAGTAGGTTCCCAGGTGCCATCAAAATGATTGTATATAGTAAGGGTGCCCACCTTTACATCTTTGGAGAGAAAAAGTCTCTGTTCCACTGAACATTCTTGCACATGCTACAGTTTTCCCTGATAGGTGCTAGGGTAAATCTCTGCAGCATTTCTGTGTCTTATGGAATGGCCCACAGCAGGTGATGCTCAAGGTGTTGTGGAGAAGGGCTAACAGCAGCACATTCTCTGCAAAACTGACCATCAGGGAGAGCATGTTGTAATCAGATCATGGTAGCAAAGATGACAATGTACACACAAGGCCATAGGCTGCCTGGAAAAGGTGCTTGTTCTACATTTTCCAACCTGCAAGAATACCCTTCTTCCCACCTCGGCAAACAGGAGTTGTGCTCTTGCTTTGTTTTAGTTTCTTAAACACTGCTTTTCCCACCATCTTTTTGTTCTTCATCCTTATTTGCTTGACCTTGTCCGTTTGCAGTGTGTTCTGTTCATCAACATCTTCTGTAGCTGTCTGTCATCTTCCCTTGAAGCTCCATCCTGAAAATTACAGGCTATCATCTTCAACATACTTCATGTGTTTCCTATCAAGAAAAATGTATGAGAGCATGAGGGTTGGTGTGTCTTATCCTCCTCTTCCTTTCCTTTAACTTCCCTCCACAGATGATCTTCTATCTATCTCACCTTCTTCCCAGCTTTATTATTCATGACCTTCCACACTGTGAGCCCTACCAGCTCTCACCCACCATTGCCTGCAACACATCTCACTTTAGGTCTCATGTGGGTCACCAGGAGGGAACACACTTCCTCCAGTGCCTCTGCTCCAATTGGGCACTAAACATCTTCAGCCTCTCACTTTTTTAATGGTTGAGACATCAGGCTGAGGACATATTAGCAGTCACAGAGGAGGAAAATCAAAGTAGGAGGCATAATACCAATGCCAGAGGACTCACAGCCTGAGGTGGAGAAAAAAAAAAGGAAGCAGACTCTCTCTTGCCTGTGCCTTTTGTCTCTTCTGAAAGCAGCAAGGCAGCTGCATCGCTGCATCTCTGGACACTAAAAGGAATGCCAGTTTGGGATTCTGAGGGACAAGATTCTTCCTATGTTAAAACTGAATGCTATTAGAATTTCTCTTTTCGGTTGCTGATTATGATTTTTGGTATACAAATTTGTGCCACTTGCTGTGAGTTGCATTTCATGCATGAAAATAAATATTACTTCGAATTTGTTTCATGAAAATCAGTAGTAGCAAAGCAGATATGCACAAATGCTTTATTTTGGATAATGCCAAGTTCATGCTGCAATTAAAAAAAGTGCACATCTAAATTTTTCAAAATAGCTATTTGGAAATCAGTATGCTTTGAGACATAGACATACTTGAAATGTTTACTCTCATCAACATTTTGTTAAGATACCCAATGACACCCACACCACTTTATTTTTTTCTATGTGTTTGGCAGAATTCAGTTTGTTCTCAGGCACCATTGCATAAATTGTTAGGTTTCTTTCTAGAGTTCTTTACAAAATGATATCAATACATGTTGTGTGGTGCGGTTATTTACTTCCACTAAATAAGTAATTGTTCACATACAGGATGAAAACTTTAATACCTGTTGCTTTTAAAAAGATAATTTTTCCAAGGAAACAAATAGTTCAGTTTTGTGGGTGATTTTTGATGCTGTTGTGGACTTCTGTACTGTGGCTACTGCTCTCCTAATTGCCTGTTTTTGGCAGAACAAATGGTACCCTGATTTATCACTATCTTTATCAGCTGCTCTGAAATCATAAAGCACTATTACTACATAGTAACATTCGCAAGAACATCTTGTGAGGACAGAATAAAAATCCCAAGGTCATACATGACAACAGTTCTGGGATTTATGTTTCCAGGTCATGATAACTTCTTTTCACAAGAAGCTGATGTTGCTGTAATTGCTTGCAACCTTGGAATATAGGAATTATTTACATTTACCCTTCACATATATTTCATTTCAAATATACTCACAGCAGGCTGTTCATCTCTAATCTTAATGCCCACAAAGCTCTGCATTCATATGCATTCTGGGTTAATGCACAATGTTTACAATTAATGCACAAGTTGAAGGATGGATTTGTCCCTGAGACCCACCCAAATACTCAGGCAAATACACTTGAGCAGCTGAAATCAACAGGACAATTTGATCTTTTGCATGTCCACACACTTAATTCTAAAAATTAATGGTTTCAAAAGAGGGTATTTCAGCATCTTACAACATTAAAGATGGTGAGACTATATATGTATCTCATTTGTACAGTCTGAAACACCTCACTACATTTTAATTGTAGACATAAGCTTACATAGTTGTCCACAAAGTAAGTGTAGATTTTTTTCTATAGGATCATGTTTGATGTTTCTGCAGAAGGATGTGGACTTCATCTGTCCCTGACTGGGGACATAAGATATGGGACCATATTTATCTTTAATTCCAAAATGTGTTCTATGATAAAGGTAGATAAACTTACAAAAATAATTTGGTTTGTTTTTCTAATTTGTCTCTAGTCTGCATTGCAAGGATTTTTTTTACCATTATTTCAAATCACCCTCTGCCTATCAGTTTAAATATTATTTATTACTTTAGTTTTCTATCTTCAGTTTAAAATTATTACCAATATATTAGTTAATGCTTGTTCTACTTTGGAAAGACAGACAATTAATAATCTCTCTCTCCCTTCAGAAAAAAAAGTGTAGAACAGCATTAGTCTGCATTTTTTTAAAGATGGTACAAGCTCTTAATTTTGAACATATGTGTCACTAAAATCACCTTTAGTGTTTCATAAGTGGACTTGAGGACAGCACTAGATGCCTATTATCACCATCTTATTAAAACGAGGCAATGAGATAGATCAATTTGTTTAACTAGTCCATTTTATTTTGCAGACTTGCAATCCATTCCACTATAATTCTGCCACTGATCTACTTAATAATAGTAAGGAAAAATCCGTTTCGGTTTGCAATGGGGATGGCTCAGGCACTTCTGACAGCCCTGATGATTTCTTCCAGGTAAACAAAAGAAACATTTATTTTCTGTCATGTTCTTAATAGTAATTGCATTGATAGTGCTCTGATTTTATTGCTACTGTATGTATTGTTACATACTCTGATTTCACCTGAACAATTCTCAGTCTCCTGGAGGTTGAAATACTACTTTCATTGTTATTTCTGTAGTACCCAAAGGGGCACTATAGATTGCACTGACCTTACACCGTACAAGAGTCTGCCCCTCCCAGGAGAAGACAATTCTTTGCCATTCAGTTCACTAGTCACAGACTTGCTAGAATTTAAGCTGTTGCAATGTTTCTGTGACTACATACTTCATGACAATTTTACCATGTGACTTTAAGGATAACTAAGACTTTGTTATTTCTTCCCATAATTAGAAGAGATAACAAAAGTTACTTTGCTTTTTTGCGGTGCAGCCTTCCTGCCTGCCTTAGATCTCTGAGTCTTACAGCAGATCAAGCTCTGAGGAAAAGGAAAGATAAGGGAAATGGTATGCTGTTGCCTGCACTAACTTCATGTGTTTATCTATGTGCCAGTTCAGCAACTTTGCCTGTCACCTTCCGCTGTGCGGAAGAAAAAAACTTAATCGACAAAAGAATTACCAGGTTCGTTCTTCCAGTTGGAGCTACCATCAACATGGATGGCACAGCTCTTTACGAAGCAGTAGCAGCTGTATTTATTGCACAACTGAATGACTTAGAACTGGATATTGGCCAAATAGTGACCATTAGGTAAGACTGAAGCTATCACACACATTTTGTTGGTGGGTTTTTTAATGGATAATGGTACATTAACTTTGGATACCCCATGGGAAAGTTGAAACTATCATTCACAGCACAGGAAGTAACAGAGACATTCTCACTTCTTAGTCCAAGACCTTGCCTGTGCAACCTGATGAGGAGGTGGGGTGGGCCAGGACATGCAGCTGATACAGAGCATTGTTCTGGAAATTGCCATTATTCTTCCACTGCAAACACTTGCAAATTCAACTTGGCCTTGACCTGTGATGCCCAGTTTGCTCGTTAGTCACGCGTTGCCTGTTATTCTGCAACGTGACCATAATAGTAGCTATACCTGACTTGTCCCGTAAACTTGTCACCAGTAAGTTATTGAGTATATAACATTCAAGAGGAAAACTCGAACATTTGGGCTTCTTTCTTGCAGTGAAATAAGCCTATTTGTACCAGAAAATAGAGTTTCTGTGAGTGACATGTATTCTGAATGCTGTTTCTGGGCTTTATTTGGGATTTAGCGTCACAGCTACTGCAGCCAGCATCGGGGCTGCAGGTGTCCCCCAAGCCGGACTTGTCACAATGGTGATTGTACTGAGTGCCGTTGGCCTGCCTGCCGAAGATGTCACTCTGATCATTGCAGTTGACTGGCTTCTGTAAGTTTAAGGCACTTGATATTTAATTCTTTTTCCTTTTTTTCTAATGTTTACGTAATTTGTGTGGGAACTTGTGGATCTGAGAAAGAAAGCAATAAAATCATTTAGGACCGTTGCAGGAATTGGACAAAGATTCTTCTTATGACCAGGCTTGTTCAATATAGAGTTGAATGCAGTAGTGGCCTTAATTCTGGGAGACATCCTACTGCGTGGGATGGCAGTGAGTAACCTCACATCCAGAGGTGCTATCCACCTTAAAATAGTGGGCACAGCATTAATGAATCATGCGCATAATACTCAGGAAGGAAAGATATGACAGTACCAAGGAGTGCCTCTGAGTGTCAGCTGCCACCATGTTATGCTAAATTCATACACCATTTGTAACAACCAAATGCAGCCACAAGCAGAACATGTCAGCTGATTTCCACAAAGCAGATAAAATTCCATACACTGGTGAAGAGGTAGCGGAGCACAACATGAACTAAGCAAAGCTGGTCCTGGACTCCACCTGCACGCGCATGGTGGGCTGTACATGGGTCTGTGCTGCCAGCATTACTCTGCTAGGGCTCTTCTTCACTGAGAGTTTTATAGGCCTAGCCCCTTGATCAACAAGCACATGCATGCAAACTCAGAAAGCAGTCCTTATGCCTGATCCCAACCATCTCACCTCAGAGCACACCAAAACCCCTCAGTCCCATTAAGCAGCTCTTTCTGGAGAGAAGCATTTTCACCAGAAATCTTTTCTGTTTGACTTACACCAACACGTTTCTCCACTACTTTTGCAAAAGCCCAAAGAAACACAGTGTATTCTGGAGTTCAGAAGGGCACCAGCATTCAGTTTGGTCCCATGATTCAATGGGAAAAAGTAACAGGATTCACAAAGAGTATAACTTTAGTAATACAGCTTTTTTGCTTCCTAAAGTATGCAAGCTTTAGTGCTCAGACCAAAGTTTTGTTCACCTGCGGTAACTCAGCATAGATGATATTTCACTGGTATCAATACAGAGATCTTAATCATTTCATAGTCTCTGCATGTCTTCCTAGGCTCACATTTACACTCAAAGTGAATGCATTCCTGATCCTCCCCCATGCTTTCCAATCATTTTCTTGAAGGATTTCTGGCAGCAACCTATGTATTTCACAGATACAGATATATATAATTTATTTGATTATATAACTCAATTTTGCAAGCTGTATAGAGAAATGCCAGTCTCCAGAAAACAGGGGCTATTGAATGCATCCAAGAATCAATTTAATTTCTGTATAAGCATAATTGCTCCAAACAAAACAGTTCCAACGACAAGTACATTCTCCCCATCAACTGTCTGCAACAGGGTCTAATAGGTTTGTTTGCTATGCTCCACAATCATTTTGTTTCCTCCAGGTCTTTTCTTTTCCCAGTGGACATTTAGTTTTGTTAAGGATGGTAAAGATCAGTACAAACCGCTGGCTCAGAGCAGGTATCTAAAGACAGAACAAACGTGTATTGGTTCTTTTCCCAAAGTACTCTCCTAGCCTCTTGCAAATTCCAGGTCACAGAGTTCCTGAGCTAGAGGTGGGTTTTGTTTTAACAGTTCTCAATAGATTTCTTCTTCCATGAATGCCTCGTTGCTTTTGGAACCCATATAAACTTTTAGATTTCCATAAATCCTATGGAGAGGAGTTCCACAGAGACATATTTCATTTTGTTTGTTTTAATCTACATCCTAATCATGATGCCCTCTAATTTTTATGGGAATGAGAGAGAGAGAGAGAACAGTAATTACTATTTTGCATAGTAATCATAATTTTATGGATCTGATCTCATCTCCACTTTGAAACCCCACAATTTAAGTGATTCTTAGGCACAATATGAATGCATGGAAGCTACCTGTTTCACCATGAAACAGACAAAGAATTGAAGCTGTTTCTGATTCTAATTGAGATTTTTTTCAGATTAAGGTGTCTTGCTGTGTAAAGCAAATTAAAGATTAATTTCATGTACCAGCGATCATTGCCAGTGCATTTTGCACCTCAGCAGATGGAATGCACATCATGATGCCACGTAGATTATTAACACTTTTGCCTTTTGTACCTGTTGCCTAAAATGTATTATTTTGCAACTCACTAGTAGTGGCTCATTAACAATCCTCTAGTTAATTCTGAACTTACCAAAGTTTTATTATTTAGGCGTGAGGAGTACTTCCATGTTTTTAATGAAGAATAGAAAAATTTTGAGAAGAGAGGTATTATGAAAGATGAGTTTCTAGTGCTGTTGATTTCCTCACTTGTCACACTGATCCTACCAGAATTTCACTTTAACCCTCTCTCTTCCTTTCCCTACCATGTATTTCCTTTCCATATGGAGAACCCACGGGCACTTTTTAGCACTGGAGTTCAGCGATTGTGGTAGAATATGTGTATGAGACATGCCAATTCACTTCATTATTGTTTTTGCAGTCCCTTTTATTTGTGAATATTCCCACCTCAACAACTCTACACAGACAGGACAACTTGTTCTGCCACAAAGCCCTTGCAGTGCTATGTAGCTGAAAAGAAAAACAGGGAAGCATGACCTTCCACTGTCCCTACCTTACTTCCGTGCCAATTTTCAAACTTCACTATATTGTGTGGTTTTGTTGCTCCTCTGCCAGGCAGTGGCATATTTTTAAGACCTGCAAAATCACATTTCTGTTGGGAGAAATCAATAGTACAGAAGTATCATAATTTTTAAGTGTTTTTAATACAAGTTTGTACTTCGACTCTTTAACAATGAGAAGCTAACAGAAGATAGCCTTTCCCATTTCCAGCATTTGGGCCAGAATACTGAAGATACTGGGCTGGGTGATCCTCTGGCTGAGGAAATGACTGTTAGAAAGACAAAAGGCTCAATGCAGCAGACTCTTCTGCTGCACCCCACGGTCTCTTTTCCCAATGAAAGAGAACCAGCTGTGTAGCATACTTCAGGGCCTGACAAGTGATCCCTACAACATTTTGTAGGGCTGCACACAGCAGTGTGATTACTGCTCTAACAGACTAGTGACACAATGTGACAGAGTTTTGCACACCCTTTACCATGTAATTTGTCATGAAAGTGACTCCAGATTTCTTCAAATACACATGAGGAAAATTCTGCTTCTTATTCTACAAGATTTTTTTCTTTGAATTGCAGAATTACCCCAAATCTGCATTGGGGAAAAAACCAGCGCTGCATTTGCCAGAGTAGCTTACTTTTACTAAAAGGATTTTCCAAGTAACATGCAGAATGGTTTGTCTGACAACATTTTTATTCCATAGGGATCGATTCAGAACAATGGTGAATGTCTTGGGAGATGCCTTTGGTACAGGGATAGTGGAGAAGCTCTCTAAAAAGGAGCTGGAGCAGATGGATGTCACCTCTGAAGTCAACATAGTCAATCCTTTTGCCTTGGAAACAGTACTTGATAATGATGAAGCAGAGACCAAGAAATCGTACGTCAATGGAGGCTTTGCTGTAGATAAGTCTGACACCATATCCTTCACGCAGACTTCTCAGTTCTAAAGCCAGTAGTTTTCAGGTAAAACAGGAGCACTAAAAGACATGGCCATATGCACTCTCTCAAAAAGCTTAAAGGATAATTGATTATTAATTACATCTCACATGCATTTGATTTACTACACAGACTCTGATTCTCCTTTCTAGTTCTGCCCCTTCTCATCACCTCTCCCTTGCTGACAGGTTAAAGAAAAAGTTATAAAATACTTTTTTTAAAGAATACACAGTATTACTGAGGCTATGAAATCCCTCTTTGGAATCAGCAGGCTCATAAATGGGTATCTTAACTGAGACAGCTAAATGTGTTTTACTCAGGAGTAGCACAGCATTTCACATCTTACCCACATTACAAAGCATCTGTATGAAATTACTTTTAACATCCTTGCCTTCTAAACAGATTGCATTGTACTTGACACCTACTGTAACTTGATCATGTGCCAAAATACTCATTTCTGCAGCTGAGAGGATACCATTTGGGTGATTCAGGAAGGAATAGACCAGAAAGGCCTTGTAATAAGTATTTTACTGTGAACAGGGTTTCTTTTTTTTTAATTGTGAAGTAATTGGGCATGGAATAATTTCCAGAGTTTACGTACTAGGTTTCCCCATGCCTTTCATGTTATTGCCAGCTCCTGGGACTGGCCTTTAGATGTGGAATAAATTGCTGTGGGTTTGCTTTTCTGGCATTTGAAGAGTTTTTGTCAAGTGATACTTCACCAGTTTAGGTCCACTTTGATGGCCTCGCTAGTACATTTCCATCAAGAGCAGAAATAAGTCCATTTACTGTTGTTCATCTTTGACTCTAACCAAATATTACTCAACCCAAAAGTAGGCAGAGGTCATGAGGATGTAAATAGACTATATAGCAACACATAGTGCAAATTCTAAATCATTCCTCCTTGGAATAAAACCAGATATAGTATCAAGAATATAGAAGGCAGACCTTTTTTTAAGCTTTTTACACACACTGGTTGGTTTTTTGCTCTGTGGTTTAGTTTGCCAGTTGATCATGCAATTTTGTAGGTGCAACACTACTACAGTGCCAACATGTCAGCTAAACTGTATTTTATGAAGCATTTCTGGACCCAGAAAGTCATGTGTTCAAGTGGCTTGCTACAGGATAAGAAGCACCAAGAACTTCCTCATAAGAAATCTCCATTTTGTAAAACATTTTATACAAGATTTCCATGGTGCAAAAATCACTCAAGGGAGGAGTTGCTGTAACAAATTTTTTTGCCTTGCACATTAAAGTCATTAGCCATTTTATATGTAAAGTAAACTGAAATTCATATACAGTTCTTTGTAAATAAGCTTGTGGTAAACCTAAAATTGCACTCACATGCTAACAAAAAACCTTCAAGTTCCTGCAGTGTTATATACTTGATTCAATCCTACACTTTTGTATTGAAATAAACCAGAAGCGTGCCAAAGAGAACTGATTAAGAAAAGAAGAAAATATTTACTGTAGGTTTTGATAAATTGCACCTTAAATCAACAAGTCAATGAGACATAATACTGTATTTAAATTAAACATTATAAACTATATGGAAGTGTTAATCTAAGTATTGGTATGTTTATACAACATAATGTACACATTGAGTAAATCAATCTTTTACCTGTGCAGAAATAGTATGAGACAGTCTATTTGTATGGCTTTGCTTACGGGAGGAAAAAACTCACCAGTTTCCACAACCAGCCTATAATCTACGCTTTGTCTTTGCTTTTTTAAGTCACCCTTTTATGGTCACCCCATTATGTAATCACCCTGTTATGATGTACTGTGAACAGTGTTCCTAACATGTTCCAAATAAATAATTTCTCTCTTTACTCTTTGTTTTAGCCTACCATCCTCTCTCACTGTAGAATATTGAATTCCTTTAGCTATAGCAAGAAAAACAAAACCGGCTGAATTTAGGATTTGTTATCTTCACTAGTGACTCAGCTGTAGCTTTGGCAAAAATTTCTCTCTTCTTCCAATAAAATAAATGCTTAAGAGCGCAGTGCTGAGATTGCGAGAAAGTCCTCTAACTATGGGTGATCTGGGTTGGGAGTATACTCATAAACACATACTAAGCAGGGGACTATTTATTATTTATTTATATGGATCAGATTCAACTAAGCAGGGGTTGATGGTGCCATCTATTCATCACCAAGAGACTAAACCAATACCAAACCATGTACTGAAGATACTGTTAAGTCCAAGGACGCTTTTCCTGACACAATATTCTGAGTATGTACCTTTCATATACGTGGAAACATCATGCACGGGCAATGCGTCCTCTTCTCCATAGCCTCCTGGTCTGGAGGCTTTGGAGAGTAGTGGAGACTCTCCCATCAGAAAAGCACCTGCAGGTTTTGGCCCTTTACACCATGTTGTTATGTTCCTGTAGGGTCTTTGGGACTATTACAGGATTGGATCCTGCATTTTGAATAGCATGTGTGGCTTTAAATCATGGAAGACAAGGTTACCCGCTTACACATTCCGGCTGAAATACTCAGGGACTTGCAGTTGACTCTTAACACTGAGAAAAGAAGCACCTGGACATAAACATATACAGGTCTGTCAACATGCACAGGTCAGCTGTATCAGCTCCACAAGGGTTTAAACTGCATAAAACCAATCATGACACGTGCAGTTCACTTTTTCTTTAATTTTCCCTAATAAAAACAGAATCTGCCCAGTTTGAGATCTTCAAAGACACAACCAATCATTCCCCCAAACTCATTTATCAAGACACAGAAATATATAGCCCTAAAAGCAAAGGTATAAAATAAGTAAAACATTCTTTAATAAGAGGTAATGGAATGAATAGGCCAGGTTGCGGCTCTGCACTTTACCTGTCTGCAGAACAAGCACTATGTGTCTGAGGTGGGGGGACTTGAAAAGAGCAGAGGGACACCAAAAGGGTGGTGGGGCACAGACATGCTGGAATGTGCCTGAGGGTCACAGACCCTCCCAGGAGGCCACCAAGGGGCCCCCGGTGTGAATCCCATCACATGCAAAGACCAATCCTATAAGCTGGACCAAGAAGGAATAGACCTTAAAGGACTCCCCCAAACAGCCATGTGAACCAGAACCGGCCGATGGGCGTGTGAACCACAAACTAGATTTGGACTAAGCGTCACGCAGGACTGCAGGGGGACCTCCCTTTGCCATGGTTGTGAGGGATTTTCCAGCTACCTGTAAGACCACTATGGAGTGCAGGCTGCTGCTATCTATGTTGCCTTATCCTTAGGTCGATGACCTTACAAAAAGTTTCAGGAAGTTCTGTCAGACCGAGCAAGGGGGAATCCAGAGTGCACCATGACTTGTCTGCCTTCCTGCCTGGGCCTGCAGCAGCCAAAGAAAGGAGCTTGGGCACAGAAGTGACAGCAGTGTTCAAGGGAAAAAGGAAAAAGTCTGGAGAAGTCTGACCAGCAACCAGCTCCCCTCTCCTCATACCCTGTTATCAAAGTTTATCTGTACTTGAGGTAAATAAATTGTCCAGTGTTTCCTTTCATAAGCATGTGTAATAGCATGTGACTAGACCTCTGTGCCACAGCTTCTGTTAGCAGAGATCTACTGTCCTCCTGGGGAGGTGGGAAGATTTGGGGGTATAAATCCCCTTTTTGAAGCTTCTAAAAGGCAGATTGCTATCTCAGCAGAAGCCAAGTGGCAACCTGGCTTGCAAACTATAATGCTTATAGCTTAGACATGGCAGCAAGAAAGCACTTTAAAAGAAACAGGTGGTTGTGGCAGAAGTGGATGCACCGTGGGAAGCAGACTTGGTGGATATGCAACAGTTTTCCATCAAAATGATGGTGTTTAGCACATCTTATCAGTGATAGACATACTATACAAGCTTGCCTCAGCCATTGATTCAAAAGGCAAAACATGTTCTGGGTAGCTGGGGCTTTTAAAACAATTTTAGAAGACAGTGCAAGCCTAAGAAATTACAGCTGGATCAGGAAAAGAATTTTTAAACCACCCTTTAAACAAGATGTTAAAGCAGAGAATGTTCACCATGTTATTACTGATAAAAAAACCTCTGTCATAGGGCATTTTAACAGGATGCTCAAAACCAAGGTGTGGAGATAGTTTACAAGATGCAACAGCTCTTGCATGTTGATGTGTTGTCAAAGTTTATGAGAAGCTATAACCAAGCTTCACCAAGCTATCAGAGCCAGGCTTGTGGACACGAACACTTTAAACTCTGCAAGGATCTGGAAAACCATATATGGTGGTGTGTTTAAAATGAAAGAATCTGCGCCTCTACTCAAAAAGGGAGACAGCATCAGGGAGTCTAGAACAAAAGGGAGATTTGAATATGTAATGAAATATAGTAGCTGAAATTGTGAGAAAGGGACAGCTGCCTGCACACTACTTAACAGATTATGATCACAAAGCAATTGAGAGGACATTTTACTCTGATGAATTTAAAAAAATGAATCCTGATGAGGATAGAATCTACAGAATTAGAACATTACTGCAGAAGGGAAAGACAGAAAAAAGCTGCTGGAGAAGTGGTGTGGCTGCCCCAGAAATTTAACAGTTGGACAGGAGCCTCCCATGTCCAGAACATCTAGTGATTGGCAGCAGAGCAGGGGAAAAAGGAAGCATAGCAGACAGGAGATTGTAGGACTTCATGCTGCCCAGCAATGCCAGCACTGGCATCTTTCCACAATACACCAGCATGAACTGTCCTGTAGAGCTGGTGAGGCACCTTGAGTCCTCAGGTAAGTGGGAGATGGGGCTGATGGAAATACAGTACCCACACTGCTGGGATAACATCAGCAAAGATGCTACTTTTGAAATACCACTGCAGGGTGAGATATGGCAGTATACTTTGCAGAAAGGCTATTACCTGTCCCTCTCCATGTTGATGGAACATGTGAACCATCATACTGACCCCCAGAAGAGAACTTCAGCCACCGACTCTCTGGCAGTAGACCTGGTCGGTGGCCCCATCATAGCGAAAACAAACATTAAAGTGAATAAAATCCTTACAATTTTTCTCCAAATAGAGATCTAGCACATATTTGGGGGGGCTTATCTGCAGGTTGCTGCTAAGAAATTGCCCTGTCTGATGGACATCACTGGAGGGTTTAACTCACTCCACCACTACACACATCTTGCAGAGCACCAACTTGTCAGGGAATTTGGGATTCCATTACTGCGCTGTGTTCGACCGGCAATGATAACAATGAAATCATTACAGTGACGTATAATAAGCTGCATTATGTACTGGTAGATCACCAGCACATCAACACAATCAGCATTGAAATAAAGACTGACCAGCATGACCACGTCTCATTTTGCTTTGGGTGATTGTGAACTGTGACTTCAGCCCTGGAAGTATGTAATATTTTAAGAAACCACACTAAAATGATAGCGCTAAAAATCTGCAGGGACCCATCCTTGCATTACTGAATTATTACAGAGCCCAGCCCGGCAATGGTCTCTCTGGTTTTCAAGGTGTTTTGTGTGAAGCATGGTGTGGATGTTGCAGGTGTATTCTGCAGCCTGTTTAGAAAGACCATCCTGTGACTGAAAAGGGGGTTATAAATTGTTAAGCAACACATTAACAGCACTGCTCAAGATACTGCAAAACACATTTGGACATGTGTTTCCAAGGTTGCCCCAAAGAAATTGGAAATGCCATCAAATCAGGAAGGCTTGGGACTTGTTTGTATTCAAATAGAAGGCCATAAAAGAAAGAGATGCATGTCATGCCCCCGAGGGAAGGTCCACCCAGCTCTTTAAATGGAAGAGGAAGGAGGACACCAGGTAACAGTCTGACCAGGACAAGAAGAAGAGAAAGAACAAGAAACCAGGCCAAATGGTGCAAAAGAAACAGAAAACTCGGAAAGAGGTCCCATTCTACCTGTAGAAAAGGAAATATATTTTAAAAGGGATGGCTTTTAGTCATGGCTGCTCAGGAGAATGTACCAAAACCAAGCCAGATTTGTTTGAAGTGTCCCCAACACAGACTTGCTTTGAGAAAAGCCTTTTTAATGAGATGCCGTCACTGATGCGCAAAGTTGGTACTTCTGGATTTTTTCATAACTGAGAATGGGGAAGATTACATAGATCTGAACAACACCCCGCTGTACCTTTGCTGCAAGATTGTAAAAGCTGACAGGTCCAACTTATGTGCTGGTGAGGTTGTGGGCCTCATGAGTTACCTGCTGGACTCTTGTTTGCAGCCAGCGAGATACTACGCTGCAGGACCAGCTGCCACACCCTCATTGAGTTGCTTCTCGATGGCAGCCACGACACATTGTCAATGCATTTTTCCATGGGGTTGTTCTACAATGACACAGCCGGGCAGCAGGGAAGAGGGCATGCTGGATCGCATCAGTAATTAGCGGTTCAGGCAACGGTCAACTCTGATGGCCCAGAGTAGGACTGAACTATTTGGACTGCTTGATTGTGATCTGTTCTGTCAGGGCAAGCTTCTGTTGAATGGTGTGAACATAAAAACAGCTGATGTGCATCACAGACAGCTTTTGTTTGATCAGCTCCCCAGCAGCAGGAACTGGTCATTACATATGCCTTGCTGTTTGTGAAGAAAGTGTGGGTGGCATTTGGAGTGCATTTGGGGAACATTGGGGGTTACTTACAGCTAGTGCAAAATAGCCAGTGCACCAGATGGGCATGAAAGTGTCCAGTGTACCAGCCAGCAGTCATATCAGCAACTGGGAAAATTTGTTTCTGGAACAGTTGCACAAACTTCTTGTTATTGGGTTCATAGATAACAATGCTTTTAGGACCTATTATGCTAAGAATCCTTTCAACTTCAAGCATTATGATATAATTTTTATGATATAAATTTTGTGGCCCTGTATGTACATGGTAAACTAATGCCAGCGAAACCCAATGCCAGCACTGCAGCCCAATTTTGAGAGTGTCTGCTGTGTGAGAGAGTACATACGGCTCATTCAGATGATTGGCAGCCATAGGAAAGGCCGTTCCCTGCTGGTTGACAGAGCCACAGAGTTCACCAGTGGCTATGCCAAATCTTAGAAATTTATCTTTTCATTGGGATCTGCTTTGTAATATGAACAAATGGTATTTGTCCTTCCACCAACAAGCACATCTCTGGGGACCAGCGATCTGGGCAGTTTGATTCTGGCTAAGAACTGTCAAGCTTCCCATCTGATTTTGTCATAGTGGCCCACTCGTGCTTCCATATAGATCTGATATGAAAACTGGCTCTCTTTAGGTAGTCCCTCTTTTGTTTAATGCAAATATCCAAAGCTGGTCCCTGCCAGAGTGTTGTGGTCATTTTCATGGTAGCATTTGGTACAGCTATGGAAAAAGCACTCATTAAATTCAAAAGCTGTTGGCACCCCCATCAATAACTGCATAGACATTTAAGAAGTAGGATCCCATTTGATATTCACCACCACATAATGCTTGACATATTTTTATATTTTCCTTTTCAGCCACATATATATATGCCATTGAAGGGGATTGTATATCTCTTTTTCCTCAAATGATCGCTCTCTGAAGTAAGAGTGCTACCACATTAGGTTTAATAAACATGAACTAGTGAGTGGACCATAATCTCATTCCTGTATGATTTCAAAAGCTTTTGTATCTTGCTGGCAATAGTAACTCAGTTGTTTTTGCAAGTCAAAAATGTCCTGACTAGCTCTGTGCCATGCCAAGAACTGTGTTTTCTCTTCAAGCATCATGCTGTCCACCCCATAATATGCCAGTGGTAGAAGAGGCCCCACATAAATTTGGTTTTCAGCAATGCTGAAAAAATGAGGGAAATAACCTTTGCAGACCACCATACCGAAAGCTTGGGGGGAGCTGCCTAATTTCATGGGTAGAAAATTTAAAGAGTCAATGAACCATATACTCAAGCTGGGTACTTCTGTGCATACAAGTTCACTGCCCTGGGTGACAAACTGCACATACACTCTTACCTTCAGAAGCTGACTAACAACCAAGTAGCCATCCCAGCCTTCGGCATTATGTGCTAGGAAAGTGTAGCTCCAAAACTTTGTGTCCACAAACAACTGAACAAAGTCCACAAGACATGTGTCCTGCCATTCTCATCCAGTTTTCTTTTCTGCTCCTTCTTCATCCCAAGGGGCATCTAGTGCTAACTCCACGACAAAAATGTAGTTTGGGTTATGTGTCCCCATTTCCTGCACACATTCCATGTCATTGATAATACAACCCTGCCCTGCCCTGCCTCTGGATTTTTTGATCATGGGCATCAAACACCAGTGCTGGTTTACATTAGCAGATCTGTTCACAGCACAGCCTGCACTTCCAGACTTTACATTTGTGATGTTTTTCTACATAGGCTTTACACTTTTCACAGAAATATCAGCCAAATAATCAATTCATTTTTTAACAGCCAGGGCCTTGTGCCTCTGCAAACATTTCCCAGGGCTGTTAGTTGTGTAAAAGGAGGAAGCAGATCTTGCAATATTGAAAACCATCATTTGGCTTAAAAGTCTCCCAACCCTTTTTCCCCCTGGACAGGAGGATGATGAGTATATTTACATGTTGCAGATTCTCAAACAAGGAGATTTCACTCAACATGACCTTCCTGTGCACAGCCCACCCCAGTTTGTCATGTAGCTCTTTTGCTCTGCTTAACAGTTCTGCATCTGTTAGATCCCTCACAGCCATAAGCTGTGTAAGACTCCCAGCAAAACAGAAATTATTGTGACTGTCATTTAGATGAATTAAATAACACCACTTTTTGTCCATAGTTTTGGAATAGAAGATAGACTGTAAGGTTCTGTATACCCCATTCCTAATGGCTTTTACAATAATGGTTGCTAGGCAGAAAGACTGATCAAAACACAGTTCTCTTTTACTTTGCAAAACAGTACTGACCAAGTCTAAAAATTTCACAGACTTCATATAGCATAAATTAATAGTATGATATTACAAAGAGTTAAGCATGCTGGCAATTTCAAGACAGAGCTCAGCATAATCACCAGGTTCAAACAGATGGTGTAAATAACCAAAAATCTGCTCTGCACCCCAAACAAATGTAGCTTCATGTAGTGACATCTGATCTAAATTAACTGAGCTGTGGTCTCCTACATATTCTCTAGCCTTGAACCTCAGAATCAGCCATTCCCATTGCTGAATATGCACCACAGAAGCCATGGGGTGATCTGCCAGCTCCTCTACCACTTCTGCTACATTTGACAGTGGGGTAAATCTGGGCGTTCAAATGCCTCCTCAGTGTTTGGGAGTACAGCTAGTGGAATGCCTGGGAAACATCCTTCTTGTGTTCAACAGCCTCTTGCTCTTCAGGGTGCTGCAGTAACTGAGAAATCCCTTCCAGGGGGTCTAGTGGGTGCCTTCTACCCTAGTGGGAGACATGTTTACTGGCCTACTAGGTTCAGAAAAGCAGTTTGCATATAACAGCCCTTATGGTCCCCGTAACCACTTGCCAACAAGATACTTGCTCTTTCTGCAGTGGCTGTGGTCTCCAAGAACACAGGGCTGCAGTGTGTGTCCCAAAGTCTGTGTCTTGCCGCTTTAGCAGTAATCGTTGTCTAACATGCATGTTTGGTCTTCTGCTTCTTCTTTGCAGCATTGCCCTAAGGATGAAGAGACACATATAGTAGCACAGGTTTCTAGTTCAACACTAGAAGAAAGCATATTTGCATCAGACTCCTTGAAATACTAGTATTTAATTTGCTAATACAGTCTGGGTAAGAGTGGGAAATTCTCTTACCCAGTCAAGAACAAGAGTGAGTCTTAAAAATGACTGTCAACCTATGACATTCCAGTCATCTCCATAGTTGAAGGTGACCAGTCTAAAAATAGGTCCTCAAAATGCATTTTCAAGTCAATTAACCAGTTTTAGAAGGAACATCTCTGAGGGTCTACAGAGCTGCAAGTGGCACGAGAGGGTCAAGCTCTGCTGTGGGAAGGGATATAGACATTTGACACAAAACCAGAGTTCACTGGATGTCAGCAGAGAAATCCAATTGTTTTGTTGTTATTTTGTTTTATCAGAGGGTTCCAAGGTAGACTTAACACTACAACAGCTGGCAGATCAATATAAGATGGGGACTGATCAATTTTTGTAGCCTCCAGTTGGAGGCTAAAAAAATCAGAATCCAACTACAGAGGCTGTATTAGGAAACAACCTGAAAAATCTCTCATCATTGTCCCTGTTGAAAGTGCCACAAAGGCTGATAGCTGGACAACAGTATATTAACCAGTGTTTTAGTCACTGTCATTTAATCTCCCCCAGACCACATCTAGCTGAAACTCTGAATAACTCCCATTGACCAAGGTGCACTGATAATGGCAACAAGACCATTTTTTAAGAGGAAGATGAGAGTGTACCTAAGACAGGTGTTACACTGGCTAACTCAGTGTAACAAAATCTGGCCTATGATATTTGCAACTAGAATAGAAGTAGTTCTGGATGGAGCTAAACATGGTACATGGAGATAACACAACAGTCACAGCAAAAAATAAATATCTTTAAGAGAGAAAAATAATGGTCCATCTTGGTGTGGACTCTGCTGAGCTGCAGTGGGGGATGAGCAAACAGTTGTGATAATTGAAGAGCAGCCTTGTCTGAATTAAAGGCAAATGAAGAAGCTCTGAACTCAGTAGAAGCTCCTGTTCACAGAATATGTCAATAAAGGGAGAATATATTGTTCAGTACAGTGCACTGTAAAGATGTAGTGAAGGACTATAGAGTGGAAAACATGTAAGCTCTGAACTGGTGAAGAAACCACAATAGTGGAGCAAACACAGAGTGCAAGAGCAATTGAAGAGCATATGCACAGCAACGTGGTTGCCACGGATCATTTCTGGAGGGCTACCCATCCTGCAGCTGTTGGCAGGAACATCAGTCCTACAGACCTTGGTCCCAGGTAACCGAGAGTGAAGTTTGGTATGCTAGCTGCATGATGCATTGGGAGGACAAGAAGGAAGGGAAGGGAAGGGAAGGGAAGGGAAGGGAAGGGAAGGGAAGGGAAGGGAAGGGAAGGGAAGGGAAGGGAAGGGAAGGGAAGGGAAGGGAAGGGAAGGGAAGGGAAGGGAAGGGAAGGGAAGGGAAGGGAAGGGAAGGGAAGGGAAGGGAAGGGAAGGGAAGGGAGGGGAAGGGAAGGGAAGGGAAGGGAAGGGAAGGGAAGGGAAGGGAAGGGAAGGGAAGGGAAGGGAAGGGAAGGGAAGGGAAACGAAGGGAAGGGAAGGGAAGGGAAGGGAAGGGAAGGGAAGGGAAGGGAAGGGAAGGGAAGGGAAGGGAAGGGAAGGGAAGGGAAGGGAAGGGAAGGGAAGGGAAGGGAAGGGAAGGGAAGGGAAGGGAAGGGAAGGGAAGGGAAGGGAAGGGAAGGGAAGGGAAGGGGTGTATCTCACATTTACTCCCATTTCAAGATTGATTGTTGGGACTTACTACTCTATACATAAGTCTTCTGGGACTCTGGCAGACCCAGAAGCATCTGTGCTCACAGTCTTTTTCCAGCTTACGGTAGTTAAATGAAAGATGTATCTCCACAAAGCCTATTCCCCCGACCTCTCTGCCTTTTCACATATTCTCTTTTAGGTGCCAAGATATATGTCATTAATCCGCTTTCATAACCCTCCAACTTTTTCTCTTAGTCACCCGGTAAGTGACTCATTCTTGCCAAAGACAAGAGTTAGCTCTGCTAACACTCCCCTGCCTGAAGTTCCTTGTAGGATGACATATTCTCTTTCCTTGTTCTCAGAGGTCCTGCTCAGGCAGTTTGTTTTATGGACATATGTACAAAGAGCCTCTTTTTGATCAATATGCTTTTCCTCCTTATTAAAGTAAAGCATCAAGGGCCTAGTAAGGTAACTTTTTTCTTCGTTGCCAGAGTTGCAGGGAGTGTATCCCAGACAATTTACAGTATTAGGCAAAAATACAGCTCTTCTGTTCAGCAAGATCAAGATAAGAACTGCATTGCACATTAGCAGGAAAAGCACTGACTCTCATTTACCAAAAATCCTTTAATTTAAAATGCAGTGACTGATGGTTTAAGGGGAATAGGGACTTCAATGTAACAGAATTTTTGCAAGAACATTGTTACAAGCTATCTTCTGTAATAAAGGCAGACATGTGACTAATATCTTCTATTTATCCCTTGTTATTACCATCAGGGATCAAAACCCTGTGAAACCATGTCATCAACCACAATATTCAAAGACAAATCAAGAAAAGAAGTCAGTAACTCAAATCAAATAAGGACAACTGTCACCATGCCACAGCAATAGGAGCTAAAATTATAAAAGAAATTGACTGTTCCACGGGTTTCCATGGTTACTCTACCTTGGTAATTTATTATTAAATGAGAAATAATTAGATGGCAATGCCACTTTCTGCATTTTCAGAGAAAAATCTAAATTTAAACCTGCAAGGATTAGTTTCCCATGAAGGCCCTGTTTCTCTTTTTAAATTGATAAGGAAAACCTATTAATAACAAAAACTTACCTCCATGTGTTCACATCCAGAAATGTTGTTGATTCAACTGCAGGTCTACCTCAGCTTTTCTGGTCCTATGCCTGCAAGATCAGCCAGCCACTCTCTAGTCCTCCTGGGTCATCTGTCCTGGCTTCCACTCCTTACTCACTTCCTTTTCATGTCTGAGTTCATTTAGGAGCTCCTTACTCACTCGTGCCAGTCTCCTGCTGCATTTGATTTCCTACTTGTTGGGATGCAGGTTTCTTGATCTTCAAGGAGGTGATTCTTGAATATCATTCCATATCACGGAACCTTCTTCTTTCCTGGACCATATTCCATGGTATTTTCTCGAAGCAGATTCCTGAAGAGGCCAAAGTCTGCTCTCCTGATATTCCAGGGTTGTGGTCCTGGTTTTTGCCTTGATATTGCTTCTCAGGGTCGTGAAGTCCAGTGTCTCATGGTCACTGTAGTCAAGGCTGGCCCTGACCTTCACATCCACAACCAGTTCTTCCTGGTGTGAATTAACCAGTAGTGTAGCATCTCATGACCTTATTGAAATATCCGTGCAATATTTAGCAACAAAAGCAGACTCCTTATCTTACTGACCTGAGTTTTGGCTTCATACTCTTTGCCATCTTACTGCCAAACATGATAAAAAAGAATCATAGAATATCTCAAGTTGGAAGGGGCCCATAGGGATCATCGAGTTCAACTCCCTGCTCCTCGCAGGACTACCTAAAACTAAACCATATGACTAACAGCGTCGTCCAGATGCTCCTTGAACAGTGCTGACAGGCTTGGTGCCGTGACCGCTTCCTTGGGGAGCCTGTTCCAGTGACCAACCACCGTCTCAGTGGAGAACCTGTTCCTAATGCCCGCTCTGACCTTCCCCTGACGCAGCTTCATCCCATCTCCTCGTGTCCTATCGCTGGTCAGCAGAGAGAGAGCAGCACCTCCCCTCTGCTGCCCACCATGAGGAAATGGGCAGTGAGACTTGCTGAGACACATGAAAGCTCCAGCCCGTATCTAGCACTGGGGAACACCAACGGTCCTTTGAGGGGAGTTATGTTATAGCGTGGAAAGCAGAGAAAGTGTAGTGACTGGCTATTGGGACTACTGGTCTAGCACTAAGGGGCTGCCTATTGAAGTAATCAGTGCTTGGAAGAGGGAAAAAGGAGTCTGTGTCCTGCTTGGGAGCCGGGATCAAGCCAACAGGAATTGGGAGCTGAGGACGTGTTTCTATGAGGAAGAAAGAACCTACCTCTTACGGTAACAACTCCGATATTGTTTCTTTCACAGCAGCATTTCTTAACTTTGAAAAGAAGCCATCTCGCTTTAGAGTGATTTTCAGTGCAGAGAGTTGAGGGCCAGTGCAGGAAACTGAGAGCAGAAAAGTTGTCCTCGCTTCCAGAAATAATACGTCACTTTATATTCCTAAAACTTGTGTATGTTTCTTGCTGTACATGTTGTCCTGAAACTTGACATTGTGTGAGAAGTCTCTAGTGATGAAATTAAATCTAAAAAGCAGAGCAAACTGTGTTTTTAGAGGAGGTGATTTTACAAAAAATGTTTGCATTAGGCTGTGCCCATACTTTTGCACTTTTCAGGAGAGAAGAAAAAAAAAAAAAGAATAAGAAAGAGAGGGTGAATGAGTTTAGTATTGTCTGTGAAGGCTGGAGATGCTTTACATTAGAGCAAGGTTTTGTTCGTTAAGAGGTGCATCTTTCTACTATTTCTTCATTTTTAGGTGGACAGTTCTAAATCATTCACGAAGTAACCTTGCCGTTACCTGACCGTAAGGTGAAGCAGAGTGTGAGACCGGCAAGAGATTCTCTTAAGTTCCATGCGAAATGAGGTGCTTCTAATTTGCTGCTAGTCATAGTAGAACAGGGCTAATTCCGCTGTTGATATCACCGCCTATCTCAAACAAATCTTTTTAAAACTATATGCAGCCTTGTGCTGTTTTTCAGTTCAGATGAATTGTTCACAAAAGAAAACACTGTTTGGGATGGACAGGTAGCAATACCTGGCTAGAAGGGGCAGAACACGGACACGTAGGTGGGAGTGCCAGCAAGTGATTTCCCCCTTGTTAAGCAGCGTACGCCTCTGAAGAAAACCGATCTTGAATTCCTTTCAGGAAAAGGGGATCCTGATGTCTGTCTTCTTGACTGTCTAAGGTTGTATGTCTTACTCCGGCTGGTTGTTGTAAAGGTCCTCATCCAAAGTCCCTTTGCATGAACAGAAATACTTATGGGGCGGGGGGTAGCCGAATCCCAGCGTCAGTATGACACCATACCAATTTTCATGTGTCATCTGTTCTGCCCCTTGTCATATGCAAACTATTCATAATCCAGTCAGTGGAAAAGAATGTTTCCTCTTCATGTGTATTATTCTTGGTCATTCTCTGCCTGTCATTCAAGTTATTTCCCAGAACAGAAGTGCACAGGTCTTCCTAGACTGCATGACTTCTTTGTCGACATGCTGACTGGAATATGAATAGTTCTCAATGCTGAAATCCTTTTTTTTTTTTTTTTTTTTTCTTTTTTTTTTTGGCTTCACCTTTTGATAACTGTGAAGCGTCCAATACCTCAGCTAAGGTGATTAAAAAATAACAAGTGGAGAATTGTTTCTCTTCTGTTACTATGTATTCTAACGGAGCAGTTCCACGAGGAGGGCTGATGGTTCAGAAAACCATAATTCTAGTTCTCTGTCATGGGGAAAGTGTGAGGGTCACCATACTTTGGCAAAAGGAAGATGAAAGCCCCACAGAAGTAAGCAAAGGTATAAAAAAGAAAAATAATTCACCCCAAATCCTTAATTTTGCAAAAAAAATAGTGATAGACTATACTGAAGTTTCCCTGCCCAACTTCACAACTTTTTCAACTGTTTACAACTTTACAGACAACCTTTTAATAAAAACCGTAGAGAAGTCTAGCTTCTAAGTGGCCTACAACTAGGCCAAAATGGAGAAGACCGAACGGCTCTTTGCCGATGCCTGCCTTTCACTTGGAGGTGTAGTAAGTAAAAACATACTCATGTCAGCACTACTCTAACTTGCTTGACTATAAGCAGCAGCAAAACCAACATAATCTGATCTCGAATGGGAGTTTTTTGTGCAAATACAACCTTTGGTCTAGGATTCCTTGTACGGGTGCTTAAGAAAGCCACTGCTAGCACACTAGAAGACTTGAACTGACTTGACACCAGGTCAGCATTTTGTCATACGCTGCATTGCTACATTGGACTACCCGGCGCTTGTACCCAAGAAGTTGTAGCTGTCTCAAATGTGCAAAAGTCTTTCACACAAAAGCTGTAGCTGGGACACATCCTTATGGCAATGTGACTGAGGGTTGCTTCACTCCCTGTCATGAATTCAAACCTACCTTAGATTAGCAATAGCAGAAACTAATTAGTATTGATAAGAAAAGGCTCTAGAGCCGTTGCTCTACATCAGCAGGTACAGCCATGTGCTGAAAGGTTTTATGCCCTGAAGTTCTCTGACGAGTACCGCTCAACCAAAGTACCAAACCTGTAGCGGAAAACAATGTTTGCTCTTCATGTGTATTAGTCTTGGTCATTCTCTGCCTGTCATTCATTGACTATCCTGGGGTTCAGTCAGACTCCAGCCTTTGTAGCAAGAGACTGGTAGAGCCAAATATAATGGTATTTCATCTGGTTTTAATGCCTGTTCATTAATAATTGAATGGGCTTCTGCAGTAACATCAGAAAGAATGCTGAACGGACAAGAGTGAAGTAGCAATCATCTAAGGTAATTACAGCCAGAGAAAGGTTTGACATCTAGTCTGAGCTAAACATCTCTGCTCTTCCCATAGCCGGTGGAAAGATGGTGATTTATTCTTTCATATAGTCACCATCTAAGGCACCTGGGGTGTGTCATATACCAGCAGTTCTTGCCTCTCTTCTTTGATTATCTAAAACGGACAACTAGTCAAAACTGGATGCCCGGCTTTCGTGTGGCCAATGTAAAGTGAGAAGAACGTGAGTGCATGTACTAACCTGCAGTCAGTCTTATCAGAGGAGCCAGATTAATTTGGAAGTGAACCATACCCCATCTCATCACCTGTTCTAGACACTAGAATTTGCCTTCAGCCATTTTGTTTATTCTCCTCTGAGTAAAGGATCCTTGAAAGGTGTAAGTAAGATACGTGTCTGATGAAGGGCAGGTTTGCAATAGTAGTTACGGAGACACAGTTTTAGGCCCTATCAATTAATGCCGTTGTTTTTCTCTCAAATATCAGACATGCTGCTAATGAGGTCTGATATCAAAGATGCTCACGAGCGGCTTGCTCATGTTTCCTGTGGTGTCCCGCCCTTTTACGAGTGAGATAGTGTCTGGCTAACATTATGAGTTTGATCAGCTTTTGTCAGCAGCATGAGGAATTCTGCATATTTTTGTTAAATATGGGCCATAGTTTTAAGGGCTTCCACTTCACGTGCCTCACAGTGGGTCTGCGTACCTGGTTTAGGTTTGGTGTTGCCAGTTTTCAGCTTACCTCTAACATCCCCTTTATTCTTCCTTTCCATTTAGTGGGTGACAACTTCTCCCTTCCTTTCTTTCCCCAGTCGCTTTCTTCTGCTATATGTCACGTGTCAATTCTAGTTACAGAAATTTGCTTCTGTATTCACCAGATGATCAAGGAACCATCTGAAGAGGGTACTTCTGAACATGATTCATCACCTCTTGGAACAGATGGACCTGTGAGTTACTTGCATTATCCTCCCGGTAAGAGGGATTCAGCTTTTCACCATGCAGCTTCCTCTGCTACCTCAAATCACCAAGTCCTGTTGGGAGATCCTCTGCTTTTCAAAACAGGGTACTAATTCTTAATCAAGTCAGTTACCCAAGTGACTTTGTGCTGTGAGGATGCAAGCTGAATGACCAGAAACTTTACTTTCTGACTTCTTGGGCAAAGTGAACTTAGGATTCTCAGGTAAACTTCAGTAGAAGAACTGTGACAACCGCTGAGGAAATGCTTTCTTTGTACGGATATATAGAAAAGCCATGGTTCACCTAGAAGTCTCCGTCAGTGGCTAGCACTAGACATTTCAGAAGGAGTGTGTGAAAACCCACGTCGAATACAACTGCATGAAGAAATACCCCGAGGAAAGTTCTTGTCACCCCTGTCAATTGGTAGTTGCCTTTATGCCCTGAAATGTGAGATTGATGTTCTGTGCAAGTTCTTTATTTCTCTTTATGATACATTTTCATTATCATGAAATAATTTTCTGCAGTCCCCTGGAGAGTTCCACAGTTGAATGATGCCTCAGGTAGACAGATACAACGGATGTACTCCCTTCCCTTGGTTTCACATTTATTGCTTCTGAGTTTCACAGTGCATGCTCATGATCCTTATCTGGAGAGGAACTGAGATTCAGTTGCCCTCCTCTCTAGTGTACAGCCGCCTGCTCCCCTTCAGTTTGTGTAGGAAGAACCCCATGCGCTCCATCCGTGAATGCTCATTTAGGCCAGGAGTGTTTTGTGGGATGAGCTTACGGAGTTACGATTAGTTTCTGAGAAGCGTGAGCAGCCGTTCTGGGTGTTTGGAGAGGCACCCCCTAGCTTAGGGTTGGATAATGCCCAGCATCTATGCTGTGCCCTCCCTCAGGCCCGGCTCTCAAGCCAGACAGAGTCACTCTGAGCAGTGAAATACTAGACACGATTGGCCGTCAACTTTGGGGACGAAAAGTAGGCAGACTCCCACTTCCTCACAGAGTCACTTCCTTCCCATGTAAAGGAGGGCAACTCTGTTTTGCTATTTCCTTGCAGGACCTTTGGAGATCAATGTGCAGTGGTATGCCGTGGAACACAAGTTTACACCAATTTCTCTGAGCAAAGGTTCAGGTCAGGTATCCATGTTCTACCCGTGTCACTGAGTGAGAGAGAGCTTTTTGCTCTGGCAGGTCTTGCTTAATAGACTGACAGATATACTAATGTTGCTGACTTTCTGCAACCGTATTCTGTCCCTTCCAGTTCTGCACCTGCCATCTACCCTCATCGTGACTCAGGTGGAGTGAGTCTGATCTAAAATTACTCGCTCCCCAAGAGAGGAAAACAGCAACTGCACAGACAGTTCAGCTTCTAGGCAGGCCACATAAACAAGCCTCAAACGTAGTCTGACCGTGGAGGATACAGCTTGGAAAAGTGCTGCGGGAGCTGCACCCATATACATCCCTCGCCTTGCTGCTCCTTTGCACACAGCAGAGTTTTGCTGTGCCTTCATTATTCTGAAGCAGGATCTGCTCGTGCTAGGCTCTGAGTAACTAGGTTTTGGCCCACAAACATACTGTCTTTAAGGGACCGTTTTGTTTCCCTTTAGGTACTAAGCATACTAGGGATGCCTATTTCCTTCTGCACCCACCATGCATCTGCGTACAAACACTCACATAGGCCTACCAGGACAGAGTATTTTTTCTATCCAGCAAAGCTACTTTTTGTCACTACTCCTTGAGACCCCAGTTCAGCACTGAAACACGGGTAATTGCAATTTCACTGCAGTGAAATAGCAAGACGACTCATGGCACTAAGCACAAGAAGTGCTTTGCTCAGGGAGGAGTCCCTTGGTCAGGAATGATTTCTTGCTGACCGTTCTGTATGTGCCTGGGACCTTATTTCCACATCCTAAGCAGAGTCTGTTGGACATGAAGGCTTATCGGGAATTTGGGAAAATGACGGCTAGACTAGACTGGGCTGGGCTGCCTTGGCAACTTAGGGAAATTTCTCTCTCACGTGGAGAGAGCCCCAAGAATAGAGTGTTACTGTTCAGCCTTATGAATGGCCTTTGCACGACAATTTTACAGACATTGAGAGCAGATTTCTGTTATTCCCTAACTTGCAAGAGCAAATGCAGAGGAGTAATAAGAATTGTGTTGTTTTGTGTTGTTTTGTTTTACTTAAGTGAAGGGGCCTTCTTTTCTAAATGTGATGCTTTTTATTCAAAAATACGAGCCCTCCTCATACGTGTCGCTAGTTTACCTGGGAGCCTGCTTTCTCATATCTTTGAGCAAATGAATTACTCTGCCTTGTCACAATGTGATTTTGAATCACAGAATCACAGAATGATTGAGGTTGGAAAGAGCCTCTGGAGATCACCTGGTCCAACGCCCCCGTTCTTCCCTTAGGCCTTGATGTTTACTTTTTGCTTGGGCTTTCTGATGCTTTGATTGAACCACAAGGATGCCCTGGGTTGTCCTGGGTGGGCTGCTGCTGCCGCCTGAGAGGAACATGAGCCTCCTGTTGGTCTTCCCTCACATCTCCCTGCTTTGCATGGGAATTTGGGTGCTCTTTCACATCTCAAATGTCAGAAACGCTGCCTGCATTTAGGCCCTGGAATCTTAACCTCCCGGCAGGAAGGTACTGCACTTCATTCTGACCCTGTATCTTCATTTGTTTCCTGTTTGTGCGTTGGTACTGGTTCCCACGGCAGTGGAAGTCTTAACACGGCCTATATGCCGAGACTGCACGGAGATGATGGCAATAACATTAACTTTGCTTTGAGACGCCTGGCAGACTTGTCTGTCGTGTGTCCTTTCAAAGGTGTAGAGCCTGGAGTTTGCGCAGGAGGGCAGGGCTGGTGGGGTGGAAGCACTGCCTTTGCCCCATGGAACCTTTGCTTTGGGCAGGGGCAGCTAGCAGAGGAAGAGAGGAGAGGAGGGGAGGAGAAAAGAGTGTCGACGGAGAAAGAGGGGAAACAAAGGCAGGGGCGTGGGGGAAAAGACTTCATGGAATACGTGGAGGAGCAGAGAGGAGAGGATGAGGTCGGGAAGCATGGCTATACAGGGAAGAGTGCGTTGAATGCAGTGGAAAATAGGACGAGTCTGGAGGGCAGTAATGGAACAGGAGCGGGGGATAAAGGAGAGGGCGTGAGAGCTCCACTGGGAATGTAAAACCTAAAGAAAATGGCAGGCAGGAATAAGTAGCCTGAAGGGGAAAAGGGACAAAAGAAGAATTATTTGTGTGTGTGCCTATTCAGAGACTTGATATGAGGGGATGAAGGGATCATCATGATTTTTTATGATGGTTTGAAAGGACGTGACAAATGAGGCATTAGAAATAATGTACTCAAAGGGATCAGATGATGTCACTCCAGAGGGGACCTGAGGTGTGGCTGTTGGATCCCTTTTCGTAGGTTACATTCCAGTTTGGATCTCAGCTGGGAGAAAATCAACAAGAGGGTGCAGAATCTCCTCACCTCAGCACAGGCCAAGCAGCAGCTTGCTTCTGGGTGTAAACATTACAGGTCAAGGGCCGCTGGTGCTGACCTGACAGCATCCCCTGGTTATCGACCCTTTCCGACAGGTCAGGATTTTTTTTGCCCATTTAGCTGCCATTCTACCCTTGGTCCATACATGTGCCTGTTCACTTTTCCAAGTGTCTCTTTTCTCCCTGTTTTCCAAAAAGGCTACTGCAACCCTGCTGTTCCACATTGTAAAACAGCCTAAACCAGAAGACTGTAATGATTAAGAACCTCATAGGAGTTAGATGGTAAGAGATCTTGTATGAGTCAGGCTTTGAGGATAAGGCCTTTCGTGTCACTGAGGTAATTTCCCATTGTTTGCCTAATTAGTAGCGTCTGTTCATGGTTTGGAGTTACACAAACATCGCAAGTCTCAGTTAGCCTTGCACTAGCCCGAAGGAACCACCCTAGAGGAAAGAAGGGGAGCGTATGAACGAGGATGAATGAATCAGTGTTGCTAGGCCAGTGCGAGCCACAGAAGTCGAATTAACGTTTCCTTTTGCTTTCTAGTTCTACAGGCGACGGTATTTAACACACCTTGCCGTTGCTGTAAAGAGACACGTGGCTCACAGCTCCCTAATTAGTTACAAGGTAGAAGTGTTTACAGGGATAGGGTCAGATGCTTTGTTTGGGGAAGTTTACATCACCAAACCCCAAGGCCTCAGATGATATTTTCCCCAAAATTTATCCGAATTTATCTGGTATTTCCACTAAATTGGCCTGTAGCGTGATTGCCCATGGGGTTTTTTCAGCACCTGAAATGGCATTTGCTAATCTCTTTGTATTACAGTACAGCAGTGGGAAAATTCAATATCCAGTCATAAACCTGTTTAGCAAGAATTTGAGAATGAGGGCAGGTGGGAAACTGCACAACCAATACTTCAGGCACAGCATCACGGAAGCATTTTCTGTAATACACAGTGCTTACTGCCATAGATACTTAGCTTTCCCTCTGAACTGCAAGCCCTAGTTTTTCCCTCAGCGACGTTGTGTGCCAATCCCCTTAAGAACGTAAGAGTTTATTTTCACTCTCCACTATGAAGCAGAGGAGGGAGAGCAATAAAATCTATGAACCTACTATTAGAAAGTGCTACACATAAAAGACAGTGAGCAGAAGCAATGGTTTATCTATTTGTGAGGGTGACAGCAGCTGCTGTTGTCCTGTCTTCCTACTGTGTCTGGCCTCAGACACTGAAGAGCAAAATTCTTGATGAACTCAAACAGTGTTTTTTTTTCTCAGCAGCATGGATGTTTTCTAACGAGGAAGTCCGTTTTCTGCGGTCATCCTAAGCAGACTAATCCTCTGTGCAGTTATGTCTCCTTTGGTGGAGTTTATGCAGCAATGGCTTTGAGATGGAGAATGGACGCTGTAGCATATGAGAAACATATAGGAATGGGTTCCTAGGTTGTCTTCTGTCCTCTGATTCTCAGCAGCCCTTTGGAACGTTGATGGCTTCTTCCCTCAGCAGATAAACACTTCTCTGATGATAAAAAGGTTGTAATCCCAAAGAATCCCGTTATATAGTCACTGTAGAGGTTCTGGCAGTCAGAGACGGTTTTGTCACAACCTTTACATGGTGAATGAGGTCCAGTGAATTTCTTTGGCATTTCTTTTGGCCCTGCATTGCAAAAATGAGTTTTCCTAATGATGCATCCAACTCTTGAGAAGGCTACAAGGAACTGAGGACAGTGTCTGTTGCCCTGAACTCATTCGACACTTTTGGAAACAAGTGGAAGATTAATTTGGACAAGATACTTTCATCAGTTCTCTTGAAGATCATAGAATCATAGTCATGGAATTGTTTGGGTTGGAACAAATCTTAAAGATCATCTAGTTCTAGTGCCCCTGTCACGAGCAGGGACACTCTCCACTAGATGAGACCCATCCAACCTGGCCTTGAACACTTCCAGTGAGGAGGCATCCACAGCTACTCTGCGCAGCTTGTTCCAGTGCCTCAGTACCCACATAGAGAAGAATTTCTTCTGAATATCTAATCTAAATCTACCCTCCTTCAGCTTGAGGCCATTACCCTTTCTCCTATCACTACAAGCCCTTGTCAACAGTCCCTCTCCAGCTTTCTTGTAGGCCCTCTTTAGGTACTGGAAGGCTGCTATAGGATCTGCCTGGAGCCTTCTCTTCTCCAGGCTGAACAACCCCAACTCTCTCAGCCTGTCTTCATAGGAGAGGTGCTCCAGCCCTCTGACCATCTTCAAAGCCCTGCTCCAGACTTGCTCCAACAGCTTTCTTGTACTGAGGACCCCAGAGCTGGATGCAGTACTCCAGATGGCGTCTCAAGAGAGCACAGTAGAGCAGCAGAATCACCCCCCTCAACCTGTTGGTCACACTTCTTTGGATGCAGCCCAGGACACGGTTGGCTTTCTGAGCCATTTACTGGCTCATGTTGAGCTTCTTGTCCACCAACACACCCAAGTCCTTGTCCTCAGTCCATTCTCCACCCAGCCTGTAGTTGTGCTTGGGATTGCCCCAACCCATGTGCAAGACCTTGCACTTGGCCTTGTTGAACTTCATGCAGTTTGCACAGGCCCACCTGTCAAGCCTGTCAAGGTCCCTCTGGATGACATCCCTTCCCTCTACACTATTCAACTGCACCACTCAGCTTGGTGTCATCAGCAAACTTGCTGAGGGTGCACTCACTCCCATTGTCCATGTTGCCGACGAAGATGTTAGACAGTACCAGCCCCACTAACAACCGCAGAAGAACAGCACTCATTTCTGGTCTCCACCTGGACATTGAGCCGTTGACCGCAAGTCTTTGAGTGTGACCATCTAGCCAATTCCTTATCTACCAAGTGGTCCATCCATCGAATCCATGTCTCTCCAATTTAGAGACAAGGATGTTGTGCAGGACGGTGTCAAATGCTTTACACAGGTCCAGCTAGATGACATCAGTTGCTCTTCTCTCATTCACCAATGCTGTAACCCTGTTGTGGAAAGTCACCAGATTTGTCAGGGATGATTTGCCCTTAGTGAAGCTGTGTTGGCTGTCACCAATCACCTCCTTATTTTCCATGTGCCTGAGCATAGTCTCCAGGAGGGTCTGCTCCATAATCTTGCCAGGCACAGAGGTGAGACAGACCAGCCTGTAGTTCCCTGGGTCTTCCTTTTTTCCCATCTTAAAAATGGGGGTTATGTTCCCCCTCTTCCAGTTGGCGGGAACTTAACCACACTGCTGAAGCTTCTCAAATATGATGGCGAGTGGCTTAGCCACTTCATCTGCTGGTTAACTCGGGACCCGTGGATGCGGGACCATCAGGTCCCATGGACTTGTGCACCTTCAGGTTCCTTAGATATTCTTGAATCTGATCTTCTCTTACAGTGGGTGGTTCTGCATTCTCCCAGTTCCTGCCTTTGCCTTCTGCGACTTGGGTGGTGTGGCTAGAGGCCTTGCCAGTGAAGACTGAGGCAAAGAAGTCATTGAGTACCTCAGTCTTCTCCATATCCCAGGTCTCCTAATTCCTTCCAGAGAGGGCCTGCATTTTCCCCAGTCTTCCTTTTATCTCTGACATACCTGTAGAAGCTTTTATTGTTGCCCTTGATGTCCCTGGCCAGATTTAATTCTATCACGGCTTTGGCTTTCCTAAACTACTTCCTGGCTGCTCAGACACTTTCCCTGTATTCCTCCCAGGCTACCTGCCCTTGCTTACACCCTCTGTAGGCTTCCTTTTTGTGTTTGAGTTTGTCCAGGAGCTCCTTGTTTATCCATGCAGGCCTCCTGGTGTTTTTGCCTGACTTCCTCTGTTGCGATGCATTGCTCCTGAGCTTGGGGGTAGGTGATCCCTGAATACTAACCAGCTTTCTTGGGCCCCTCTTCCTTCCAGGGCTTTGTCCCATGGTACTCTACCAAGCAGATCCCTGAAGATGCCAGTATCTGCTCTCCTGAAGTCTAGGGTAGTGAGCTTGCTGTGCACCCTTCTTGCTGTCCTGAGGATCTGGATCTCCACCATTTCATTGTCACTGCAGCCAAGGCTGACCTTGAGCTTCACATTCCCCACCAGCCCTTCACTGTGGAGAGAACAAGGTCCAGCATGGCACCTCTCCTCATTGGCTCCTCTATCGCTTGGAGGAGAAGGTTGTCATTGACACATTCCAGGAACCTCCTGGATTGCTTGTATCCTACTGTATTGTCCCTTCAACAGATATCAGGGTGTTGAAGTCCCCCATGAGGACCAGGGCTTGTGAACGTGAAGCAACTAATGGATTTGAGATTTTTTTTGCTAGGGAGCTTTTAAGAATGAAACTGATTATGTCCCTGAAAGAAATTCTACGTCTCTACAGGGAACAGGTGTTCCCTGTACGATGACACAAAGGAGTAAAGTGATTGTTGTCAGAAAGTAAGCAGCCTAAGCCTTAGCCTTTTGATATCCTGAATTTATTGCAGACCCACAAAGATTATAAGTGAGCTACAGCATCAGCAAGAGAAACTGTAGTTTAAATAGTCTAAGCAATCCTATTTTCTTATTCTGTAACTGCAGGTGACTGTGACTGCGACTGCCGTCTCTTTTATGGTTTTAGCTATCCAGTTGCTTAAACTCAGACTCTAAACTCAGGGTTCTAAAAAGGACATATGAAATTCACTGGTTTCTCTCTTTATCAGTTTTCTGTTTGTGCATGAAAACGTTTTAAAAAGTCTGCCAATAACTGCTTTTCCATAAAATTCATGGGGTGGGTCTCTCCCTTATGTGTGCATCTTTGTCAGCATGAAAGATCGATTCTGCACTGGGAATTTTGTGTAGCATTTCTGATTAGATTTTCAAAGAAGGCAGCTGTCAAGCTATTAAACTTTAGGGCATCATAATGGAATTGGAGCATCTAGCTCTCTCAATCTTTCTGAGAAGTTCAGATCTTTTTCAGAGTAATACTGGCAGAATACAATAAAAACCACAGCTGTCCATTTTGGTGGCAGTGCAACTGAAAAACCTGTGATTAAGACTTGCTGAAGAGTTAGATGCCATATTTGCAGTGTCCCCTTTCTCTCCAGGGTCACAGTTCTGCACATTTTTGCTTTCTTGAGTCCCAGTTTTGAGGTATTATAGTTGCATGCAACCACCAAGTCAAACAACCGATGCTCTCATTCTTCAAATCAGTGAAAATCCCATAAAGCAGTCCATGGAAATTATGCACAGTTAACAATTGCAGAATCTATGTGCATATTCTAATTTTGCTTTAGCGCACTTTGTTAAGAATTTAAAGGCCAAACACAGTGACTAAACACATCTTTCCCAAATGCCAGCAGATCCAGACTAAGGGGTTTGCATTAGTTTTTTTCTCAACCATGCTTGATTTTAATCTTCAACTTTTGTGAGTAAAAAATGACCAAATTCTGCCCCTATGCAGTGGTCTTATCTTTAGGGGATTTGCCTGCATATAACTGAAAGCAGTCTTTAGCCTTTCCTTACACAATCACTTAAACAGTGTCCTGAATATTGTGACTATATGTGTGGCATGCCTGTCATGTGGCCAGTTCCTCACATGGCTTCTCTTGGAAGCAAAGAGTTTGGACTGTCCCCTCGGCCTCAGGACCCTTTCTGCATGGCCAGGTTGAGATGGCTGACACAGACTAATACAGTAATATGGAGTATGAAGAACTAGTGGGCCACATCCTGGAGTCTTCACTTATGTGAGACTTACATCAAATTCAGTGGGATTTTCATTTTACTGGGGGCACAGGATCAGTTCCTTTATCTTTGTGACACTGACTCCCTTAACTCTAAAAGTCTGGTTCTCAAAGCTTATTCTCATCCCAGTTTTCTCAGAGAAGTGTTTTGGGTAAAGTGCTCTTGCAGACACTCTGGTTCTTGGATAGCGAAATTATTCTTGTTTCTGCAGATGGAGCAGCTCAGTGACTGCTGGATTCTGACCTGAAGAACATGCTGAGACTAATGTCTCTATTCCAGCTGACTGGGGGTTTCTTCTTGTACAATACTGTGTCATATCTCTTACTCACAGATAAAAATCTTTAAATCTCAAAATGTAAATTTGAATTTAAATCTTCTGTCTCTAAGATTTCTTTTTTTGCTATCTTATGCTATATGAGTGGCTAATTAAATGATTACACTGTGGTCTCAGCTATAATTTTCACAAAGGTTTGATCTTACTAGCTTATTACCGATACAAAAATGAGTCCTTACTCCTGACTGTATTTTCTCGAGGCTAGGCAGTTGAAATTACAGTAAAATTCTACAGCACTGGAACTGGTGATCTGAAATGGTTGCATGTTCATAAAAAGAGTAAAGACTTTTTGCCTGCTTAATAGCTGTGTTATATTTTTTTCCTTGTTCTTGAAGAAACCTTGTTGAAATGGATGTTTAATAGGTGTCCTTTGGACATCACTTTTAATAAAATACTTTGAACAATTGAGAAATATACAGGATTTTACTTAAAATAATTTCATGAAATCTTGTAGTTTTTCACCTTAACTAAATGTTAAATTTTCTGGGCAAGCACAGTTATGGTTTAATGTAGGAATGATTTTTCAGAGTAACAGAGGCTTTCAAAAAAAAAAAAACCCAAACAGAAACCACAACCATATGCCATATACAGACAGTGGAAATAAGCTCTTAGAGTTTGGAGGGGAAATCAGTACCAAAATTATGGTGAGCAGTACTGGCTCTGGCAAGGTCTTGGTCCAACAAAGACCAGCCTTCTCCAGTCAGTAGTACCAGCTGAGTTGGACATAACAACATGCCCTATATTAGCTGGCTCCATGCTGATCTAGCCATTCAGCAGGACAGCTGAGAAGCACCCAGAGTGGTCCTCTGTAAGACTGTTACCAGGCACAGATGCAGTACAGCTGATGAGAACAGTATCACACTGGCATGGCTACAAGTGTTTTCAGACCTCAGCTCAAATCTCTTTTCTGCACAGTGTTGTACTAGTTCAAGATGAAGCTTTTTAGAGGGAATCCTCCAAGTTGCGTCATGTAGACATTCTTGGCTACATTCCTTTAAAAAGAAGGGACAGCATCACAGCAAAGAGCTGGGAGCCTACAGCACAAGGAAGCAGAAAGCAGGTGAACAGGCAGGTCTAAAGTGATAGAAGGGAACTTCCTGTGGACCTGGGATTGCTGCAGTGCAAGCCATTCAGTTGTCTAAAATCAAGCCAGCAAGTAAGGACTTGTCCTGGACATTCAGGGCAGTCAAGGGGAGGGTCTCTTATCTTTCTGCGAGCAATCTGTCTTCAGATATGTAATGGAGCACAAACTATACTGGATGATAGGCAAGCCTCTCCAGGCAACTAATCCCAGATAAATAACCTGTTTGCTCCTGAAGCTTGACTGGCTGGTCACAGATAACATCGAGAGGGATGGTAAGCAGAGGAATGTGATCATCTGGTAGAGTACATGAGCAACCTGTTGAATTTGGAATATCCTTACTGGTGTTTCTACAAAACCACTTTAAGGTACACATTTAAGCAAGCATATCACTTAGGGAATTTTGAATTAATCCATAAGATTCTTCATGGCCCAGAGGCTCTGATATGTGAAATATAACAGGGTACAAAAATCAAGTGTTTTTTATTAGAATGATCATCTTGTTCCGAGATAGTTTTGTAAGGTATTAAGTTAGCAGTATCTAGTTTATTGCCATCTCAATAAGGTATGTTCTGGATATCCTTAGTGATATGCATGTAATAAGGGAAAGGAGACAGAAATAAGAACACTGAGTTCTGTTTCCAAGAATTAAGCTTTCTTTGACGAAATCTTTTTAGCAAGTGAGTGCACTGCTGACTGTTACTGCTAAACATTAGAGTACGTCGAACAAATCTCACAACCTGTTTCGGCATATGTCCTGTATGAAAGATAACCCCTTAGAAGTTACTACGAAATGGTGGAGAAAGAATAGAAACAAGTCAGGTGTTTGCTTTCTGATAAGCAAAATTATGTATTTTAAATGAGGTACCAATGCACCAAACAGCTCAGTAGTAAAAAACCCCACCCCATAGCAAAGAGTTTTTCTTCTGTAGATGAAGAAGCCTGGCTTTGCATGATTTCAGCCTGATCTGCTGTGCCATTGGTAAACAACAATGAACTCCTGACATCCTCCTCCTATTAGATTGTCAAGTAACTTTTTCTTTGGGGTTTTTTTGTATTTTTGGAGAGGGAGACAGTGAGAAAATTAGGACCATGAAGATCCACTTGCAAGGTACAAAAATATAATCTGAAAAGTAAGGTCTTCAACCTTCTCATGCATTTGAATACATAGTATTAGGTAACTACTTTCTGGTGGGTATGTAAGTTCTCTGGATTAATTCTGCTATGGAGCTAGATGGAGATAGCAAGAAACTCGTTCTTTTTGCCAAGAAGTGATTGCGCATCATGTAGGTGCTATTCTGAGTTAACTCCCTAGCAGCTTCCTGTCCTCGTGGGGCTTTATTTTCTTTGTCTCTAGCTTGGCCATAATGGCTACTTATGTAGCACTACAAACATGAAGACCGCTCAGGTATTTCTACTTGATAGAATCATAGAATCATAGAATGGTTTGGGTTGGAAGGGACTGCAAAGATCATCTAGTTCCAACCCCCCTGCTGCAGGCAGGGACACCCTCCACTAGACCAGGTTGCCCAAAGCCCCATCCAACCTGGTCTTAAACACTTCCAGGGATGGAGCCTTCACAACCTCTCTGGGCAACCTGTTCCAGTCCTTCACCACCCTCACAGTAAAGAATTTATTTCTAACATCTAATCTAAATTGACCCTCCTTCAGCTTAAACCCATTACCCCTTGTCCTGTCACTACACTCCCTGATAAACAGTCCCTCACCAGCTTTCCTGTAGGCCCCCTTCAGATACTGGTAAGCCTCAATTAGATCTCCCTGGAGCTGCCTTTTCTCCAGGCTGAACAATCCCAACTTTCTCAGCCTGTCCTCACAGGAGAGGTGCTCCATCCCTCTGATCAGCTTCATGGCCCTCCTCTGGACTCTCTCCAACAGCTCAATGTCTCTCCTGTACTGGGGCCCCCAGAGCTGGATGCAGTACTCCAGGTGGGGTCTCACAAGAGCAGAGTAGAGGGGCAGGATCACCTCCCTCGACCTGCTGGTCACGCCTCTTTTGATGCAGCCCAGGACACGGCTGGCTTTCTGGGCTGCAAGCACACACTGCCGGCTCATGGTGAGCTTCTCATTGATCAATACCCCCAAGTCCTTCTCCTCGGGGCTGCTTTCAAGCCATTCCTCCTCCAGCCTATAATCGCGCTTGGGATTGCACCAACCCATGTGCAGGACCTTGCACTTGGCCTTGTTGAACTTCATGCAGTTCGCACGGGCCCAACTCTGAAGCCTGTCAAGGTCCCTCTGGATGGCATCCCTTCCCTCCAGTGTGTCAACCACACCACACAGCTTGGTGTCATCAGCAAATTTGCTGAAGGTGCACTTGAGCCCATTGTTCATGTCACTGACAAAGATGTTAAACAGTGCCAGTCCCAGTACTGACCCCTGAGGAACACCACTTGTCACTGTTCTCCACTTGGACATTGAGCCGTTGACCACAACTCTTTGAGTGTGACCATCCAGCCAATTCCTTATCCACCGAGTGGTCCATCCATCGAATCCATGTCTGTCTAATTTAGAGACAAGGATGCCGTGCGGGACAGTGTCAAATGCCTTGCACAAGTCCAGGTAGATGACGTCAGCTGCCCTTTCCTTATCCACGGATGCTGTAACCCCATCATAGAAGGCCACCAAGTTTGTCAGGCACGATTTGCCCTTAGTGAAGCGGTGTTGGCTGTCACCAATCACCTCCTCGTTCTCCATGTGCCTGAGCATAGTCTCCAGGAGGATCTGCTCTATAATCTTGCCAGGCACAGAGGTGAGACTGACCGGCCTGTAGTTCCCTGGGTCTTCCTTTTTTCCCTTCTTAAAAATGGCGGTTATGTTCCCCCTTTTCCAGTCGGCGGGAACTTCGCTGGACTGCCAGGACTTCTCAAATATGATGGAGAGTGGCTTGGCCACTTCATCCGCCACCTCCCTCAAGACCCGTGGATGCATCTCATCAGGTCCCATGGACTTGTGCACCTTCAGGTTCCTTAGATATTCTCGAATCTGATCTTCTCCTACAGTGGGTGGTTCTGCATTCTCCCAGTCCCTGCCTTCTGCGACCTGGGCAGTGTGGCTCAAGCATTTGCCACTGAAGACTGAGGCAAAGAAGTCGTTGAGTACCTCAGCCTTCTCCATATCCTGGGTAACCAGTTCACCCGTTTCATTCCTGGTGTAGCGAGTCCAGCACCTGTTACACAAATAACAATGAATGAAAATCCTATACAAAGAAGTATAAACACCCATCTTTGAATTGCAGAGGTAGAAGATCTATCTAGTTCAATCTCAGAATTTCAATTTAATAGCTAGAAAACTTTACACCAATTTCAGACTACATTTGGCTGTCTAATTTTCATTTCTTTTACTCTCAAGATAGAGTATGTATATTTATCACCTCATTAATTTTGGAAATATTACATTCTTTGAAATTTACAACAATCTTAAATAGTTCTTTTGAACTTCCAGACCCTTGATTATCCCTATCCAAGGAAGACTGAAGCTCTAAGTTCCTTTTTGCTGTGTTGGTTTGAGAGAATCTTGCCTGAAAAAAATCTGGAGCATTGCAAGGGTGTTGCATTCTCAGAGAATGCAAGTAAGCTTCATCTGTCACAAAAGATGCACTTTCAAATAAAAAGCATGGAATGCTTTCTCCAGCAATGTAGAGAGTTAACCACTGGCTAATATAAAATATATAATATCTGCTTATCCATCGTGTAATCGTTTGATCCAAAATATAGGACTTGGCTGCATTTTCAGTATAATATAATAATTTGGGGGAATTTTATTGCCTTTGTGCTATGACACTGGTTGAATTTATTTTCAGCTTGTATAGCATTAACAATCCTCTGTATCTCATTGGAGACTGAAATTCTTGTCTTTTAGTCCAATTTCAATGGATCGTTAATAGTATGGGGGCTGTATGAATGAAGGGCTTTTTTGATGGTATGTGCCTGTTTTTTCAAATCTATCATGGCTATCAGAAAGAAAGAGGAGCACACCTTGCTTGCTAAGGCTTGGATAATTAATTGCTCGTGTAGGACTTAAAACTCATTTTTGCAATGCAGGGCCAAAAGAAATGCCAAAGAAATTCACTGGACCTCATTCACCATGTAAAGGTTGTGACAAAACCGTCTCTGACTGCCAGAACCTCTACAGTGACTATATAACGGGATTCTTTGGGATTACAACCTTTTTATCATCAGAGAAGTGTTTATCTGCTGAGGGAAGAAGCCATCAACGTTCCAAAGGGCTGCTGAGAATCAGAGGACAGAAGACAACCTAGGAACCCATTCCTATATGTTTCTCATATGCTACAGCGTCCATTCTCCATCTCAAAGCCATTGCTGCATAAACTCCACCAAAGGAGACATAACTGCACAGAGGATTAGTCTGCTTAGGATGACCGCAGAAAACGGACTTCCTCGTTAGAAAACATCCATGCTGCTGAGAAAAAAAAACACTGTTTGAGTTCATCAAGAATTTTGCTCTTCAGTGTCTGAGGCCAGACACAGTAGGAAGACAGGACAACAGCAGCTGCTGTCACCCTCACAAATAGATAAACCATTGCTTCTGCTCACTGTCTTTTATGTGTAGCACTTTCTAATAGTAGGTTCATAGATTTTATTGCTCTCCCTCCTCTGCTTCATAGTGGAGAGTGAAAATAAACTCTTACGTTCTTAAGGGGATTGGCACACAACGTCGCTGAGGGAAAAACTAGGGCTTGCAGTTCAGAGGGAAAGCTAAGTATCTATGGCAGTAAGCACTGTGTATTACAGAAAATGCTTCCGTGATGCTGTGCCTGAAGTATTGGTTGTGCAGTTTCCCACCTGCCCTCATTCTCAAATTCTTGCTAAACAGGTTTATGACTGGATATTGAATTTTCCCACTGCTGTACTGTAATACAAAGAGATTAGCAAATGCCATTTCAGGTGCTGAAAAAACCCCATGGGCAATCACGCTACAGGCCAATTTAGTGGAAATACCAGATAAATTCGGATAAATTTTGGGGAAAATATCATCTGAGGCCTTGGGGTTTGGTGATGTAAACTTCCCCAAACAAAGCATCTGACCCTATCCCTGTAAACACTTCTACCTTGTAACTAATTAGGGAGCTGTGAGCCACGTGTCTCTTTACAGCAACGGCAAGGTGTGTTAAATACCGTCGCCTGTAGAACTAGAAAGCAAAAGGAAACGTTAATTCGACTTCTGTGGCTCGCACTGGCCTAGCAACACTGATTCATTCATCCTCGTTCATACGCTCCCCTTCTTTCCTCTAGGGTGGTTCCTTCGGGCTAGTGCAAGGCTAACTGAGACTTGCGATGTTTGTGTAACTCCAAACCATGAACAGACGCTACTAATTAGGCAAACAATGGGAAATTACCTCAGTGACACGAAAGGCCTTATCCTCAAAGCCTGACTCATACAAGATCTCTTACCATCTAACTCCTATGAGGTTCTTAATCATTACAGTCTTCTGGTTTAGGCTGTTTTACAATGTGGAACAGCAGGGTTGCAGTAGCCTTTTTGGAAAACAGGGAGAAAAGAGACACTTGGAAAAGTGAACAGGCACATGTATGGACCAAGGGTAGAATGGCAGCTAAATGGGCAAAAAAAATCCTGACCTGTCGGAAAGGGTCGATAACCAGGGGATGCTGTCAGGTCAGCACCAGCGGCCCTTGACCTGTAATGTTTACACCCAGAAGCAAGCTGCTGCTTGGCCTGTGCTGAGGTGAGGAGATTCTGCACCCTCTTGTTGATTTTCTCCCAGCTGAGATCCAAACTGGAATGTAACCTACGAAAAGGGATCCAACAGCCACACCTCAGGTCCCCTCTGGAGTGACATCATCTGATCCCTTTGAGTACATTATTTCTAATGCCTCATTTGTCACGTCCTTTCAAACCATCATAAAAAATCATGATGATCCCTTCATCCCCTCATATCAAGTCTCTGAATAGGCACACACACAAATAATTCTTCTTTTGTCCCTTTTCCCCTTCAGGCTACTTATTCCTGCCTGCCATTTTCTTTAGGTTTTACATTCCCAGTGGAGCTCTCACGCCCTCTCCTTTATCCCCCGCTCCTGTTCCATTACTGCCCTCCAGACTCGTCCTATTTTCCACTGCATTCAACGCACTCTTCCCTGTATAGCCATGCTTCCCGACCTCATCCTCTCCTCTCTGCTCCTCCACGTATTCCATGAAGTCTTTTCCCCCACGCCCCTGCCTTTGTTTCCCCTCTTTCTCCGTCGACACTCTTTTCTCCTCCCCTCCTCTCCTCTCTTCCTCTGCTAGCTGCCCCTGCCCAAAGCAAAGGTTCCATGGGGCAAAGGCAGTGCTTCCACCCCACCAGCCCTGCCCTCCTGCGCAAACTCCAGGCTCTACACCTTTGAAAGGACACACGACAGACAAGTCTGCCAGGCGTCTCAAAGCAAAGTTAATGTTATTGCCATCATCTCCGTGCAGTCTCGGCATATAGGCCGTGTTAAGACTTCCACTGCCGTGGGAACCAGTACCAACGCACAAACAGGAAACAAATGAAGATACAGGGTCAGAATGAAGTGCAGTACCTTCCTGCCGGGAGGTTAAGATTCCAGGGCCTAAATGCAGGCAGCGTTTCTGACATTTGAGATGTGAAAGAGCACCCAAATTCCCATGCAAAGCAGGGAGATGTGAGGGAAGACCAACAGGAGGCTCATGTTCCTCTCAGGCGGCAGCAGCAGCCCACCCAGGACAACCCAGGGCATCCTTGTGGTTCAATCAAAGCATCAGAAAGCCCAAGCAAAAAGTAAACATCAAGGCCTAAGGGAAGAACGGGGGCGTTGGACCAGGTGATCTCCAGAGGCTCTTTCCAACCTCAATCATTCTGTGATTCTGTGATTCAAAATCACATTGTGACAAGGCAGAGTAATTCATTTGCTCAAAGATATGAGAAAGCAGGCTCCCAGGTAAACTAGCGACACGTATGAGGAGGGCTCGTATTTTTGAATAAAAAGCATCACATTTAGAAAAGAAGGCCCCTTCACTTAAGTAAAACAAAACAACACAAAACAACACAATTCTTATTACTCCTCTGCATTTGCTCTTGCAAGTTAGGGAATAACAGAAATCTGCTCTCAATGTCTGTAAAATTGTCGTGCAAAGGCCATTCATAAGGCTGAACAGTAACACTCTATTCTTGGGGCTCTCTCCACGTGAGAGAGAAATTTCCCTAAGTTGCCAAGGCAGCCCAGCCCAGTCTAGTCTAGCCGTCATTTTCCCAAATTCCCGATAAGCCTTCATGTCCAACAGACTCTGCTTAGGATGTGGAAATAAGGTCCCAGGCACATACAGAACGGTCAGCAAGAAATCATTCCTGACCAAGGGACTCCTCCCTGAGCAAAGCACTTCTTGTGCTTAGTGCCATGAGTCGTCTTGCTATTTCACTGCAGTGAAATTGCAATTACCCGTGTTTCAGTGCTGAACTGGGGTCTCAAGGAGTAGTGACAAAAAGTAGCTTTGCTGGATAGAAAAAATACTCTGTCCTGGTAGGCCTATGTGAGTGTTTGTACGCAGATGCATGGTGGGTGCAGAAGGAAATAGGCATCCCTAGTATGCTTAGTACCTAAAGGGAAACAAAACGGTCCCTTAAAGACAGTATGTTTGTGGGCCAAAACCTAGTTACTCAGAGCCTAGCACGAGCAGATCCTGCTTCAGAATAATGAAGGCACAGCAAAACTCTGCTGTGTGCAAAGGAGCAGCAAGGCGAGGGATGTATATGGGTGCAGCTCCCGCAGCACTTTTCCAAGCTGTATCCTCCACGGTCAGACTACGTTTGAGGCTTGTTTATGTGGCCTGCCTAGAAGCTGAACTGTCTGTGCAGTTGCTGTTTTCCTCTCTTGGGGAGCGAGTAATTTTAGATCAGACTCACTCCACCTGAGTCACGATGAGGGTAGATGGCAGGTGCAGAACTGGAAGGGACAGAATACGGTTGCAGAAAGTCAGCAACATTAGTATATCTGTCAGTCTATTAAGCAAGACCTGCCAGAGCAAAAAGCTCTCTCTCACTCAGTGACACGGGTAGAACATGGATACCTGACCTGAACCTTTGCTCAGAGAAATTGGTGTAAACTTGTGTTCCACGGCATACCACTGCACATTGATCTCCAAAGGTCCTGCAAGGAAATAGCAAAACAGAGTTGCCCTCCTTTACATGGGAAGGAAGTGACTCTGTGAGGAAGTGGGAGTCTGCCTACTTTTCGTCCCCAAAGTTGACGGCCAATCGTGTCTAGTATTTCACTGCTCAGAGTGACTCTGTCTGGCTTGAGAGCCGGGCCTGAGGGAGGGCACAGCATAGATGCTGGGCATTATCCAACCCTAAGCTAGGGGGTGCCTCTCCAAACACCCAGAACGGCTGCTCACGCTTCTCAGAAACTAATCGTAACTCCGTAAGCTCATCCCACAAAACACTCCTGGCCTAAATGAGCATTCACGGATGGAGCGCATGGGGTTCTTCCTACACAAACTGAAGGGGAGCAGGCGGCTGTACACTAGAGAGGAGGGCAACTGAATCTCAGTTCCTCTCCAGATAAGGATCATGAGCATGCACTGTGAAACTCAGAAGCAATAAATGTGAAACCAAGGGAAGGGAGTACATCCGTTGTATCTGTCTACCTGAGGCATCATTCAACTGTGGAACTCTCCAGGGGACTGCAGAAAATTATTTCATGATAATGAAAATGTATCATAAAGAGAAATAAAGAACTTGCACAGAACATCAATCTCACATTTCAGGGCATAAAGGCAACTACCAATTGACAGGGGTGACAAGAACTTTCCTCGGGGTATTTCTTCATGCAGTTGTATTCGACGTGGGTTTTCACACACTCCTTCTGAAATGTCTAGTGCTAGCCACTGACGGAGACTTCTAGGTGAACCATGGCTTTTCTATATATCCGTACAAAGAAAGCATTTCCTCAGCGGTTGTCACAGTTCTTCTACTGAAGTTTACCTGAGAATCCTAAGTTCACTTTGCCCAAGAAGTCAGAAAGTAAAGTTTCTGGTCATTCAGCTTGCATCCTCACAGCACAAAGTCACTTGGGTAACTGACTTGATTAAGAATTAGTACCCTGTTTTGAAAAGCAGAGGATCTCCCAACAGGACTTGGTGATTTGAGGTAGCAGAGGAAGCTGCATGGTGAAAAGCTGAATCCCTCTTACCGGGAGGATAATGCAAGTAACTCACAGGTCCATCTGTTCCAAGAGGTGATGAATCATGTTCAGAAGTACCCTCTTCAGATGGTTCCTTGATCATCTGGTGAATACAGAAGCAAATTTCTGTAACTAGAATTGACACGTGACATATAGCAGAAGAAAGCGACTGGGGAAAGAAAGGAAGGGAGAAGTTGTCACCCACTAAATGGAAAGGAAGAATAAAGGGGATGTTAGAGGTAAGCTGAAAACTGGCAACACCAAACCTAAACCAGGTACGCAGACCCACTGTGAGGCACGTGAAGTGGAAGCCCTTAAAACTATGGCCCATATTTAACAAAAATATGCAGAATTCCTCATGCTGCTGACAAAAGCTGATCAAACTCATAATGTTAGCCAGACACTATCTCACTCGTAAAAGGGCGGGACACCACAGGAAACATGAGCAAGCCGCTCGTGAGCATCTTTGATATCAGACCTCATTAGCAGCATGTCTGATATTTGAGAGAAAAACAACGGCATTAATTGATAGGGCCTAAAACTGTGTCTCCGTAACTACTATTGCAAACCTGCCCTTCATCAGACACGTATCTTACTTACACCTTTCAAGGATCCTTTACTCAGAGGAGAATAAACAAAATGGCTGAAGGCAAATTCTAGTGTCTAGAACAGGTGATGAGATGGGGTATGGTTCACTTCCAAATTAATCTGGCTCCTCTGATAAGACTGACTGCAGGTTAGTACATGCACTCACGTTCTTCTCACTTTACATTGGCCACACGAAAGCCGGGCATCCAGTTTTGACTAGTTGTCCGTTTTAGATAATCAAAGAAGAGAGGCAAGAACTGCTGGTATATGACACACCCCAGGTGCCTTAGATGGTGACTATATGAAAGAATAAATCACCATCTTTCCACCGGCTATGGGAAGAGCAGAGATGTTTAGCTCAGACTAGATGTCAAACCTTTCTCTGGCTGTAATTACCTTAGATGATTGCTACTTCACTCTTGTCCGTTCAGCATTCTTTCTGATGTTACTGCAGAAGCCCATTCAATTATTAATGAACAGGCATTAAAACCAGATGAAATACCATTATATTTGGCTCTACCAGTCTCTTGCTACAAAGGCTGGAGTCTGACTGAACCCCAGGATAGTCAATGAATGACAGGCAGAGAATGACCAAGACTAATACACATGAAGAGCAAACATTGTTTTCCGCTACAGGTTTGGTACTTTGGTTGAGCGGTACTCGTCAGAGAACTTCAGGGCATAAAACCTTTCAGCACATGGCTGTACCTGCTGATGTAGAGCAACGGCTCTAGAGCCTTTTCTTATCAATACTAATTAGTTTCTGCTATTGCTAATCTAAGGTAGGTTTGAATTCATGACAGGGAGTGAAGCAACCCTCAGTCACATTGCCATAAGGATGTGTCCCAGCTACAGCTTTTGTGTGAAAGACTTTTGCACATTTGAGACAGCTACAACTTCTTGGGTACAAGCGCCGGGTAGTCCAATGTAGCAATGCAGCGTATGACAAAATGCTGACCTGGTGTCAAGTCAGTTCAAGTCTTCTAGTGTGCTAGCAGTGGCTTTCTTAAGCACCCGTACAAGGAATCCTAGACCAAAGGTTGTATTTGCACAAAAAACTCCCATTCGAGATCAGATTATGTTGGTTTTGCTGCTGCTTATAGTCAAGCAAGTTAGAGTAGTGCTGACATGAGTATGTTTTTACTTACTACACCTCCAAGTGAAAGGCAGGCATCGGCAAAGAGCCGTTCGGTCTTCTCCATTTTGGCCTAGTTGTAGGCCACTTAGAAGCTAGACTTCTCTACGGTTTTTATTAAAAGGTTGTCTGTAAAGTTGTAAACAGTTGAAAAAGTTGTGAAGTTGGGCAGGGAAACTTCAGTATAGTCTATCACTATTTTTTTTGCAAAATTAAGGATTTGGGGTGAATTATTTTTCTTTTTTATACCTTTGCTTACTTCTGTGGGGCTTTCATCTTCCTTTTGCCAAAGTATGGTGACCCTCACACTTTCCCCATGACAGAGAACTAGAATTATGGTTTTCTGAACCATCAGCCCTCCTCGTGGAACTGCTCCGTTAGAATACATAGTAACAGAAGAGAAACAATTCTCCACTTGTTATTTTTTAATCACCTTAGCTGAGGTATTGGACGCTTCACAGTTATCAAAAGGTGAAGCCAAAAAAAAAAGAAAAAAAAAAAAAAAAAAAAGTATTTCAGCATTGAGAACTATTCATATTCCAGTCAGCATGTCGACAAAGAAGTCATGCAGTCTAGGAAGACCTGTGCACTTCTGTTCTGGGAAATAACTTGAATGACAGGCAGAGAATGACCAAGAATAATACACATGAAGAGGAAACATTCTTTTCCACTGACTGGATTATGAATAGTTTGCATATGACAAGGGGCAGAACAGATGACACATGAAAATTGGTATGGTGTCATACTGACGCTGGGATTCGGCTACCCCCCGCCCCATAAGTATTTCTGTTCATGCAAAGGGACTTTGGATGAGGACCTTTACAACAACCAGCCGGAGTAAGACATACAACCTTAGACAGTCAAGAAGACAGACATCAGGATCCCCTTTTCCTGAAAGGAATTCAAGATCGGTTTTCTTCAGAGGCGTACGCTGCTTAACAAGGGGGAAATCACTTGCTGGCACTCCCACCTACGTGTCCGTGTTCTGCCCCTTCTAGCCAGGTATTGCTACCTGTCCATCCCAAACAGTGTTTTCTTTTGTGAACAATTCATCTGAACTGAAAAACAGCACAAGGCTGCATATAGTTTTAAAAAGATTTGTTTGAGATAGGCGGTGATATCAACAGCGGAATTAGCCCTGTTCTACTATGACTAGCAGCAAATTAGAAGCACCTCATTTCGCATGGAACTTAAGAGAATCTCTTGCCGGTCTCACACTCTGCTTCACCTTACGGTCAGGTAACGGCAAGGTTACTTCGTGAATGATTTAGAACTGTCCACCTAAAAATGAAGAAATAGTAGAAAGATGCACCTCTTAACGAACAAAACCTTGCTCTAATGTAAAGCATCTCCAGCCTTCACAGACAATACTAAACTCATTCACCCTCTCTTTCTTATTCTTTTTTTTTTTTTCTTCTCTCCTGAAAAGTGCAAAAGTATGGGCACAGCCTAATGCAAACATTTTTTGTAAAATCACCTCCTCTAAAAACACAGTTTGCTCTGCTTTTTAGATTTAATTTCATCACTAGAGACTTCTCACACAATGTCAAGTTTCAGGACAACATGTACAGCAAGAAACATACACAAGTTTTAGGAATATAAAGTGACGTATTATTTCTGGAAGCGAGGACAACTTTTCTGCTCTCAGTTTCCTGCACTGGCCCTCAACTCTCTGCACTGAAAATCACTCTAAAGCGAGATGGCTTCTTTTCAAAGTTAAGAAATGCTGCTGTGAAAGAAACAATATCGGAGTTGTTACCGTAAGAGGTAGGTTCTTTCTTCCTCATAGAAACACGTCCTCAGCTCCCAATTCCTGTTGGCTTGATCCCGGCTCCCAAGCAGGACACAGACTCCTTTTTCCCTCTTCCAAGCACTGATTACTTCAATAGGCAGCCCCTTAGTGCTAGACCAGTAGTCCCAATAGCCAGTCACTACACTTTCTCTGCTTTCCACGCTATAACATAACTCCCCTCAAAGGACCGTTGGTGTTCCCCAGTGCTAGATACGGGCTGGAGCTTTCATGTGTCTCAGCAAGTCTCACTGCCCATTTCCTCATGGTGGGCAGCAGAGGGGAGGTGCTGCTCTCTCTCTGCTGACCAGCGATAGGACACGAGGAGATGGGATGAAGCTGCGTCAGGGGAAGGTCAGAGCGGGCATTAGGAACAGGTTCTCCACTGAGACGGTGGTTGGTCACTGGAACAGGCTCCCCAAGGAAGCGGTCACGGCACCAAGCCTGTCAGCACTGTTCAAGGAGCATCTGGACGACGCTGTTAGTCATATGGTTTAGTTTTAGGTAGTCCTGCGAGGAGCAGGGAGTTGAACTCGATGATCCCTATGGGCCCCTTCCAACTTGAGATATTCTATGATTCTTTTTTATCATGTTTGAGGTAGGTGTGCTGATACCAAAGGATATGGAGAAGTCTGAGATACTCAATGCCTTCTTTGCCTCAGTCTTTACCAGTAAAACTGTCCTTGAGGAATCCCAAGCCCCAGAAACCAGAGGGAAAGTCTGGAACAAGACCTACCCTAATGGTAGGAAGACCAGATTAAAGAGAACTTAAACAAACTCAACTTTCATGGGGCATAAAAAGTTGCCCCCACAAGTGCTGAGGGAGCTGCATGATGTGATTACAAGTTCACTCTTGATTATGTTTGAAAGGTCATGGCAACTGGGAGAGTTTTCTGAAGACTGGAGGAAAGCAAATGTCACTCCTATCTTCAAGAAGGGCAAGAAGAAAGATCCAGGGAACTAGAGGCTGGCCAGCCTAACCAGAATTCCTGGAAGATAATGGAGCAACTAATCCTGGAAGCCATTTTTCCAAACACATAAAGCACAAGATGGTAGTCAGGAATAGTCAGCATGGATTTACAAAGAGGAAGCCATGCTTCACCAACCTGATAACTTTATACAATGAGGTGACTGGCTTGGTGGATGAAAGGAGAGCAGCGGATGTTGTTTACCTTAACTTTAGTTGAGATTTTGACACAATCTCCCATAACATCCTCACAGAAAAGCTGACAAAGTACATGTTAGATAAGCACACAGTGAGGTGAATTAAAGTAACCTGAACAGCCAGGCCTAGAGGGTTGTGATCAGTGGCTTAGAGGCAAGTCATTAGTGGTGTATCCCAAGAGTCAATGCTGGGGCCAATACTGTTTAACATCTTTACCAATGACCCAGAGTGCACCCTCAGCAAGTACAGAGACAGTACAAAACTGGGAGGACTAGCTGATCCATAAGATGGTTGTACTGCTATTCAGAGGGACTCAGACAGACAAAACGATGTCTAAGAGAAATCTCATGAAGGTTAACAAAGATGAATCCAAAAAGTCCTGCATTTGGGGAGGAATATCCCCAGGCACCAGTACATGCTGTGGACTGACTGGCTACAGATCAGCTCTGCAGAGGAGGACCTCAGGGTCCTGGTGGACAAAAAGCTGACCATGAGCCAGCAATGTAACCTCATGGCAAAGGTGGCCAACAGCCTCCTGGGCTGCATTAGGAAAGGCATTGCAAGCATGTGGTGGGAGGTGATCTCTCTACTCAGCACTGGTAAAGCTATAACTGGAGTACTGTGTCCAGTTCTGCGTTCCCCAATACAAGAAAGAGATGGACTTACTGGACCAAGTCCAGTGAAGGGACACAAAGATGATTAGGGGACTGGAGGATCTTTCTTATGAGGAATGGCTGAAAGAGCTGGGACTGTTCAGCCTGGAAAAGAGAAGGCTCAGGGGGTATCTTATTCACGTGTATAAATACCTGATGGGTGGGAAACAAGAAGACAGAGCCAGGCTCTTCGCAGTCATGTTCAGAGACAAAACAAAAGGCAATGGGTACAAATTAAAAACCATGAAATTCCATCTGAACACAGGAAAACACTGTTCTACTGTGAGGCTGGTCAAACCACTGCCTAGGGAGGTTGACGAGTCTCCATCCACAGAAATATTCAACACCCAACTGGACATGGTCCTGTGCAACATGTTCTAGCTGCCCTTGCTTGAGCAGGGGGATTGCATTAGATGGTTTCATGAGGTCTTTTCCAACCAAAACAATTCTGTGATTCTGAGATTCTATTGTTGTCTGTGACTATCTAATGCAAGGATGTAGAGAAAAACTGAGCCAGGCTCTATTCAGAGATACCTAGTGGAAGGATGAGAACAAATTACGTAAGTTCCAATTAAATACAAGAACAACTTTTTTTACCATGAGCATGGTCAGCCCAGAGAGGCCATGAAATCTCTGTCCTTGGAAATATTCAAGACTCAACTGCACAAGGCCTTAAGCAGCTTAATCTATTTGGACCTGCTTCAAGTGGGGTTTGGACAAGGTGACCTCCAGAGGTCCATCTCAAGTGGAATGGTTTCATGATTCTCATGCAAAGCTGGATTTAAAGAATGTAACCTGTCCCAGATTAACATATTTGTGGAAACAATTAAAATACACATGACTGTTAAATATAGGGCTGGTGTAGCACTGGAATAGGACTGTGGAACACAAACCAGGACCTAGGCAAACCTAAGTTACTCTAGATAGCTATCGCTTTAGCCTGGAAGTATTGATCATCTGGGAAACATTGTTTCCTTCTCTCTAAACCAGGCAGTCAGAAAAACTGCCCTAGTAATTATTAGTGCTTTGAAGCATTCAGCTGGAACACCCTACTGACTAAGACAAAGGTTTATTGATGAAACCCCAGAAACACTTTCCACTAACTTCAGTGACTAACAAAAGACTTTGATGGATATAAGCAGAACCATAAAGACTGACAATCACTGCCATATCATCAGGTACCTCAGTTTACTGGCCTGTCAGTAAGTACAACCAGTCCCAGAGATTTCAGAAGGAAGCAGAAGGACTATGTCAAAAACATGAAATAAACTGCCCACTTGATTCCTTACCAAGTACAGAAATGTACAGATTGGTTTATATCCAAAAGAAAAGGGGAGGGTGAATACGTATTATATTTTTATAGTATCTACATGTGTCTTTGAATTCTTTGTAGTATCTTTTCCTTTCTTGGATATTGTTAACTGACTGACCTAATTTCCACCAGCTGTCAGTGAGTTTGACAGGCCAATTACATACTGAACAAAAAACCATCCTGTTTATATTTTCAAATTTGTTGCTAAATTTCTTCAGTCTTCTGGTGATCTAGTAGTTCAAGACAGGACAGACAAAAATATTAAAATTAATACTGTCAAAAATTCACCTTCTTAATGCAGTACAGCAGTTTTAGAACTTACATGTCTGACTACATATGGTGGCTTGTTCTCATTTTCTGATTTGCATTCAGTAGACCCTAGGCTCCATCTTGATGGCTACTGCTGGTTTTCTCTGCAGAGTTCACAGAAGTGGTCCCTAGTGTTTAGAGAAGGAGCTCGTGACTTTAAGGACCTTGTATGCCTTCCATAGCTTTTATCCCTTTTCACTGATGCCTTGCATTGTGTTAGTGATCGGTTCCTCTGTTTTGGTGATGCAGATCTTTGATTCCTTGTTCTGTTTTGTCCTAGCAGAGAAATTCACTGTCATACAATTACCTAAGGAAAAACAGGGACAAGCCGTTTGCAGGTCCCTGCAAAAAAGATGAAGATCTAAGCAGAAATTCCAGTATTTGTACCTCTGTATGTACCAAATGGAAGACTCTGTGATTCTGTGTTGGCATGTGGCAAAGTAAAAAACAGAAAGAAGTCAGCATGGGGTCATATATCCTATCTCCTTCCACATTATCTCAGTTGTATAACCTCTCATCTAGGGCTCAATCCGAAAAGATTGTTCCCTCGCTGTCACAGAGCTCAGAAAAGGATGAAGTACTTCAGAAAAGCACTTGTGAGCTTAGAACGTTCAGAACTTTGGTTAAAATCTTGAAATCCTGACTTCTGTGGGAGCTCATTCAAGTAAACCTTGCAAGTGTCTCAGGTCAAGAGGCCTGAATATGGGGGCCAAATTCAGCAGCTGTTACTCGTACAAAAGTACTTCATGTGCCATGAGTGTTTTGTTCCAGCAGGGAGGACAGAATTTTGTCCCTGCAAGACATTATCCAACAGATAACCTACTAAATATATACCCACTAAACAAAGCACAGAAAACATTGTTAGCACTTTCTCAGAAGAGGACTAACTGGTTGCAATTCAGTCTGAATCAGAGGATGCAATGGTAAACAGGGGAAGCATGCATTCACTAAGCAAAAGCATGCAAAAAGAAGCATTTGTAAAAACTAGATATAAACCACTGTCAGCAAAAGACAGGAGGCAGTGAAATGCCATCAAATCAAGAGATCATTATCTGCTCAAATCTTATCTTCAATAGAACGCAATGCAAGGATTATTTGGTTTTGTAGGCGTTCCCTGGAACAAATTCCTTAACAATTAGGAAATGAGTGCATCTGGGATAGCAGATAACAAACTGAGAAATGGATGGCTTTGGTTCACTCAGATTTTTTTGTTGTTGTTGTTACAGCAAAATCTAGGACCCCTGGCACGGCCTTAAATCTTACATACCATTGCTGCCTAAGGTATCTAGATACCAACAGAAAAGCTAGACTCAAACAGACTCAGTCAAGGTTATAAAATTGTAGCCAGGTCTGCATCCTTGTCATAAATACTTACATAATTCTTCCTTCTGTACTGAAGTGGAAGCTCTGTAATGGTTGCTCTTGTGGAGAACTCTATTTTTGGTACTATTCCCTTAAAAATAACAGTTAAGGGGAAAGGATTAAAAACATAATCACTGTAAAGCTATGAAAAGCAGTAATTAGATTTTAGTCTGCTCCCTTAATGGGCATAAACCATGCAAGAAGGGCAACATGATGCACAAGGCCAGAAAGATCAAAACATATGCTTGTGGCACTAGCACTGCCCCAGAGCATTTCCTCATAAAGCCAATATTGTGAAGAAAGGTGAGTAGAATCCTTTGAACTACAGAGAAGATATACAGCTCTTTACTGTTTGATTAGCAGCTCCATTTGCACATTAGTCTTCCTGGTGAATCAGGGCGGCCCACAGGACACTTTCCAAAACGATGTGAAATAGAAATTCTAGTTTGCCTTTCAAGGCAGGTAATGCCATGACAAATACTGTAAAAGACACTAATGATCTCTAACTAAAAATAAAAAATAAAAATCTGTTCACTTGCCTTCAACTCTGAATTGTGCGTTTCTAGCAGTTCCTCTTTCGTCTACAAGAGTGACAGAGAAATCACAGTACAGTACCTTCAAACTATATTTGCCCCTACTCTTATGCAAAGAGGAGGAGCAAACAGAAGCTGTGGCGATGAAGAAGCAAAGAAATGAGCTCTCTATATGAAGGGAAAGAAGGTGATGACATATTGGTAAAGGAATAGGTGATTTGAGGGCAGTATCTGAATGGCTCAGATCCAGCCAGAGAAATGAGATGATACTGCCATTCTTAAGGACCAAGTTAAAGAATCATACAATGTAACATTTGGTTAACCAGAACATGTATTTCTTCTAAATTTCTGTTTTAAATTTATAGAAAGTATTCTTGTATTAGGCAGAACTTTCTAACAGTTAGTTGTTCTTGAGTCCGGTATTTTCTATACCTGCAATTTATGCACAAAACCCCAGCTTTTCATGTGAAATAATGGCATTCCTAGTTTGTAGAGTAATTACAAGATCTTTCTGAATGAATCAATGGGACATTGAGTCTGCAGGAAGGATGCTCCTCCATGTTCTGTTCTAAGCTGCAATGGACTCAGGTTAATAAAATTCAAGTAATTTGCATTGCTTCTTTTGCATAACCCAATCCATAATGCAGGGAGAGGGATGAAAACATAATCATTTTAGGCTGCTATTGCTGCTTCAGGAAACAATGAACCTCAGCAAGAATGGGCAGTGGAAAGATTTACAAAGCTATGAAAATGAAAGACTCCCAAGAGATGAGTGAGAACAGGCAGAGTGAAAAAACAAGGCCTGTACAAGAGGGAAAGAAAATGGATAGAAAGCTGGCATCCTCAAAGGTAATTTGTACAAAGAAACTTGAAAATCTTTAAAGCACCTGGCCCTTTCACATAAACTTTGGATGGAGGTACATAATTGAACACAAAATTTTACTATTATGGCTTCTAACCTGCCTATGCAGAGAGATCATTCTCACTATCTGTGACTAACAAATTAATTGTTAGGATAGCACGTACTCAGTATATTCTCTGAGGCACTTCCATATTCAAAAGAGCATATAAGCATCCCCCTCTACTCAGGAGGACCAAAGCGATAGTCAAACTCCAGTACTCACAAAGTTGCTACTAAGTAGCTGAATTCCTTCCTTCTTCAGACACATACAATAAGTTCCAGCTTTGGGCAACTTACTGGGAAATGAGGAGAAGTTTTCATCAGTAATTCTCTATCCACACCAGGATATAGGAGTCAGTTTGCACTTTGGGAATAGACAGTTTTGTGTAATTTCTTCATAAACTGCAAGGTCATCCCCGACTGAAGGAATAAACACCCATAGAAAAATAGCTTTCAAGGTTGCTACATGGAATTTTCATTAACAGCTGTGCAATGAAACTTCAGTAAATTACGAATGTCCTTGACAGAATACTGCCCCTCTCATGCATAAAGTAATAGGCGGTGGTTGGGACATTAGTGGGCCTAGAGCGGTACAGGAATGGCACACACTCAGCATGATTTAGAATTATTTGATGTTGGAAATAAACATTTCCAACAAGACAGCAGTTCCTTTTTAGTATAGTGTCCTCCTCTGTGTCAGCGAACATTTCAGTTCACATTCCTGAGCGTCACAGCAAACAAAACCACAGAAAAACAGAAAACCCAAACCATTTGGTTCTGTATTTGTATACAAGAAAGAACACAGCAACATCAGATTTTATTTTTGCCTGCTTGACTGAGAATAACTGTTCCTCCAGCAAATGGCTTATTCACTTTATCTCCAGTGCTCTGACTATGCTGCACCTGACTACTTTGTCTTCTGAACATGAAATGAAGAGAGCAAAAGGGAGGGAAACCATTTACATTTTCATTAATTTTGAAAGACTTGGCTTAGCATGGCAGCACTGGAGTTTGATGCTGTCATTAACTTTCCAGCTGTCAGTGCCCTGAAACATTTTGGGGATGGAGATGACTGCAAGGATTGACGGCAGACTACCTAGTTACAGTGTAGAGAATGTCCAAAGCTATGACAGAAGATATATACAGATGATGTATAATGCATGCTTTACAACGTATATATAATGCCCATGTTTATATACAGCATGCTAAATTTTGGCCCAGCTGATTTCTCAGTGCTTTCAGTATGACCAGGAGCCACCTCACTGGGTAAACAACTAATTATTCTAATCAGTTGCCTGCAGGAATAAAATAAAAAAGGTTGATAGGAGATTATAAGATTTGAATGTTTGTTCAGCAAATGTGTTATCATAAAATGGTGTTGAAAGATAGTCACCATTACTTTTGAAATGTATTCCCTCCAGAGAGCCAGCATGTAGTAAATTAACATCATCTAATTTGGCGATCCAACCACACAGCATGAGACCAGTGTCCTACTAACTGAGAGGGTAAGTACCCACGTTACAAGTGAAAACCAGGTGCAGATCCCTCAGGGACAAGGCACAACACTCAGCAAGTGAAAGCTTTGGCTTTAATGAAAGTGTGGCATTACCACAGTAGGAGCCCCAGTACACCGATGCTAGTCAAAATGGGGACCTCATGCAGTGGAACCCTGCTTGTGAGTGAAGCTCAAAGGAAATCACTACAGGGGTGAATAAAACTTGCACTGATTAACCTATCATACATATGCAATATCCTGTTTTGCTCACTAGTGAGCTCGCTGATGTAATACAGGTGCTGGTGTCTGAATTCTGAGATTGCAGCTGGCCATCACATTGGCACCTATGCAAAGGTGGGTGCAGATGAGAGGGAGAGTGAACTATCCTGGGTTACTATCACGATGAAATAAAACATGCTTGGGACTCTGCATATTCATATGTGAAGAAGTGAACTATCCCAGGTTACTGTAACAAGATACAATGTGCTTGGGACTCTACAGACTCAGATGGGAAGAAGCAAACTATCCCAGGTTACCATGACAACAAGATAAGATGTGCTTGGGACTCTGCGTACTTGGATAGGGGAGATGAACTATCCCGGGTTATCGTAACACAATCTTCTTGTGCCCTATAACACACTTTTCTCCGGGTCTTCTCTTCCTTCAGAACCCCATTAACTGTGTTCTGAGTGAATGGCGAAGGTCAGCACTGCTCTGTATAGGTAGCATAGCCAGAGACAGAAGATACTTTTCGTAAGCTCCCACCACAGGAGGCAAGCTACAAGGTACACTGGCAAGTACCCAGCTTAGAAACTACAGCAAGGGTTTTGCCTTCCTGAAATGAGACACTAAGCTGCCCACAATGGATAGAATGCTATAAAAGCTGCTGCTGCCTTCACTTGGATGGGTGCTGTGTCTTTACAGGGGCAAGGACACATGTTAATTTCTAATCAGACTGAAAACAAACCCTGCAATTTGGTGATTTCTAGACAAAACAATGGCACAAGGAAGAAAATTTTCAGAAAAAGTTAGTAATAAGAGCAATACTTTTGATCCTATTCAAAGTTTCATCTTTGCTTGTAAGGTCTGTCTTGCTAATGGATCCCAGCTTTAAAATCACCAGAAAAGACTCTTTTGCGACCTTTTGACACTACAAAAAGAAAGCAAACGGTCAGTTTTGCCAATGAGGTCTGGCTTCTGATGTTGTAAGGACATAGGCAGGCACCAGTTCCCCTCATGAGGAATATACTTAGTTTTTCTGTATAATTTTTTAATTTAGAAAGTTGAAAGAGGACAACACATCCCACTGTACAAAAAGTAAACAGAATCTTGAAGATACATATTTTTGCAGAGCCAAAAAAAAAGGGAACACACCTGAAGTTTGAGTCATGAAAGAACTGTAGGTACTATACAAAATAAAGAAAAGGTGTTCTACAGGGCCAGAATATGCTGAGAGGACCATTAAATCCTTTAGCACTTTTTAAAACAGTCTCATTCCTTTTAAAGTTATCACTGAAGAGTCTTTTCTGTCCTAACACACACAAGAAAATCTGCTATGCCCAGGGGACAAACAAGCATTACTACACCTAACTACATGACAGCATGATACCCACAAAGCTTGCATGAAAGTAATCATACGAGAAGATGAGCACTCTCTGGACTAACATAGATCACACTTTTTTGGGGGGCCTTGTTTAGGCTTTGATGTAGAGATAACAACCGATTTTCTCATTTGAGTGTTTGTATCTCCTCCTTCCAGTATCACTGAATGGTTCTGAACCTGGAATGACATCATAAATAACCCTTTATTATATCAGCAACCCTTATAAGCAAAAAGCAAAGAACAAAGAGAAAGATGAATATCCGAAACAAAACATTTTGAGAAATAAATACAAAACGTGCAAGCAATATTTATTACACAGGGAACATAAAGTATATTTTGAATTTTCCATTATAAAACAATAACCAATTTTATCAAATTACCTGCAGTTTTAGAATGCTCCATAATTAGTGACCTTAACAACAGCACTCATCTCTCACCCAGTGTCCACTTGCCTTTTTTCCATCTTATAAAAACACACAATATGAAGTCTGCAGAAGACCAACAGTACTATCTGCCAATATGAACTCTACATTATTGTGTTCTATTTGAATAGTCTAGCAAACTAGACTATTAGAAATAAGAAAATCAGAGTAAAGGAAGTAAAGCAACATGACTGATCCTAACAAATTTTTCAATGCATCTAGTCAGAAGAGGGATTTCTTTTCTGCTCAGATGCATACCCAAGAATATATGGGAAATGATGGAGTAGAAGGAAATGGCATTGGCGGAGGTCCTGAAATTTATGAGGGAGAGAAAGCTGGAGGACATGACATGAAACTAACACCTATTAATATCCTTTCCAGTCTCAAATTAACTAGCATGTGGAAAAACATTTACTTGCCTATTACCTGAAGACATGAGCTGAGTTAATTCAAACTTCATTACATGACCTGGAAGATGAAAAACAAATTAAAATATATACAAGAAGGGTTGGAGGAAGTACAGCAAAGGAAGACTGGACAAAAGACAGAAGAGAAAGAAGGTAGATGTAGAGCTAGTCCATTATAATTAACAATATTCTACTTTGGTTCATGGAATGTTTATTCTAGTGTTATTAATATCAGAATAGAAACACACAGGAAAGAAATATCATCACAAGGTAACTCTCTGTGGTTTACATGTAATGGATTTATAGGACAATAGGACAGTCAGTGGCTTCTGACATGACCTTCTGTTGACTTTACAGGAGTGGCTTGCTCCAGAAGGACAAAAACCTGAGACCCAGCAAGGACAAATGAATGCCAACTGAATTAAAGCTAAGGGATGAAAACTTTTAAATTAATACAACACCTGCTCCTGTAGGTATGACTGAAAAAGTCTGTCCAAAGGGCACTTGCGATGATGAAACTGAATGTAGACAGACCATTGTTACAATTTTTTTCTTCCTCTGCCCCATCCTCCCCTTACAAACAATAAATAAGATTTTGGCTTTTAAAAGACTGCCTAGTCATTAAATTCATGACTTGTCACAGACTTCAAAATAAAGAATTGCTGATGGAAAAAATAAAAAGCAGATCTGTCAGGTTAGCCTGTGTCAGGTTAGCCTAGGTGTCAGAACACAGCCTGGCCTAAGAATGGAAAAATCATGTAATTGGCTCAAGAGGAGGTACTAGAGGCTGACATTCAAATGGCTCAATTCAGAGCAATGTATAAGGGGAACAATGTGTACTAGACAATGTACTGTAGAAGGACAAGCAGACAAGCAGACTACATGAACACATGGACCTACTTCATCATTTTTAGATATTAAATTATACAAGCATTTTAAAAATCATACTTACTTTCAAGCATTTCAGCTACTGCAGCAGGATCTACAGCACTTTCAAACACCTTCAGGAAAACATTAAGTAGACAAATTCATTGTAACACCAGTTAACAATCTAACGTTCATAGGAACCTATTCAAAATAATGTCCCTATTCTTTGTCAAGCTGCCCCTAAGTGAAATCAAACTTAACTGATACTATATATCTATGTTTGTGTACTTTAAGATGTCCTTTACATTCTTAAAGTTATGTGATCTATTGGAAAAAATACTTTAAAGCTGAAATTGCACATTCATCTATGTCTGCATCAACTTCAGAACTTTCTAGGAAAAATTATCATGTTTACAGTACTGTGTGTGTAATTTATGAACTGTAAAACAGCAGAACCACAAGTACAATTAGGAAATTTATGTTTGGAAAACATTTGAATTCTTGGCTAATCCTACAGAACACATCACAAAAAAAAAAAAAAAAAAAATTTAAAAGTCCTAACTGCAAGCATCTTAAAGCATGGGTAATCTTCCACAGGGATGACCGACAAATGAGAACATGTGAAGAAGTCTTCCTGTGTGCTTCATGTATTATGTAAAGATTGTCCTAATATCTTACAAAATTTTAAATAATTAAGATATCATCTATGAAATGTCTTTTAAGAAACAAATTCAAATGCACTTGCCTATTCTTGTGTGGTTTATTACAATGACATGTCTTACTCAAAGATACTCTTCTCATGCCTTGGACTGACCCTTTTGAAGTAAATAGGAACTTTACCACTGATTTTACTTGGGCATTCATGCTGGACATTCTACCTATCTAAAGAAATGTCCTCAGCTGCATCCCACTTATTTTATCAATATTTGCTTTTTTGTTTCTTTCAAATATGCCAACATCCTTCTTTAAATATCAGTGTTTTCAGACAGTATTTCAGCAATAGCCTTTTTCAGGAGGGCTGTGCAAAGTCATGTTTTCCCTAAGAAAATATGTTGCTTCATGCTATTTAACACCTACTAATGAAGGTCATAGGCACAGAAACACATTACTGTGAGGTAAGACAAAAGACAAACTTATTTAACAATATCTACTTCATGATATTACTTTGATGCTCCTCTTGTGGCTAGGGAAATGTACAAGAAACTACTCTTCCGTATAAGTGTTATATTACCCACTTCTGGTCAGAACATGGCTACAGGCTTTTATCGCAGAGAGACTGAAGAGTCCTGTGTTCAGAGCTGTGTTGCCTTGAGACAGGGTAAAGGCCTCAATGAAAATTACACTTTGTAGCTTTCAGATGTATTAACTACATAGTTTTCCACTTGTGTCAATAATAGCCATAGGTGGAAAGGGAAAGTAATCATGTTCCTCAAGGAAGGCCTCTTGTGAACCAGATGCAAAGAATTTTAGAGAAATAGACAGGTAGAAAGAGTGGTTTGGAAAAGAATGGAGAAAAAATTGAAAGAAATAGGTAAGAAAGATACTATTCCTCTAAACATGGTCTGTTCCTGGTTTGCAATGGCTTCAGCATGGTTTTGCTTGTCAATAGACATAGCCCTTCTGTCTTACACCATTTTTTTAAAAACAATTTTCAAACACAAAATACTATGCCCCAGAACCATAACCAATGAGCATACAGTAAAGCACAGGAAAAACACACTGAAAATTCCTGTTCTCTCTAGTTCCAGGTGTTAGTGTGGTATGCAAAATGGCAGCAAAACCACTTGTCTATTATTTATTTGGATCTTCATTTATATCACATCTGCTGTAATGACAAAAATCTTGGATAGATGATAGCCATAGTAGAATTGTGGTATCATATTGCTTCCAGAACAATCATCTGAAACAGAATAAATTCAATTACCCTCATATACACTGTTGCCATTACTGAGATTAGGTAAGAACTGTCCATGTGAGAGATGACCTCTCATAATCACTGACCAAGAAATCTTACAGAAATGTTAAAATTCCAGGAATGGGCCTAATACTTCATCTTACTATGTTGAAATACATGTGAAACAAGAATAACCTACTGGTTGTAAAGAAAAATAAGATTATACTTGAATTACTGCTTGTACAAGGCTTGAGACATTAGACTTTCTAGCCCAAGGCATCTAACAAGTGAAAATCAGCTTTTCAAAGCACATTGTCTTATGAAACAAGAGAGGGAAAACAGGAGGAAGGCATTCTGTCTCTTTGTGTTTACCCAAGATGCATACACTGAGAAAAAAATGTGTTTCTCAGGCAGAAACACACCAGGACATGTAACCTTAGGAAAGAAAAAAATATGTTCACATGAGACTCCTTAGTCCAGTCTTACACATAGGCATCAGTTCAAGTCTGCAGGACTCTATCTCAGAAGGGACTCAGCAGGCTGTTGGCTTTATTACTGTCAACATCAAAAGGGTGCCAGATTAAGATCTATCATTGGGAGTTCTCTCATTTTGTATTTTCGACTTTCCTTTTTTATGATCTCATATAACAGGGACTGATTTCATAGACCTTAGCATTACACATGAGAAACATTTGATACCTACAAGGAAATGAATGAGTGAAAACCACCATTTTTTTTTCTTACATATGATGACAAGACCTGTTATGAGCAACATAACATGCAGAGAGATCTGGAAAGACTGGAGAACTGGGCAATCACCAACTGCATGAGGTTTAACAAGGGCAAGTGCCGGATTCTGCACCTGGGAAGGGGCAACCCTGGCTATACGTACAGATTGCATGATGAGACGCTGGAGACCAGCCATGCTGAAAGGGACTTGGGGGTCTTGGTCAGCAGCAAGTTGAACATGAGTCAACAATGTGCCCAGCCTGCCAGGAAGGCCAACCATATCCTGGGGTGCATCAAGCACGGCATTGCTAGCTGGTCTAGGGAAGTGATTGTCCCACTCTACACTGCCACTGGTGCGGCCTCACCTCGAGTACTGCGTGCAGTTTTGGATGCCAAAAAGGACATCAAACTATTGGAGAGTATCCAAAGGAGGGCAACAAAGATGGTGAAGGGTCTAGAGGGGAAGATGTATGAGGAGAGGCTGAAGTCCCTTAGGTTGTTCAGCCTAGAGAAGAGGAGACTAAAGGGAGACCTCATCGCGGCCTGCAGCTTCCTCACGAGGGGGAGCGAAGGGGCAGGTGCTGATCTCCTCCCTCTGGTGACCAGTGATAGAACCCGAGGGAACAGAATGAAGCTGAAACAGGGGAGGTTTAGGTTGGATACCAGGAAAAGGTTCTTCACTGAGATGGTGGTCAGGCACTGGAACAGGCTCCCCAGGGAAGTGGTCACAGCACCGAGCTTGACTGAGTTCAAGAAGTGTCTGCACAACGCTCTTGGTCATGTGCTCTGATTCGGCTGGTCCTGTGTGGAGCCAGGAGTTGGACTCAATGATCCTTATGGGTCCCTTCCAACTCGGGATATTCTATGATTCTATGAACATATTAGCATTATCCATTTGCACAACAGCAGTAGTCCCCTTCATTAAATAAATGTCTCACTGCAAGAAAACCTCCACATTTAATCTGACCTAACAATTTTTCTAGCAGACTTTACACCTGCAACCCCAAAGAACTAGTCAGTGCCTTCTGTTCAGAGGAAGAGCCCACAGATGAGAAACTACGGCTAAAACAAGGGCACGTTCTAATTTTCACAGTGGTATTATCACTGCAAAGGTATGGCCTCATTTTATGTTAACTTCCATTCCCAGATGAGAACCAAGCTATTAAAACCAGACAGCTCCCCAGGAGCTCTTGGAACTGAAGGTGCATTCACTGATGGACGTACACAAATATTCACACACAGTATATGCATACACATACACAGAATGTATATACAGGTGCACATCTGTTCATGAATGTGTAGCTTTGTTGTGCGGCGCCTCAGAGTCCCAGAATAACCGCGATGAGAAGTTTCTACCTTACCGCGCCCCCCGCCGCCCTCCCGCACCGGCTGTCTGTGGCGACCCGCCGGTACTCCCTCCCTCCCTCCCTCCATCCCTTCCTGCCGCCCCGGACACCCGGGTCTGCCGCAGCCTCACCGCGTCGACTTGCAGCTCGACGACCACCGGTAGCGGCACCTGGGCCGGTGGGCCCGCGCGGGCGGCGGCGGCACTAGGCTGGACGACTGCCCGGCCCGACCCGGCCAGTGTTGCCACGGCAACCGTGGCGCCCCCAACGGTCGCGGCGCGCGGCCCCGCCCCGCCCCCTCGGGTGGCGGCGTTCTCGGTGGCCGCGCGCCCGGCGGCGCCTTTCACGGCAACGCCTGGCAGACCCGGGCGCGCGCCGGCTCCTGCGCACGCACCCGCGGGCGCGTGGTGTTTTTTTAAAAGTATGTATATCATGTATATATTTATATATATTTTTATACATATATATATATATACACACGTATAATTTGTCAGCGTCCTGCAGCAGCCTCCAGGGAGGTGCCCGGACGTCCGCCGGCGCGGAAGAGGCCCGACACACGGTACTCGGAGCAGGGACACGCGGGAGCGCCTCGGCGCCATAACCGCTGGCCACCGCGCGCTACCGGCAGCCAGGCCTCGCGGGGGGCTGCGGCGGCGGTTTTCCCGCGGGGCAGGGACAGGGGCAGGGGCAGGGGCAGGGGCACGGGCACCTCCCGGGACGGGCCGCCCCGCCCCCCGTCCTGCGCGGCTGGCGCAGGCCCCGCCCCACGACGCCGGGGGCGGGAGCGCGGCGGTCCACTTAGATTGCCGGAAGTGGTGAGCTGCCTCACTTCCGGTGAGGTGTGTGAGAGCCGCGGGCGGCTGGGGACGGCGATCGGCGGCGGGGATGGCGCTGTGGCTCCCGCGCTCCCGGGACGGCGGCCCTCCGTCGGAGGAGGACGAGGAGCGGGGGCTGGCTCCCGCCTCTCCTCAGCACCTGTCGGAAGTGCAGGTACATCCGTGCTCCCTACCCCTTGCCGCCCGGCGCCTCGCGCCGCTTCCCGCCCCCGGTGGCGCAGCTTCCCCCGTCCCGGCCGGCGCGGAGCGGAGCGGAGCGAGTCGATGCTGGGGGCGTCTCGGCTGCCCCGCGGCCGCAGCCTGACCCCGCCGCGCGGAGGGGACAGCGGTGGGACGTGGGTCATCACGGAGCTCGGTGCGTGTCGGGTCTGGGGTGCGCGGAAGTGTCCGCTCGCCTCCGGGGCCGCTCCGCCGCCCCGCAGCACGCCAGGAGGGGCAGATGCGCTGTCGCCGCGGGGGAGAGTCTGGTGTCTGCCAGCACCCGTGAGTAACAGTTCCACGTTTGACAAGTGATGTGGAAGGAGCTGGGCTGAAGTTATCCCAGCATCATTATGTCTAAAAAGCAGATACATAGGCGGTGTGTTTCTCTGTTGGATAGGGCAAGTCGGCCTTTTGTAAATACGTTGTCAGGATTTCTGTGTGTTCTTGAAATAAGCTGCCATTACATTAGTTTTCCAAACAGTGATATTTTCATCTTGTCATAAAAAAAAATTTAAAATGCTGCAATTTGCAAACAAAGTTGGTACAAGATCGTTGATGTACCTGCATTAAAGTTTCCTTCAAATAATCTTCCACAGCTTGTGTTGTCCTTCATGTCCCTCTGGCAGAGGTTACCAGCACTACAAATTTTGTAATGTGGCACTGGAAGGCTGAGGAACTAGTGCATATGAATGGTTTTTCTCCATTCTTGGTAGGAAGGCATGGCATATGTTTTGGAGGATAATTTTTTATGTTACTGAGTGTGAATTCCCAGTGCGTACATGGAAGTAATATAAATGTTGCTGCCGAAGAGGTCGCTTTTCTCTCCTAGATATGAATGGTGACCTCCTCAATAGATTTGACCAAAAGGAGCATGTGCTAGTGCTGGACCACAGCCACTTCATAACTTAAATTCTACTTTCACTGTCCATTCAAGGGAAGGTGTTGGCCATCTGTTGGGTACTAATCCATATTGGAATGCAGGCAGCAGCAGTTACTTTACTGTTGTGATCTGACATCACAAAACTGATACTTCCTTCTCAGAAGTATATATTCAGAGTATTCTTACTTTTAACTGTTGCTAGCATTGCAGCCCAAAGATAGCCAGAGGGGTTTCAGCTGTGCCAAAAGTATTTTTACAGTCTGGAGACTATTACTTATAGCAGTACATGATCCATGATTTTACAAATGCACTTAACAAAGTTAAGACAGCTTTAATTAGCCATCTCTTTCTAAAAAAACATCTGGCTGTACAATACCATGCTTCATCACCACTGTGAGTATAACGCTGCATATCTAAGGTGCCTTCCAGGTGCATTATCTTTTGGATTTAGGCCTGTCTGCTTCTATACAAACTGTAAACTCTCAATTTTTCCCTCATAAATAGCATGTCTGATTTTCCGTACAGACATACAGCCAAGGGATCGAATTAGCCTGCCAAAAAGAAAGAGAGTTCGTGAAACACTCTGTAGAATGCACGTGGAACCTAGCAGAAGCCCAGCAAAAACTTGGTAGCTTAGCGCTGCATAATTCAGAATCCTGCGATCAGGAATTTGCTCAAGCAAAGACTGAAGCTGCAGAGTTGAGATGGAGAGAGGAAGAGTGGAGAAGAAAAGAAGAAGCACTAAACCAGAGGGAAAGACAGAATCTATGGAACACAGATCCTGTTAGTAAGGAGGTTTTTAATAAGGTATGACTCATATCAGTGTGCACGAAAAGAAGTGTTAGCCTCTTTTTTTTAGTTCTGCTTGTTACTAGTCTTGAGTGTCTTCTGTGTCCAGTACAGCACAAAACCACAGTATCTGTTAACAGGTTTTTTTCTTGCTTTACCTCATGAAAGGGAATGTGCTGTACTCGTACTACAAATCTGGATGACGCTTCTCTGCCAGAAGTGTGGGTCAGAGTTTGCATGGGTCATCTAGGTATTAGAAATGAACCGTTGATGCACACTTGCAGCCCAGAAAGCCAACCATGTCCTGGGCCACATCAAAAGGAGGCATGACCAGCAGGTCGAGGGAGGTGATTCTGCCCCTCTACTCTGCTTTCGTGAGACCCCACCTGGAGTACTGCATCCAGCTCTGGGGTCCCTGTGGAAGAGAAAGACATGGAGCTGTTGGAGCGAGTCCAGAGGAGGGCCCCAAAAATGATCAGAGGGCTGAGTACCTCTGCTGTGAAGACAGGCTGAGAGAGTTGGGCTCATTCAGCCTGGAGAGGGGAAGGGGCTGGGGAGCCCTTATTGACCTTATTGTGGCCTTTCAATGCTTAAGGAGAGATATTTTTTTCTTTTTATCACAGCCTGTAGTGATAGGACAAGGGGCAATGGTTTTTAACTGCAAGAGGGTAGGTTTAGTTTGGATATAAGGAAGAAATTTTTTATGATGAGGGTGGTGAAACACTGGAACAGGTTGCCCAGAGAAGTTGTGGCTGCCCCCTCCCTGGAAGCAATATAGGCCAGACTGGATGGGGCTTTGAGCAACATGATCTAGTGGAGGGTGTCCCAGCCCATGGCAGTGGGGGGTGGAACTAGATGATCTTTTAAATGTCCCTTCCAATGCAAACCACTCTAAGATTCTATGTACTGCAAGTGTTGCCAAATGGGCTGAACAATAGTTTCTTCAATTGAAGAGCGTGCTTCTCTATGCAAAATTCTTAAAATGTGAAACTGTTCATTTGCCTCTAATAATAATTACTGTAATACAGATTATTCAGAACAAACTTTTTTTATGGTAGAATCTCAGCTTTGATTTTACAATTTAATTTGAACAGCTAGCACATCTCATAGTTTCACTGATGTAGCTTCACACAGGCTGCAACATACGTGATTCTCATTGTTGATAAATCAGTAAGTTCCTACCTGAGGACAGAAGTTTCTGAGAGTTCTTAGGTCAGTAGACTATAATGAGACTTCTAAACTCTACTATTTGGTAATGCACTTCTTAAAACAAAACCTTCTCAAGTATATGACATGAGTCTAAAATTAGAATATAGCCTTTTAAAAAGTAACATATTAAAATATAATATTCCTATATATCACAAAAAGGTATGTCTGGAGTTTCTGTGACAGTACAATTTTTCTTTTCCTCAGAGTTTTATTAATCAAAAAAGAAAAGAAATAGAAGATGAAGATGCGTCTGAACCACTTATGCAGAAACACGAACAAAAGATTAGACACTTTGGTGAGTGTGCTTTTTCCAACATTTTGCGGTTCAAACTTCTACAGAATTTGTGTAGGTTTGCTCCTTATTGTACAGAATGAATGCTAACAAATGAAAGACCTGGCTAACAGACTGTTCAGCTTTATTTTATCAGGACAGACAATAATCTCAAAGCACAGTAAGGTGTAAACTGTAGAAGCTTGTTAGTTCCTGTGACCAATAAGAACTTAAATTAAAAATAAAATATAAAAGCTAGTACTTAAATGACCTTAAGCCCTGAAAACTAAAGTTCTAGCAACTTTTTCTGCTCTTAGTGGGGAAGAAGCAGGGACATTCATGGAAATATAAGTTGTGTGTATAAAAGCATCTGGGATTGTCCACAGCTATCTCCTTTTAATAAACGTTTTTCTGGTGGGTATTAAGCCAGAAGTGTAATGACTGATTAAAGGGAAATGTCTGTAAACACCCACTGAGAGTATCTGTGCATGGAATTGTGCTTTTCTTAAAATTATATTTAATTATCCACTAGGTGTCACTTTAGCACTGTTAGAATTGTTGAACCAAATTAAGCACAAAGCTGATCTTGTAAAGTAATCTGAAATTTTGATGGTTCTCTGAAGTGCTTTCCATTCTTAGTTACAGGTTGGTTTCAGCCTGTGGTATAGTATAGCCATATTTGGAATTCCAGAACAATCAAAACCAGGACTGAGTTGGAAAAATTCAATTCTCTGTACAAACTAAGTTTTTACTAAGCTATTTGGCTTTTAAGGATCTTAGACTGTCTTAAAGGGTTTCTAGCCCTGGTAGCCTTAGCAAGCCTTGCATGTAGCAAGTTGAGGCACCACACTGTCGAGAGTATGCAAATAGCAGTGATAGGCACAGGTTCTCTCAAATACCTTAACTACTAAGTGTAATGGTAGCAGAATCAGGAGAGGTCTCCCCTGCTGTGCATTTCAGCAGAAAGAAAGGGGCTTTCTTGCAGGCTTCCTAGCTAAAAGTTGGGCAAAATTACTTTATTGTCTGAATTCAGATTAAGCTGTTACAGAAACAACCTTATTACAGAATGTCATCAATCCTTTTCTTACCTCCTAAATTCAAAGCCACGTTGTTACTTTAATTCAAAATATGTAAGTCCATTGTAAAAAGTGACAGTACATTAATGTTCTTTTAAGTCTCTTGTTCGGTGCTAGCTGCTGACTAGTAGTGTGGACTTCACTAGCCATATTGCATGAGTCCTGTTTCTGGATCCTGCTCTGACTTCCAAGCAATAAAGAACTTAGTTGGAATAGCTCTCTTGAAACAGCCAGAAGAAATATTAACAATTGCCTTCTCTTTAGGCATTTGTTTGCTAGAATTAAGATTAGCTTAGGTCATTACCACTGAATTATCTTTAGCCCAGTTATAATTATACGCTGATAGACGGGTAAAGCTGTACATCTGGTACCTGTTGCCAGTAATGACTTGACTGTCAGTGATACATGAAGGACAATTTTAAGAAGTGCTCTGAGTATTGAGTTCTGATTTTTAAACTCAGCTCTTCACATGAAGGTAGTTTCATGCTATCACAATTCAATCTTTTAGTTAACTTTCCAAGACTAATGTGGCTTTGCTCTTTGAGATCAAGCTGTTCCTGTAATGAAATTCAAATTTCCTAAAAACCTGGCAAATTGTGGTACAAGCACTTTCATTTTTGACAGATTACATGTTCTTTTCTTTGCATTCTTATTTGCAAACATTTAGAGGATTTGTGTTTGTCAGAATCACCAAATGTAAATCGCTGTCCATAAAATCTTTAAACTACTTGATGTAACTAATAAGATACCTATACCACTTTGTTAGCCTGTATGAGAACTGATTAAAAATAACTTATCAACAATGCTAGAGATGCATTAAAATACAGGAAATGGTGACTGTTAAAAATCTACTTTTCGTATCTTCAAAGTCTGATTATACCTTCTGGTAATGCTGTTTCAGCGTTGGACAGATGTATAAGTAAACCCCCCAAATTTAGCTGCATGGTGTCATTCTGAGGTTAGTGAATTGCAAAGGTGTTGTATACACTGGGGAATTAATGCAAGTGACTTCCTTGCAGCATTAAGTAATTTATCAATTTAGAATGTCTTAACTATGTTTCTCTTATTAGGTATGCTGAGCAGATGGGATGATAGTCAAAGATTTTTGTCTGATCACCCATACCTTGTATGTGAAGAAACATCTAGATATCTCATGTTGTGGTGTTTTCATCTAGAAGCTGAACAGGTATGAAAATGTTTAAATCCTTTGAAAGCATACAGTTTCCCACTTGCACTATAGAAAAGCTGACCAACTTGATCAGCTGTTTAACTGTTTTACCCACCCACTCTCTACTCTGTTGAAGAGAAACTCTACAGTGCACTGTCACATATGTGTCTAGTCACAGCTAATTATCCGTCCCCTTGCTTCTGTGAGCATCATTTCTCATCTATTTAGAAACTAGAACAAAAGGATATTTTGCTGGGTTTTAGAAATATAATCACAGGAAATATCTTTAAATAATAACTTTAACTTTTTTCTTCCCCTGCCAGAAAAGAGCTCTGATGGAGCAAGTAGCACACCAAGCAGTTGTAATGCAGTTTATTATAGAAATTGCCAGAAGCTGCAATGTGGATCCAAGAGGCTGTTTTCGTCTCTTTTTCCAAAAAGCCAAAGTAAGTCAACTTTGGTAATGATGGGAGAAACTCTTGATGCTGTACGAGGGAAGGTTTCTTGCTAACATATCAGAAGCTAAATATTTCATTGACTGACTTAGGCTGAACAGAAAGTGCTTTGTTAGCAATTCTTTTCTAGACCGAATATTTTGATGTACTTATAATTCTGAAAATGAAGGTTTAGTGGATTTTGCTTATCCCAGAGAGAAAGCAAGGTACAGCAGCAGGACAACAGGGGTGTTACAGACAAGTAATAACCGCAGTAAACATAGACCATTTTAAGGACTGATTTTTGGCTGATTACACCTGTGTTTTCACAGCGTACCTATGTATTGTCACAACTATCCATTTCATATGCAGTTCACAGTGAGGGCCAAAATAGTGTCCCTTTCTTGTTACTGAAATAGAGCAATCCAGAGCTATGCAGGAGAAATGTGGGAAGACTGAAGTGCAAATATTTCATTTATCTCTTTGCAGACAGGAGAAGGCTATTTTGAGGCTTTTAAAAATGAACTTGAGGCATTCAAGACAAGAGTGAGAATCTGTTCACAATCACATGGCTTTCAAACTATGTTACTACATGATCTCAGTGTCAATCCTGGTCTTGTAGGAGAGCTGACATCTTTTTCACAGGTAGGTTCATTTATTTCTATAAATTAATTTAACTGAAGTAGGATTAGATCCTGCCTTGAGAAGCTGTGCCTTTCTGAAATATGAAGAGGACTATTTCCAGAACTGCTAGAGCTCAGGATATAACGTGCAGTATTAGCAATATGCAAGGCATATATGGGCTTTCTTTTTACTTGCTGAAATTCAGCAAGTATCAGCATAAGGTCAAAAGCATGTTCAGCGCCCTTACATCTGCATGCTTAAAGTAAACACTGCATCATAAAACTGATCAGATGCTAGAATTGTATTCACAGCTTTTACCACAAGCAGTGAAATGAGCTTTCAGTGTAAAAGGACTAATCCTATTCATGGGATCATTCAGGTGAGTCAAGCCTAAGGAAAGTCTCTTGTTACGATAAAAACAAATTGAGGGTACTTAAGTATTTTGTTACAGTACTAGTGATGGCCACATTCTGGAATGAAGAAGCAACATGAAAGACTATAAAAATTAGGTATTGGGGAAGGGCACAGAATTGAAACTACTTGAAATAAGTACCTCTCAAGCAAGATGCAACAGCTGAGTTTTAAGTGCAGTCAATTGCTAGAAATACTAAGACCAAATACAAGCTATGCCAGCAAATTTCAAGAATTCTTGACACAGTGAAATAATACTGGTTGATTTTTTTTTTCAGAGCTTATTTCCTTACTGTAGCAGTTTCTTGTCATCTTAAGATAGACAACATGAAGAGTCCTGCTTAAGCTAAAATACCTCTCCTCCCTCTCCTCCCTCTCCTCCCTCTCCTCCCTCTCCTCCCTCTCCTCCCTCTCCTCCCTCTCCTCCCTCTCCTCCCTCTCCTCCCTCTCCTCCCTCTCCTCCCTCTCCTCCCTCTCCTCCCTCTCCGACTTAAGCTGTCAGTTTTTCATCTGTTGCAGAATACAGGTGATCTACAAGGTTCCGTAAAGACAGATGCCTGCAGCTTAACCTCTGTGATACAAAGAGATGAAGAAGAATCCAAAATGATGGACACAGTATAGTACTCTTAAGACTGAGGCCAAGTACTCTGTTTTCTCTTTTTTCTTTTTTCTTTTTTTTTTTTTTTCAAAGAAACAAACATGGCTATTTTCTTGACACTTATTTTTCTGGGTACTGCACTTTATTTTTGGTGTCAGATTTTTGTTATTGTTGTTGTTTGGTTTTAGCAGGGAAGGGATTTTGAAGGGTGGGTAATTCAGAAAAACTTGTAATAATGTTTGAAAATGTGCTGCTAGGTTTTTGGTTGTCCTTGAAGAGCAGGGTTCTCATATTGCCGAATGTGAAACTGGATGTGTTTTCTGCTACTAACCTTGCCTTTCATGACTTTAGAAATTAAAGTATGAAAAAAAAATCTGCACAAGTACAATGTTTACAAGAACCGGTAGATTCTTGGTAGAATCTGCTATTGTCTTACTACAGATGTGGACATGTTTTACTCTATGAATATTGGAGATCACAATTGTATTCATGCTACCTTGCTGACATTATAAGCTCTCAAATTTCATTATCACTAATAGCAATAAATCAATATCTGGTATCAGTATTTCAGATCTGAATGGATTAGATTAAAACACTGGCTTTCTACCTCTGTTAAGGGGATTTCAATGTTACATTGTGCTTTCATTAAACATAACTTGGTTTTGTCCTAAAATGTAAGCAATGCTTGTCTACATATGAGTGCTGGGTTGTACAATTTCTAAGAGTCTGACTCTTCTTGTTCATATGGCTAACTTCACTTTTTTTTTTTAAATGAAATCTCATTATGGGGAGAAGTACTTGATGGTGGGAACATGAGATACAAGGGTTGGGCTAACTAGGTTTCAGTTTAAGCAAAAAAGCTTTGTTGCAGTTCATATAGAGTAAGGTGTCACATGGGGTCTGGAAGGTATTTCATATGCTACTAAACTAACTTCTGACATTGCCAACTCAATTAAAGTGGAAAATCATTAAAAGCCTCATGTTTGAGGAGCTGGAAATCCAAATACTATTTCTAGACAAGGCTTTCTACCAAACCTCTGCAATACAAGATCCTATTATGCTTTTCTAACTTGCTGCTATTACAGCAGTTACATCTATAAAAATGTATACTGCAGTTGGAAGACTTCAGTGAAGACAGCTCATTATCTCAAATCATGGTATCAGTATACACTCTTGGCCCTTTACTGTATTGTTCTGATTGTATGTAAGGCCGGGAAGGTATCTAGATTTCAATAGTTTGATGAACACAGTCTACCTGCAGTTGCTAATTTAGGCAAAAGCCGTGCTGAGATCCAGTAATTTTCAGCTTTGGCAGAGATGGGGAAAAGTCTAAGTCTGCAATATATACCACCATGAGTATTAGTGCGTGGTAGCAAAAGTAAGAACTCCAGATCCTCTGACAGAAGTAGCATTTTGTGTATGTTGTGTTCTCTAGCAGTTCTTTTGCAGACAGACTAAGGATAAAGAGCAAGCAGCAGTGCTGTCCCAGATGCAAATTAGAGATAACCAGATCAGTAGTAATTTTTTTTAAGTTTGACAGATAGTCCAGAGAGGATGAAGTAAACACTGCCTCCTCCTTAATAATTAGTTAATTATTAAGGGAAACTAAGGGAAACTAGTAACTTCAGGTTGTTTTTTAACTGAATGTTTTGTACGAGGGTAGTAAGGGCAGTGTAGCACAGTGACTTGCAATTGCAACCGTTAGTAGTAGAGCACATTGATCTAGCAACCTGTGATACACTGAAAGTTTTTAAAGTTTCCAAGGGGCTAAAATTGAATAGTATGGGAGTAAGTGTTAAATCATAAGGAGATTCCCTCCCCCTTCTCCTTACGGCTAACTGAAACTTAAATAGGTTGGCAAAAAAAAAAAGCATAGTGCTTTTTATTGAAATAAAAATGCATAAATAGAAGTAAGCAGCACATGGGGGTTTCTCATTGTAATGTAATAGCTACTGTTTTGTAACCATGAGTTTTTTTAAGGAAGTGCATCTCTAAACATCTACAACTTCCATATAGACATTTCTGAAGATGAAAGTACAAGTGGTGCTTGCAGTGATAGCTGCTGCCCATATTGTTCATTTATAGTAATGGGAAAGCTTTAGAAATTCTACAGTGACCATTTTTTTTAGACTTAAATGTGTCTTTATATTGATAATGCTAATATTGGACATGCAAATGTAATCCAAGGTACATTAGCACCACACCTCCGTAGTTGTTTACAGTTGCTGCAAAAGGAGATTGGGACCCGCATTAGTAGGATACAGCTACTTCAGACATTGCCTAGACAGAGTTTTTTGTTGCTCAGGTTTTGCTGACTCTTCTTGAAACTCTCAATCTGGTGAGCATGAAAAAAGAGCAAGGAGAGTTCACTGAAGAATAGCAATGTCTGCATTAGCTGGACTGTTAACAAACCTCCACAGGTCACGCTTTCTAACTCTAGTTATCTAGTGAATAAATACAAGAGCTGGTCAGAGACACGATTAGTAGTATGAACTCATGAAAACCAGTCCAATAAAACTTCCTACAGTAGTATGACAGAGTTAATAATTTAACCACTGGGAATCCTGGCACTGGTATCAATGAGCAGTTTTTTCAAAGATAGTAGAAAAGATGCATTCACTAGTCAAGATCATCTAGCTACAGGCTTACCAGATTATGCTGAATCTGTTCAATACCCACTGTCTTTTTACTAATAGTCTTTGTGCAGCTGCACAAAGACAGAGCCTTTACCAAATGTGTAATACATCATTGAAACTTCGTTTCTCATGTCTGCAAGATAGCTGCTCTGAGGGCAGAAATATAAACATAGCAATAAGGCCAATCATCGAAGCCCATTGAAGCCCAGCAAAATCAACTAACATCTGTGCAAGCAAAGCTAAAAGAAGGTGACTGTCTTCCATGAGATCAGCCTATATGTATGCCCGTTCTGGTCTGAAATGGCTTTTTGCAGAATGGTGGTCATGGTTCCCTACAGCTTGTGGCTGGCTCCAGCTAATCACACATTCAAGAAACATGCTTTCATGTCCTTATCATTGTTTCACACTACATCTCATGAGTGAGTAAATCAATCAATGTGCTTAATAATTAAGCTGTATTCTGAAATGTGTTTCCTTCATCAGTCAATATTTGGAAACAAGTATTTTCTGAATAAGAGACACAAGAGTAGCTGCTTTTGTTAAAGTTAGTTACTATATTATAAAAATTAGGTATATTTAATATAAAAAAAATACAGCATTAAAGTGACAACCATGGGCAACAAAGTTTTATCATAATGTAAGATAAGGACAACGTTAGACTTTAATTATTGATCAGTCTGGTAGACTACTTAGACAAATCCTTGATTGCTGAATCTCATGTAATCAAGTGTGAGCTATGACAGATGAGCAGAAGTTACACCTATTTTCACCTGGGAGTGGCAGCATCTTTCTGGCTCACATCTGGCAACTTGGTTTGGAGGAAGGCATAGATATGTGGCCAGATCTTATTGGTTTCTGTTCCAGAGAATGATTTCAATAACCCTTTCTCCCTAAGGAAAAAAAAGAACAAAGCATTATAGAAGTCAAATTGTTTAATTCTTCCAGGATCTCCACCTCACTCTGGGATTGTCCTGGCAAGAGTGTGCCAATATGCATGTGATTTAACACCAAGAACAGCCATAACATTGGGAATACAGGCTGGACATGCATTACTCTTCCTCAAACAGTGAGCTATTGGCCACATCAGTTCATAAAACTGACAGCTGTCCACAGAGTAACAAACTACGAAGGGTAAAAATAAGAAGCAGCAATGCAGTTGTAAAGCACGTGCTATACAGCAGTCATTCAAACAGCTGTGACTAACCCAGGTATTGTAAATTTACACCTCAAGGATCAAAGAAGGTGCGTCAGAACGAGCAAGTGAACCAGGCACAATCAAGTTATTCTGAATTAGTTCTAATAGCTAGTTTTATCTGTGAAGTATGTTATCGGTAATAATAACAATAGCTTAGGCCTATGTCTTACTGTGGTGCTTTGAGGCATTTTCACTTCAGAAAGCTACCAGAGTCAAGTAAATCATTGTCAGTCTAACCACCCCAAAGATGGAGCAGCTTCCACTCAACAGTTTTGGTAAAGCGTAATGAAGGGTGGTGGATATAGAGACAGAGGAAGGGCAGTCACTTCAGGATGTTGTCAAAGAGAGTCTGATTTCTTTGTCTAGGCAAGATAAGACTACAAAGCTCTACATGATGACCTACTATTATCTATTATTAGCAATGTGATATTTGCAGCTTTACATTAAGAGCAACTTGGTGTATAATTTTGGCTCTTAAAAGAACTAATAATTTATTGTTCCACAGGGCAAATAGCAGTATTCTCAAATAGCTACTTATTCCCAATGAGTCTTGCTAGCTGTGCCCATCACAGTCCTGGTCTTAGAACAGCCACACTTAAATCCTGATTAACGTTTTTTCTATTTGTGTATCACTTCTTGACCCCTTGGCCTGGTTAGGAGGGCTTCTACTTATACATCCAGAAGAGAAAATACTGTTAAATCTCTCAAAAAAAGGAACCGTTTCTGTTACCCTACTAACCAGAGCTGTTGCTCAGAACAGTACTACAATGTATTGATTAATGCACAGCACTCCGTAAAGCTAGATATGGCTGCAGTGAAAGGCTCTTTTGCTAAGCAGGCCCCTGAAGAGGTTTCATTCAACAGTGAGAACCATACTCATTTTGCTAGGTAGATTTCTTACTGAATTGATGAAAGAGACATTGCTACTCATACCACGTTCACTGTTGCAGTATCTCTGTAACTCAAGAGATCTGCTCCTCACTATGCTAATGTGGAAAAATAGATTTTACTACTTACCGATAGTATTCTAGAACAGGTTTTGTTTGTGCATCATAAGCCTGCAGCCTCTTGGTAACTGTCTCTGGCTTATCATCATCACGCTGAACAAGTGGCTCTCCAGTAATATCATCAATGCCCTAATCACAATTAAAAGCAAACACTGGTGTATATTTCTTATTTCTGTTTTAAGTATGTTTTGTGTAATTTTCTATTTAAATTATCATCAGTTTCCAGTTAGTCTTCTGCTTAAAAAGAGAAAGGCTACTGCCCATATCTTATCTGGAATATAAGATGTTGACTTTCCAGTAAACCAGTTCATCAATTAAAAAATATTTTCATATTGTCAATGAACATCAGGTCATAGTAACTTGACTAATTTGTCCTCTGGAACATTCATTGAATATGGGAAATATACAGACAAAACCTTCATATATGAAGGAAAACAATATTGTTGGTAATATATTCCTGGATAACAGGAAACAAGCAAGAGACTAATTGGACCTTTGTTTGACAATACTGAAAGGAGGAAAGAAGTTAAAGGCCCTTTGATTTTAAGTTGCAAAACTGAAGAGCTATCATTTAGCAACAGCTGTACAGAAAATAGCATATAAGCCAGCCGAAGTTTTTCTAGGATTCAGTAAACAGAGGTAGGGACATAATGTATCTATGACAGCTCCTACTTTACTGCACGTTTCACATCCAATTTATTGAAGTGCTTTAAGTGATTACGAGGCTTTTAAGCCCTGAGACCAGCAATGAGTGAAGAAATTATTGATCACTGGAGTATCTTACAAAGGACTAGGCAGTAGCATAAAAGTTGGCTCCTACTTAGATGCATTGAATCATTGTAACAGAGTATGACCCACCACAAATAAAAGGGACTCTTTGCTCCTTCGTCCATACGAATTACATCCTCAAGAATTTTCCCAAAATACAAGTTTAAGCTGACATTTGGAGTGGAAACATGAGTAATCTTGCAAGTACAAAGCCAATTAGACCACAAAAATGTTTTCCTTTCCTGCTTGCATTCTGGCAGTCAGTTTCAGAAACTCAGTAACTGTCAATGTTCAGTAAGCTACTCTGTTCATGAAGGTGTGAAGAAAATCTGTTCCAGAATATCTGTATCATGTTAGAGATGGATTTATATGGTCAAACTTACCTATTTATTATGTTTACATAATGCAATAATTTAAACATTCAGATGTTTCTTTCTACCATCTGTGCAGGTAGCCATACTAGTGCCTTCATTGTACCTATCAAATATGGAGCCTTTGGCCTTGTATTAACTCTATAGCTATAATCTTTTGGGTCTGTTGAGTGTAAACATTTTGCAGGTCTATTAGATAACAGAGACAACTGTCTTTCAGCTGTTCAGCTCCATTCCATGGTTTCACTTAAATAGTGCAATCTATTATGTGCTAATTAGTTGAAGATAGGGTGGCCTAGTAGCAAAGCTGTTGCAGCTGAAGCGCACTCTTTGGTAGGTCTGATAATTCTCTGTTGCAGCTTGTCTACGCTCTTCTGCAATTAAAATATCCATGACTTAAAATGCCACATTTTAAATGATACAAAGGCAGTGTTTCCAGTTGCTCACTTCCAGTGCTTACCTGCTATTTCAGCAGGCCTCTTTTCCTGCAGCACTGAAATCCAAAAACTGCAAGGCCTGCTGTGCTTCTGATGTAACTTAATAGAGCTTCCAGGTGAAACGTGATGACACAAGAGGTAAGTTAGTTAAGGATGAAAAGCAGCTTAAGCTGAGTTGTACTGAGGCTAATCTTTGGCCTTTTCAAAGACCTGCTAGGGAGTGCTCTAGAAGGTGAGGGGGCCTGTGTTGGGTTTGCGTGGCAAGGTTTTGGTAGCGGGGGGGGCCCAACAGAGCTGGTCAGTATTCAAGCACCACTTCCTCTGACCTCAAGATCGGTGCATCCCGAACAATAGGAAATCAAGCAAAGGAGGCAGGAGACCTGCATGGATTAGCAAGGAGCTCCTGGAAAAACTCAAAGGGAAGAAGGAAGTTTACAGCATGTGGACAAAGGGACTATCGACTTGGGAGGAACATAAGAATGTAGTCAGAGAATGTAGGGATGCAATGAGAAAGGCTAAGGCCCACCTGGAATTAAAACTGGCTAGGGATGTCAAGGACAACAAGAAGGGCTTTTTCAAATACATCAGCAACAAAAGAAAGACTAGGGAAAATCTGGACCCGCTGCTGAATGAGGTGGGTGCCCTGGTGATGGAGGATATAGAGAAGGTGGAGTTACTGAATGCCTTCTTTGCTTCACTCTTTACTGCTAAGGCCGGCCCTCAGACCATGGAGGTAGGAGAGAGAGTCTTGCAAAAGACAGACCTTCGCTTGGTCGAGGAGGATCGGGTTAGAGAACATCTAGGCAACCTTGACATCCACAAATCCATGGGCCCTGATAGGATGCACCGAGCGCCCAGGGAGCTGGCAGATGTTATTGCTAAGCCACTCTCAATCATCTTTGAAAGGTCATGGAGAACAGGAGAGGTGCCTGAGAACTGGAGGAAAGCCAGTGTCACTCCGGTCTTCAAAAAGGGCAAGAAGGAGGACCCAGGAAACTACAGGCTAGTCAGCCTCACCTCCATCCCTTGAAAGATGATGGAACAGCTCATTGTGAGGATCATCAATAAGCACGTGGAAGAAAAGAAGGTTATTGGGAGCGGTCAACATGGATTTGCCAAGGGGAAATGATGCCTGATCAATCTGATAGCCTTCTATGATGGTGTGACCAGCTGGGTGGATGAAGGGAGAGCAGTGGGTGTTGTATACCTTGGCTTCAGCAAGGCTTGTGACACTGTGCCTCATAACATCCTCACTAGCAAGCTTAGGAAGTATGGGTTGGATGAGTGGACAATGAGGTGGGTTGAGAACTGACTGAATGGTAGAGCCCAGAGGGTTGTGATAAGCAACACAGAGTCTAGTTGGAGGCCTGTAGCTAGTGGTGTGCCTCAAGGGTCAGTGCTTGGTCCGGTCTTGTTCAACATATTTGTCAATGACTGGACAAGGGGACAGAGTGTAACCTCAGCAAGTTTGCTGATGATACTAAACTGAGAGGAGTGGCTGACACACCAGAAGGCTGCGCTGCCATTCAGTGACATCTTGACAGACTAGAGGACTGGGCAAAGAGGAACCATATGAAATTCACTAAGGGCAAGTGCAGGGTCCTGCACCTAGGGAAGAACCCCAAGCACCAGTACAGGTTGGGGGTTGACCTGCTGGGAAGCAGCGCTGCAGAGAAGGACCTGAGAGTCCTGGTGGACAACAAGCTCTCCATGAGCCAGCAAGGTACCCTTGTGGCCAAGAAGGCCAATGGTATCGTGGGCTGCATTAAGAAGAGCGTGGCCAGCAGGTCAAAGGAGGTTATCCTCCCCCTCTACTCTGCCCTGGGGAGGCCACACCTGGAGTGCTGTGTCCAGTTCTGGGCTCCCCAGTTCAAGAAAGACAGGGAACTCCTGGAGGGAGTCCACTGGAGGGCTGCAAAGATGATTAGGGGACTGGAGCATCTCTTGTATGAGAGCTGGGTCTGTTTAGCCTGGAGAAGAGAAGACTGAGAGGGGATCTCATCAATGGTTATAAATATCTAAAGGGTGGATGTCTAGAGGAAGGGGACAGACTCTTGTCAGTGGTGCCCAGTGACAGGACAAGGGGCAACGGGCACAAACTGGAACACAGAAAATTCCATCTGAATAGGAGGAATAACTTCTTCACTGTGAGGGTGACCACTTACTGGAACAGGCTGCCCAGAGAGGTTGTGGAGTGTCCTTCTCTGGAGATATTCAAAACCCACCTGGACGCCATCCTGTGCAACCTGCTGAGGTGATCCTGCTCTAGCAGGGGGGTTGGACTAAATGATCTCTAGAGGTCCCTTCCAACCCCTACCATCTGTGAATCTGTTAATCTGAGTTCCTCAAAAATCTTAAGGTAACAATATACAATCATTATTTTCAAGTTTACTGTTCCTCTTCAGGATATCTCAAGACATAACCTCTTTGATCTGTTGAGATGCTTCCCTGACTGGCAGGTCTAATTTTGCAATACGACAACCGTTCCTTTGAAAATACCCATCTTGATTAAATGCAGGGAAAGCGTTAAGTGGATTCCTCTGACTGATGATTCAGTGCACTTCCTAGATACAAAGAATGAGTCCTCTGGAGGAAGGAAAAGGAAACTACATTTTGGACTGCAGAGGCTGCAAACTTGCAGAACAGGCTAAGAACATGCCCAACTCCTATGCCAGTGTGCAAGACTGAGAGTACTCCAAATCAGTGAACAGCTTTAACAAGAGCTTACAAAACACCATGGTGTTTCATTCTGCAGGGGACAAACACATTGTCCATCAGCTTGAGCTTCTACCAGGTCACTAAGAGAGGTAGGATGTTACCAGAAAGGTTCTGTGCTCCTCAGAGGTGAAACAAGCCTTTTTCTTCTGAGCTACTGTGTTTTGCAATAACATACACAAACAATATTGTACTGCAATTACCAAATGCAATGCAACGTTTATTTAGGGCCAACATCATTGTGTATTGCTTACCTGCACTTTGGGAGGACTGAATTCAAGATTGTAAACTCTGCCACTAGCAGGGTGGATCCAACGTGCTGTGAGACGACACTTTATGGTCTCAAATGGCACATCTAGGTCAATCACAGTGTCTATCTGACATTCTTTATCCAGGGCCTCTGCCTGAGCAACCGTTCTGGGAAAACCTTTTTAAAGGAAACAACTCCATAAAAATCCAAAGGTGAGAATTACCTGGATTCAGTCATTAGAGAAAATAATGATCAGACAGGGGAAAAAAAAAAAAAAAGCATTGTCATACTGGTTGAAGAGACATCAGATTTTCCAAGTATTTTTCAGTATGTCATGGCTCTTTAACTTGTTAAATGCCTCCCAGCTTCCATTTCCTCACTTCAGTTAATCATCTTCCCAAAAGCGTAACAAATAAATGCAGAAGGACCCCATACTCATAGGTACTATATACGACTATATTGAATGAAACCATTGTACACACATTTTGAACAATAAAAGCTACAGACAGTTCACTCAGAAGTCTGGAACAACCTAGAGACATTTGTGACAACTCTCACTTCCACAGTTGTGTAAGTCTGGCTTAAGGAGGTGACCATTACAAACCTTTTTTTGTTCAGTTGCAGTAAGCCAAATATATCTACCAGAGGCAGTCCAGGATTAATTTTAGATGAAAGAGTAGCTCTAGAAAGAGTTCTGGAAAGTCTAGTGCATCAAGCTGTCCTCGGGGATGATGACTGTGAGAACACTGAGGCTGAACAGGAATCTGTCTCTTAAAAGACACTGCATTTTGCCGATGAACTCTATGGCTCCAGTAGCATGCCTTCATAGGCACATGTTACTACTAGAGAAATCTAGTGAAGCTTAAGCAGGTGAGGGTCAGGGGGTGAAACAGAGAAGAAGAAAATCAAGGTCTCCACAAAGAATTTAAAATGAAAAATTGACCACATTAGCAGTCAAAGATAGTGCAGAACATGGTATTGCTCCAGAGATTCACAGGAATAATACCTCTACCCACAAAGCTCATGCACAGTCTCATTTTCTTCAGTAGCTTGTAATTTTTGTCATACTATACAAGGACACTTCTCCATAAAGGCAAGTACTGATAAGTACAAACTTAAGAAATTCTTCTTTGCATAACATTGGCTGATGAGTCCATTGCCTGAGTAAGGAACCAGCCAAGAACCAGCCTTACAACAGGAAAAAAAACAAAAGTCATAAGGCTACTGTGTCTTGTCTTAACACATCACAAAAGGAAAGAGTTGATTAATTCAGACCAAGGTCTTGCTTGTGCATTGTCTGATGCACCTGGTTTACATCATAGTCATCAACTGCCCTCATCCTATTTCTCTCTCATTCACATTATCTCATGGAAGTGCTTCTAAATGTTAAGAGCACCGGGACAGCCAGGGCTCTGGCACTGCTGTTCTTTCTTACTATTGACAAGCTAGTCAGCCACTACACATCTTAGTTATGCAACTGGAAAAGGAATTTGCTTTGGGACTTAGTAATGAGAAACTTCCTCAACAAATTAAAGTGCCTTTACAAAAGCACTTCATTGAAATTGAACCAGCGTTTGCCGCATACAGTGTTTTCTCAATACAGAAAAAATAATCTACAAGATGTGATGAATTATGAAGAATCCAGGAACATAGAGAAAAGTGCCCTAGTTATACAGGACATAAATCTAAGCAGATCATACCCACACACACACAACTCAGACTGCTACATCTGCTCTGACTCTGGAAGCCACCAACCTATGGTAAAGCAGTGGAAATCGTTATTTGGCTAAGTGCACGCACAAGCAGCTTAGCAACTCTATTTAGTTTGACCTAGCTGACCTCAGCTATTATGTTCTGAGTTGCAGTTATCAAACTAAAGACTTTCTGGTTAACATATTTCAACCAAACAGCATTGTTCCTACAGAGCCGATTATGTCAGAGCTATCCCTAGTGTAATTCACTGAGTCTCATTTACAAATGCTGATGCAAACAAAATTTCTGCTCCAAAAGTTTGAAGAAGGCAGCACGTTAACATGCAGCAGAAATTGATTTATTCTCTTACAGTCTCCACACCATCCTCCTGTTAAGAGTTGCCAGTGTGCCCAGCTATACTTCTACACATCCAGATCCACAAGGCTGGTGCTATGTGTACACAGGACCTGGAACTAAAGAAAAAAAACATCTGCAGCTCTTTATTGATTAGGTTTCATTGTGCTGTTCACTGTGGGAATAACCCTTTGTCTTCACTAAGGAGGAACGTAACTTTGACTAAAGCCACCAGAACAGATCACTGTACTAGAAGCAATCAAAATAAAGCACTAATGGGCAGAGAGCACTGTGGATTTTTCACTCCCTCTACATAAAAAGTCACACCAACAACTTTTTAGTTTTATCTACTGAGAAAGGTTGTGACTAGAATCCAAACACACGCACATCCAGCACTATCTTTGTGCTGCGCATTCAACTGTACTCCCACGGGCTGGGGTAACAAGAACCATTCAGTTCATGAAGACAGCAGCAAATGCGTTTTCTCTCTACTGTGAATGCTTGAAGCAATAAGCTTATGCTGCAGAATTGCAGAACAATTCACTCTAGAGAACAGGGCCAAAGAGCATATGAAAGAGACCTTTTAGAGCACTTAAGCAGTGTTTTTATTAGTGATTTATTACAAGCTGCACTGCTGCAGTACTTGCTTTGCATACTTACCTTGTTGCTACACCACATACCTACCTTTCTATTTAAATAATCCCTCAACCCCATTCTTCAGAAGTGTTCCATTCCCCAAGGATTTTAACAACAAAAGGCTTTAAAAATAGCAACTTCTCAATGCATATTTTAAAGGAGAAATAAAGCAGAAGAATTACCAGAATTGCTAGTTTTGAAATTTTGCTGAAGTGTTGAACTACCCTTTTCAATATGAATTAAACATCCCTGTAATGCTCTGAAGGCAGGATGCACTGAAAGCATTTTACAGCCAAAGAAACTAGGGCAGACTGGCAGCTGAAGGTTTCACAACAAGCTGGCAACAGATCCTGTCCAGTTACTATGACTTGAGGATGGCTACTGGAGTGTGGCTACCCACAAAGCGGCCAAAGCATTCCAAGCTTTCCAGTGCAGGTTTCCTCTCCATATATAGTGATATCCAATATGCTAACTTACCATCCAGTAGCCAGTTGTACCGATCTAGACCTTTTAGCTCATTCAGCATTAGTTGAGTCATGATGTCATCTGGAATAAGACGCCCTTGATCAATGTAAGACTTGGCAAGGATTCCAACTTCTGTGAAAGTAAGAGAAGCCACATTACACTATCTCTGACTTCCAGCAAGTGAAAAAAAGCCCACAAGCCTGCAAAATTTTGTTTTGATCAGGATGGTGCAGAACAGTAAAACTGTAAACAAGACAGACAGTATGCTTGCTGAAATTCAAAACCAGATGATCAGTCAGGATCTGATCATGCAAATATGTATCAGATTAATTTGATTGGTCTGTAGTTCCATGGATGGCAACACAGGTGGCATTCAGCACACCTCTATCCTCACACCCTCCAAATAATTTTACTAGCAAGTATTTGAAATATTAGGTTCCAAAAACTAAAAGTTAAAAGAATCTTCAAAAGAAGAAATGTAAAGCATATGAGTTCATAAAGATATCAGCCCTCAGATTTCCTGCCAAGGAAGTTATTTTCTCAGTTTAGTGACTAGTTATTAACTTATGACTTCACTACAAAGAGAAACGCCTTTGGCATTTAAGAGAGCTGTATGCAGTGGGACACGCTTGCCAGATATGTATTTTTATGATTACTAGAGTTACAAGAGGATGTTTATAGAGGTTGTAAACTATTTATGGGAGCACACAGACACTAGTATTTTCCCATGGAACTGACTAACCTTTAATGCCAGTCATTTAGCCCACTGGCTCACTAAAATGCCAGCCACACATCACAGTTCCGGATATCGCACCATGCTCCTACATGACAGGCAGGAGCATGCTGTAGTTCGCCCCAACCATGGGCACAGCCAGGAAGAAATTAATTTGCCTAGGTTGTGTCCTACACACAAAGTCTCTGTGGCCTTCGTTTATAAAATAATTACCCAATTACATAAGTCACCCAGAATAGCAGCTAGATCCATTTTATTGTGGATCTGCAGAAGTCTTTACTCGCAGCCAATTCAGATCTAGTTACAGTAAACTAAACAGAAGAGAAAATGGGATGGACTGACATACCAACACAAGATATAACCACTTAGAGCAGAAAGCTATGAAGAATGCCAGTCCCATCACTTGGTGTAATATTGGAATGTGCAACAGTACAGAGGCCCTTCTTCAGACAAGGCAACTGAAAAGTAATAGATGCCCTCAAGTAATGCAAACAGTAGATTTGGTGCTGAGGGAAAAAAAAAAAGTAATAAAGGGACAATTTCCCCTTACTGCGTGTTCACATGTATAGGCAGGCTTTGAAAAGTTTGAACACCATTTAGAAATAGGCACTATGCACCTTGGTCAGGCTTCAAATGATTCTCACAACGTGGAAAAGAGTCAGACCGCCAAACTGGAAACAAGGTGACAGGCTTCCTGGATGCAAAGTGTCTCTTCTTTTCCCTACCTCCCTTCTTCAAGGTCAGCAAGTCATACCTCTTTTATTATTCTAGTGCACTTTGAACTACGTACCCTGCAAAAGCAGGCTGGGAGGAGGAATAAATTACATCTAGATAGTTTAATATGTTCTTGATGCTTGGATCTGTTACTGATTTACGCTGCAGCATTGCTCTAGCCACAATGATCTAAGAATATGCACAAGGCAAGGTTGATAGAGAATTGGTACCAACATACTTCGGAAAGACAGATGGGCTTTTGGGCCCAGAGAGGTTTAGAGTACAGCAAGCTGTAAGGTCCTATTATTAAATCAACAGAGCTGGAAACATGCTGCCTCTCTCTGCAAACCTCAGGTTGTTTAGAAAGCCACTATTACAGAAGAAAAAAATAGGCACAACTGTATCTGAATAGTTATATGTTAGGACAAAAAGCTTGTCTACTAGACCATAGCTGCTGCACTTTTTTTTTTCTTTTTTTTTTTTTTTTTTGGTCCCCTGTTGTTGGACATACGATTTTGTGAAGTTTTGTTGGTTTTGTTTTGTTCTGGTTTTTTTTCAGCTTGGGTCTGAAACTACTACATGCATGGCAATCTTTGGAATTAAAGGCAACACAGTTTTCTTTCCTGTCTAGGTGATAACAGGTATCCACGTTTCATGGTTTTGCAGAAGATTGGCATGTCCTAACCACATTACAGTAAACAACCTCTAGCTATACTCAGACAACAGGTTGCTAAGCACAAAAGAGGTGGTCACAGACTCTCCACTCTCCAAAGCAGCAGAACATGGTAATATCTGCAAATTGTCAAGGATGCTCACATGTTCAACAGACTTTTCAGCAGACAAAGTTCATTTTCACAAGACAGCAAATGCCAAAAATGGCACTGTATAATTATTGTTAATTGTATTTAATTTTCCAAGTGTTTTAACTGTCCAACTTGGCCTAATACAGTTCCCAAAGAACTGGAAATTGCAGGATACTTTTATTATAATCAAAACTCATAAACTCAATGCCTTGACTAAACTTGTCAAAGCTCTCTGAGTTGCTTCTCAGTCCTCCTTCCTCCTTCTACCTTAGTATTCATCTCAATCCTTTGGAGACCATTTCTGCAATGAGTGACTCACTTTCAATAAAATTAAAAGACAGCTTCATCTGAGTTAATTAGTGAATGAAAAACTCTGTAGCAGATTCCTGTAAGTTCTACGCTAGCTAATTCAGAGCAAGCTTCATCATCTCTTATACCTTCCACTAGCTTCTCTCCTCACATTCAGGGTTTTAACGTGTCTGCTACACTTCCACTTCACATCTTGGTTCTCCTTCACATTCTTTCATCTGTCTAACCCACCTAGAACACTGCTGAATCACTTTTCTTTCCACTACTTCATGGCTCCCTCCTTAAATCAAGCAATATGGTGTTTCCACTTCTCTTACATCCTTCAGCTTGATTCTGGTGCTCTTTGATCTTGCTTCCAAGACATACTGAACAAAACCTGAAGTATTTAGCAAATAACATATTTCCTTCATCTTCTGGAAGACGTTTCTTTCTCACTAGGTCTCTCTTACACTGAAAGTTCATAACAACAACAATTTTTGTTTTGTCACCCTCTGTAAATAAAAACTTACACTCGTGCAACCAAACAGACAGAAAAAGCATGAATGTGATCAGATATGCCTGCACAGGTGGTGCTCCTAGCAAATGTTTAACTTGTAGATATCAGCTGTCCTAAAGTCAGTCAACTTAGCCAAAGTCATTTTCTTACAGAGCAAACAGAATTTGTGTGAAAAGAGATGTGGAAATCACATCACATCACAACTGATTTCATAATACAGATAATTTTTCACCTTCAAACATGCTCATAAGCTTCCAAAACCCAGGACTGCCAGTTACCTAATCATAATATTGCAGTGACGCTTAAAAGTGAATGCAGTTCTCTGCAGCTTCAAAATGCTGGAACTAACAATACTCTCACTTCATCACATGCAACCTGAAATGGTTCTTACAAGGTTTTCAACCCCACCATGAAGAAAAGCAGGTGCCGAAGTCAGGAGGGGACCTTTCATCATTGCAGAAATCCACCGGAGAGAGGGGTTGTGGCACCTCAACAGAGACCCAGAGGTCAAGCTCGGACTATATAGTAAGTATAATTCACATCTTTATCTAATACAAGGAACTCTGCATGCAAACATGGACCATGATAAAACCTAGGCACGATATGAACTTGTTGTAAGACAATAATAATTTAAAAGGCCCAAGGCAAGCAGTCTGAAAATTTTGTCCATTGTTTTTGGAAAGTACCGCTATAGTTATGCCTGCCAGTTCGGGACAAGGCCTTCTAATTTTGCAAGAGCTGGTAATTCTAGGTGCCTCCACTTTTAGCTATGTATTGGACATCTGGAAAAGTCTGATTCCCCAGAATCCCATCTGTCAAAAATACGAATATTTTTCCCTTTCAAGATGTTTCAGCTGAAATGCTATCAGAAACACCTACAAAAAAAGCCCTCTGGGTGCTTAGGGAAAGCACCGAGATGAGGAAGCAATGAGGCGTTACAAAACAAAGAAAACGGGACAAACCCCCAATACGCCCCGTTCACTCTTACAAAGAGGATGCCAAGTGACAGCTTGTAGAAGATCATCTGCCGAAACCTTGAGGCCCACTTCGGTGGCCTCTGGCCTCCAGGAAGAGCTGCGTGAAGACGCCCAACCTCGGCCTCGGGGTAGGCGGGGGGGGGACACACACAGAAGTAGGTACTGGGACGCAGCAAATCCCCTTCAAGAAAATCCCGGGGGTTTCCCCGGACGGGGCGCGGTGGGTGTGTGGGAGAAAGGGAAGGAGTGGGGCGGGGGAAAGACCTTCCCCCTCCCGGCGGAGTGAAGCTGTGTCACGCGGGAGCTTCCTGTCGCGCTGCGTGGGGCCGATTCCCGCGGGGGGGGGGGAGGCGGCGGGGACGATCCGGGGCGGGCAGCCGCCCGCCCCGGATCGTCCCCGCCGCCCCCCCCCCCCCCCGCCCCCGCCTCTCCCCCTCCCCAGACCGTCCCCGTTCCCACCTGTCTTCTTCTGCATGTTGTTCCTCAGCAGATCGCCGCTGGAGAGGTGCTTCATCCCGAAGTGTTTGATAATCCGAGAGGAGATGGTGCCTTTCCCGGATCCCGGAGGTCCCATAATGACGGCTCGTAGCAGCGGCGGTACCACCATGCTTGCTGTTGCGGGAAGGGGCTGCGCACCGCTGAGCGCCGGGCGGAGCGCGGCTCGGGAAGGAGCACCGCCTTCCCGGGGAGCGCCGCCTCGGCCGCCCTCCGTAGGACCGGGGAAGGGGAGGGGGAGGATTGCGGGGGGCGGGGGGGGGGTGTGTGTGTGTGTGGATTGGGAGACCCGAGGCCGGTCGTCCCAAGGAAAAGCGGTGGCAGCTTTTCTGGCTGTCAATCAGGGGCAGGAAGGAAAGATCCTTTGCGTAAAAGCAGCGGGAAGGGGGAAGGAAAAAAAAAAACAAAACAACCCCAAACCAAACAAAGATAACTAAAGCAAATCTCATTTTAGAAGGTAAAGCATCAGAGACCATTAGGGCATCACTGCCCTAACTGGCCCTGACCAATCTCCCCACACCCCTCTGCCGAGGAGCCCCATTTCGGCTGCCCCCAGATCCTTCAGTCTCTGCCCCAGCCTGTTCTCACTCTCGATCCCGAACTACCGTGAGGATTTCCCAGACTGACCTGGGACAGCGCTGTTACCTGGCTGTCACCTGATGACTGCTGGGCTGTTGACACATCCTGTTGCTGCCATCGCCCTGCTCAGGTGCCGTGCGGCTGTCGGGTGAAGGCGCTGACCCTGCTGCGCTCTGCCCCCAGCTCATCCACCCCTGTGCAGCAGCCCTGCTCTTCCTGGTCTCTGACAAATAAGTTCCAGCTGCATGGTGGCAGGCAGCCGCATTTTGAAAAAGCCAGGTCTGAGCTTTCTTTAAGATACTTGAATGTGAACTGCTGGAGGTTGGCCTTGTTTTGAGCAGTGTTCTTTGAAATGACATCCAGACACCCCTTCCCACAAGTACAATTCAGTGATTCTCAGCTACAGCAGAACACAGCGTTTTCACCAAAACAGAAGAATGTACCACTTAGTATTCACTGTCATGTCCACAGCAGGATGAGTGAGCCTTCCTGCTAAAGATTCTGGAGATGCTGATGGATCTCAACCTCTGTGAGCTAGATGGGCCACCGTGAACAAGTGGTCTACAGAAAGCAGAACTAAAGCCAAAACATTAATGAAATTCAGCTTTCCATTTTAAAACCTTGTTTAATTCCAATGCTTTTACGAGAGATTTGCAACAGCAACAAGAAAACATTCAAATGGACATGTGGTACTTAACCATAGTATGAAAATGGGTAGATAGCCCAAAAACTGCCCAGTTGCCGAGATAAATTACCTTAACAATTAAATAGGCACTGAAATCTTAGTATGAGAATAAATCTTATTACACTGAGCAACATGAACCTCCATAACTGAACCTAGTAATACTTTTATTCTAGAATGCAGTAGAAAAGAGTGAAACATTATGGGCTTTATGAATGTTCCCAGGGCAACATCTCAGTCTGCCAAAGCACCACAGTCTTAAACAAAATTTGGCAACAAAAAGCCATTTAAATGTTAGAAGCCATGCTGTTTGTTTTAAGCTCCACGCTTCACAGACTTCTGAAAGGTGCAAGTCCACAAAATGTGTAGATACCATCTGAGCAATCCTAAAGCAAATCTGTGGGAAAATGGAAGGTATTATATGAAATAAATATGCAACAAATAACTGGATTTGTCAGAGTGATCATTAACCCTTATCTCTAAAGTCACCATGTACAAAAAAAGCAGAAATAATTTATCTGCCTGTTAAAGAGGGACCCTGAGGTTCAGCCTCTCTACAGGCACTACTGAGCAACTCAGAAAAACTCCACAGAGTGTAATCATGGGATAGGGGCCATGAAACAGAAACTATAGAATCAGTTTGAGATAATTAGTGTGTAACCAAGGTAATAGGTAATGAAGCTAACTGACCATGGCAATGTACAATGCTGCTATGTTCCTTGTACAGTCTCTACCCAACTGGACAATAGGTTCGGGAATATTAATCTTACGAGGTAAGTAGCTATGGACAGGTGCACCTACGACAATGATACTGCACATGCCTGCAAGGAGAGGGTCACCCAGCGGACACGGGTGCGCGACCACTGATGACCACCAGAGACCCCTTGAGGACGACCGGCTCAAATCACTGAGCATGCGTGATGGGGAGGAGGATATGGCAATGGATTCTAAGAAATGATTATCCTAGGACTGCCTTTTCTTGGAAAAATAATGAATATGTATGTTTTGATCCTACATAACCTCTGTGTTGGTGATCACCTGGCATGCACGTTGGGTAGAGCTATCCCCCGTGCATCCAGCGCTGCAATAAAGAATGCCTGCCTTTTAACACTACATTGGTGTTATGAGGTTTATTCCCGGGTTTCGGTGACAAGAGGACCACTAAAATAATCTCACTGTTAAAGAGTACTTAGAAACTTGTTTGAACTTCATAAAGGATACACAAAGAAGGGGTGGAAGTGGATATGTAACCGATGTGTTTAACTTTTTAACCATGGTGATGGGATCAAGATGAGATTATTAGCAGTAATAAGGAATGAGAAAAACATTTTAGGAATGAGAACCTGAGAGGTTGGTATGTACCATGGAACTGATAAACTGCATTATTGGTACGTGAGCCAAATAATATTTCATTTTCTGTCAAAATCATGTCCTTTGAGTGAACTTTGTTCATTATAATCTCATTATAATACCAAAACACACCTCCATGCTAAAAACTACCCACCTCCAAGGTACGACCACCCCTCACTGGGCATGCTCTCTGAATTTCTTTAAGTATATAGCTTTAAAAGCAAAGCGAGAAAGTTTTACACCAATCATAACGAAGTAACTATGTAACTATGTGATGTAATTGTGATCATGTGTGTATTGAGAATATAAATATGTGCGTGTTCGTAGGCTAGGTATGCACGTTAGGTGGAACTATCCCCCGTGCATCCAGTGCTGCAATAAAGAATGCCTGCCTTTTAACACTACATTGGTGTTACGAGGTTTATTCCCGGATTTCGGTGACAGTTTCTGGCGACCCAGATGGGACCCTGCTTTTGAACCTCGACGGATCCATGGGATCGCAGGATCTCCAGCCGGCACCGGGGAATTCTCGGGGAGAACCTCTGATCCCCGGACCGAAGAGCTCCGAGCAAGACCCCTGGGAGAGGTAAAGGCATTCTTATTTGATTTGAATATTGTTTTTTTTGAATATTTGCTCTTACCATCGTGGCGGGACAGGCCCGCACCAAGAGCACAAGTTGAAGGCCTTATTCAAGGAGCACCGGGACAGGCCCGCACTGGGACAGGCCCGCACTAGGTTCAAGGAGCCCGTGGCTCTCCGGGACAGGTCCACATTGGGACAGGCCCGCACCGGGACAGGCCCGCATTGGGACAGGCCCACACTAGGAGCACGGGAGGCCCGCTCGTAAGGCGCGGTGAAAGCTGCGCAGAGTTGGGCTGAGGAGAAAGCTGCGCAGAGTTGGGCTGAGGAGACGTTTCAGGTAAAAGTCTCTGCTAGGCGAAAGCCTGTGGAGCAGGGCCCACTGGGGAGGGGAAGCCTCCAAGGTAGGGATTTCTGGTGGCAGCAGAAATCCCTGGGATTTCCAGTGGCAGGGGAAATCCCTGAGGGAGATCTAACACGGGTTGGAGTCCCTCTGACTAGTGCTTGTGATAGTGCACAATCACAACCACTGAGTCCTTGAGAGATGGGTACTTTTCCGAGTAAGAAATCAATCCCACGAAAAACACCACTGGGATGTATTTTGGAACATCGGAAAAATCTGGGAAACATTGATCCTTTGACTCGGAAACAGTTGATTGAATATTGTAATCACTGGTGGCCACTGTATATTTTAGAGAATGGGGAAAAGTGGCCGGAAAACGGGACGTTGCAGTATAACACAATTTTGCAACTAATGTTATTTTGTAAAAGGGAAGGTAAATGGAATGAAATGGCATATATAGATTTTGTTTTTCACACTGCGAAATCATCCGGAATGGCAAAGGCAATGTGAATTGGTTTCACCTAGTTCTGCGATAATGGCATTAAAGGGGCAGGAACCCGGTAAAGATTTGAAAACAGGTTGCTCATCTTGTGATATTGGTAAACAATGTTTTAAATGTGAATTTGAAGATGATGATGTTGAATTATTGGTTGCACCTCGCAGGAGGTTAGGAAATGATCAAGGGGATCAAAATCTGGGGGTCAATAATGCTTCCGCCCCTCCTGTGGAAGAGGAAGCAGAAGGATTTAGCCCAATTGCTGGGAGAACAAGGGGAAGAGGGGGAGGAAACGGATTAACTCCCCTCCAGGCCCCTCTTCGACAGGCTGTTGGCAACGAGGGTCCGGTAATGGTGAAAGTCCCCTTCTCCATAACCGATTTAAGAGCATGGAAAGAAACTGCAGGCACCTATCGGGATGACCCAGAAAGAGTTGCCAAAGTAATGGAAACAATAATTAGAACCCAAAATCCTGATTGGGAAGATTTGCAAGTAATATTGGATACATTATTGGAAGACACTGAAAAGAAAATGGTATTAAACACAGCCCGAAAACAAGTAGAAAGTGCCCATGCTAATGGAAATATACAAGGATCGGTGGACCAGAATTTTCCATCCACAAACCCTAAATGGGACCCTAATCAGCTGGGGCCCAGAAGAATGTTGACTAGGTACCAGAAGTGGATTTTGTTTGGCGTTAGACATGCAATGCCAAAAGCAATTAATTGGTCTAAATTATATGAAATAAGACAAGAATTAAATGAATCCCCTTCGGCCTTTATGGAAAGACTGAAGGTGACTGCTAGAAAATATACCAATCTGGACCCAGAGAAACCCGAGGAAGCTTTACAATTGGCCTCTATATTTATGGGACAATCAGCCCCAGACATAAGGAAAAACCCTCCAGAAACTGGAAGGGGCTGAGTCCAGAGATTTAGGCAAAATGCTTGAAATCGCCTGGATTGTGTATAACAACAGGGAAAAGGAAAAAGAAGTCAGACAAATGCAAAGGGATGGAAAATTCTGGCAATCTTGACCGAGAATAATAAACATGTAAAGCAAAACTCAGCTATAAATGAGCAGAGGGTGTTGGTGCGACAGGGCGAAAAGAGAACTGGCCTTTCTTGAAACTGTTAAAATTTAAGCTGGGAAAACAGTGGGTAACACATCAATTTTTATATATGCCCGAATGTCCATTGCCTTTATTGGGACGAGATTTATTAAGCAAATTAAAGGCACAAATTATTTTTAAAGATGGAGAAATTAGATTACTAATACCAGAATCAAAAGCTATAGAGGCGAGAGTGTTTATGTTACAGGATTCCCCCAAGGAGGAACAGATTCCAGAAGTAGTGGACAATGCAGTCATCCCCCTGGTATGGGCAAGTGGAGTTCCGGGACGATGCAAACTGGCAGAACCGGTAAAGGTGACTTTAAAACCTGGAGCCAAGCCGGTAAGACAAAAACAGTACCCTCTCAAATGGGAAGCCCGAAAGGGGCTAGAGGAATTAATCACAGAATTTTTAGAATATGGGCTGTTAGTAGAATGTGAATCAGAATATAATACCCCTATATTACCAGTAAGGAAATCAGGAGGCAGGGAATATCGAATAGTTCAGGATTTAAGGGCCATAAATCAGATAGTTCAAGATACACACCCAGTAGTGGCCAATCCATATACCTTGCTGACATCTCTGAGGGAGGAACATAAATGGTTTACTGTGCTGGATTTAAAGGATGCCTTCTTTTGCATACCTCTGGATACGAAAAGTCAAGGCATATTTGCCTTTGAATGGAAGAGTCCCACTACAGGAAGGAAAACGCAATTAACATGGACTGTACTTCCACAAGGATTTAAAAATAGCCCTACAATATTTGGAAACCAATTGGCAAAGGAATTAGAAATGTGGAAGAAACAGAATCAAGGAGGAGGCATATTACTACAATATGTGGATGACATCCTGATAGCAGCAAAAAGTAAAGAAACATGTTTTGAAATGACTATCAGTTTATTGAATTTCCTGGGCCAGGGAGGATATAGAGTCTCCAGAAACAAGACTCAGATAGGGAAAGAAGCAGTGATTTATTTGGGATTTGAGATATCACAAGGACAAAGACAATTGGGAAACGAAAGGAAAGAAGCCATTTGTCAGATTCCCGAACCTAACAGCCCAAAGGAACTGAGAGCTTTTTTGGGAGTGATTGGATGGTGCCGACTCTGGATTTTAAATTATGGACTGTATGTGAAACCCCTATATGAAGCCCTGAAAGAATCTAAAGATCAATACCTGACTTGGACACCTGAATGCCATAAATCATTTAAAGAACTCAAAAAGGCATTGATGACAGCCCCTGCACTGGGTCTACCTGATCTAACCAAACCTTTTGAGCTGTTTGTACACGAAAGGCAACATCTGGCCCTTGGAGTGCTGGCGCAGCGGCTGGGATCTTGGAAGCGACCAGTGGGGTACTTCTCCAAACAACTTGACACTGTGAGTAAAGGATGGCCGGGATGTTTGCGTGCCGTGGCAGCAACGGTGCTGCTGATTCAGGAAGCCCGAAAATTGACTATGGGCCAAAGAATAGTGGTATATGTACCGCATATGGTAATAACTGTCTTAGAACAAAAGGGGGGTCATTGGTTATCCCCTAGTAGAATGTTGAAATATCAGGTTGTCCTATTGGAACAAGATGATGTGGAATTAAAAACCACAGCAATTGTAAATCCGGCAATGTTCCTGTCAACAGAAAATCCTACTGAGAAATTGGAACATGACTGTCTGTTAACCATTGAACAAGTTTATTCCAGCAGACCGGACCTGAAGGACGAACCCTTGGAGAATCCTGATCTGGAACTGTTCACGGATGGAAGCAGTTTTGTGCAAGAAGGAAGGCGAATGGCCGGGTATGCTGTTGTCACCATCGACAAAATATTGGAGTCAAGGACACTACCTGCAAATACATCAGCACAGAAAGCAGAATTGGTGGCGCTGAAGCAGGCCTTACGAATGGCCGAAGGGAAAAGAGTAAACATATGGACTGACTCCAAATACGCATTTGGTGTGATCCATGCTCATGGAGCCATATGGAAAGAAAGAGGGCTGTTATCAGCCCAAGGATCACCTATAAGACATAAGGAGGAAACTCTTCAGCTCCTGCAAGATGTGCAAAAACCAAAGGAAGTGGCCGTAATGCATTGCAAAGCTCATCAATTTGGTCAGACGGCTGTCAATATAGGTAATCGGTTGGCGGATAAAGCTGCAAAAGAGGCTGCAGAACAAGGTATCCTTGCACTGGTACCAGTAAAACAGGTAAAAATTCCAAATATAAAAGTAAGATATGGTAAATTAGACGAACAATTGACAGAGCATTTAAAGGCATCCCAAAATGCAGAAGGATGGTGGGTAACACCAGAAAATCAGGTAATAGTGACCCCACAAATTATGTTGAAACTTACAAAAGAGCAACATGAGCAGACGCATTGGGGTGTAGATGCTATGGTTACAAATTTGAAAACATTTGTAGTGTGCGTAGGAATGACAGGAATAATTAAGTCAATAATAGCTAAGTGCCCAATCTGTCTTAAAAATAATCCTTTAAACCAGAGGAAAGCACCTTTAGGAGTAACAAAGCAGGATAATTCCCCAGGAGATTATTGGCAAATCGATTTTTCTGAATTACCCAGACAAAATGGGTATAAATATCTGCTGGTACTGATTGATACGTTTTCCGGATGGCCGGAGGCTTTTCCTTGTCACACCAACAAAGCGAGAGAAGTGGTTAAAATATTGTTAAAAGAGATAATACCAAGGTTTGGGGTACCATTGGGCATGTCTTCTGATAGAGGACCACATTTTGTAGCAGAAATAGTCCAGCAATTAAGTAAAATTCTGGGGATAAAATGGGACTTACACACTCCCTGGAGACCACAATCAAGCGGGAAGATTGAAAGAATGAATCAGACCTTGAAAAGACAAATAAGTAAAATTTGCCAAGAAACATCTTTGAAATGGCCACAGGCCTTGCCATTAGCTCTGTTAAGAATAAGAATCCAACCAAGATCTAAAGACGGTGTAAGTCCATATGAAATATTATATGGCAAACCCTACCAAACTCCTTTAATCCCAGGGAACATGAGGGGAACAGGGGAAACAGATTTGAAAACATATCTGATTTCTTTAGGAAAGACCCTCGAAGCGCTCAGAAGATATATTGTGCTGACCAGACCGCTTGCTCTTGATACGCCTGTACATCCATACCAGCCAGGTGACTTTGTGTATATAAGAACATGGAGTTCTGAACCACTCCAAGAAAAGTGGAAGGGACCCTTCCAGGTACTGTTGACAACTTATACCGCAGTTAAGGTAGAAGGAGTGGAGCCGTGGATTCATTATACTCGAGTAAAGAAGGCACCGTCAGAGCAGTGGACATCTATGCAAAAAGGACCTTTGAAACTCAGACTGTGTAGAAAATTTGACAGGGAACTGGAAAGCTAAAAGAACTGGTTTTCAAAATGGAAAATTTATAAAGGGTTTGCATGTTATGTGTTGAACTATGAATATTATGAATTGTTTGATTGGGTTAATAACACTTTTTTGTGTTTTGTCGCTGATCTGTAGCCAAAGAAATACAGAATGGCCATGGTCCCAAGCTATGATGGGACCATATCTCAAAGACCGTTCCCCAAATTTAGCCACTGTGGTAATGCATGAATCTGAAGTTTACCACCCACCTGAGTGGGAATGGGACAGAAAGGACTGGGTCTGTGTCTTAACAGGAACAATTGGAGAAAAAAATCCAAGTAGGATGCAGAAAGATGGAAGGATCTCTTCATGAGAAAGCTTCTTCAGTTACCATCACCGGAAATCTATTAGACCCTAGTTCTAATCTTACAACGAGACTCTGTCCCACCACAGAATGGAAATGTAACAAACAAGATTCTCTCATTACGTGTTGCCGCCAGCAGAATGTCGGTAATTACTCCTTAGACCCTAGTACCAATAATGTTGAAATCACCAAATTCTGTATTAAGGAACAAGGAGATTGTTGGCACAATTTTACTTTGACTAAGCCAGTTTATGTGATATGCAATTGGCGACCTAACCCATTGACAGGAAGATTACGAGGCCTTACATTCAAATTCAAGATAAATGTTGTAACTAAACCCCTAGTGTTGCAATAGTCACGCACGCTGGCACAGATACCCTTTTTACGTTAACTAGTAAAAGTGAAGTCACCCCCTCTTTTATGGTACCACAAGGGAATGACATCACAATAAGATGCAGATTAATCACTAAATCTCACATTGAACCTATAAACAGTTATGAAAATGGATCACATGGCCCTATTTTGTGTAAAGATCAAAATTTAGACTGTTGGCTAAATTTGACTACTGTACAATACTCCCGTAAAGTGATATGTGGTAAAAATAACACCAAATACTGGGGAGAACTTAAAATAGACGTTATAATACCTACTACCCAACCAATTGTTGCGCTTAACCTGAAAATCTTTGAAATTGGACCATACGTGATCAGAAATACAGGCTTGCAACAAATGTTGTTTAACCCGGCATGGTCTCTCAAACAAGTTGAATTGTCAATGCAAAACAATGTTTCGGATATTCAACCAGCTTGTTCACCTTTCTTAAAAATCTCATATGAGGGGTGGACAACCTGGCTACAAAAACAAACTCTTACTACGAAAAGAACACAAAGAGACTTGACCGGTGTTTTGGGAACAGGATTGGGAGTTTTAAATAGCATTGATTCAGAAATAATAATGAACAAATTGGCAGCCTCAATTAGTGATTTGGCTAGATTACAACAACATTTACGATCCTCTTTACTGGCTTTAGGAACTAACCAGTGGCTGTTGTCAAGTATATTACCCACATGGGAAAGAATAAATGTAAGGGACCACGAGTTAATTACGGACGCACTTGGGGTGATCCAAAATAACCTCTCCTTGGCTCTCAGTTGCATTCAGGCTCAATTATGGATGCAGTCGGTGGCTGCCTCAATTATAAGAGAAGGCGAAGAAGGCACTCTCCCTACTGAAATTAGGAAAATAATTTGGGACAGTGCTACTGATTTTGAGAAAGAACTTCAGTCCTGGTGGAGCCTGGTAAACTTTACTTATGATCCTGTTACAAACGCAGCTACAACTTTTGTGCTCACTATATCTAATGCTACTAAATACTCAATTTACCCCATCATTGCATTAGGGATAAACCATAACGGAACTATACTCTATCCTTCCGAGCATAGAGTATGGGCCCGAAAGATGAATGAAAAATGGCAAACTGTTAATTTGGAATCTTGCATCGTGCGGGAACAACAAGGATTTGTCTGTGAAGGTAATGCAATTAAGGCACAAAATATTTGTTTGGACACTAAACAAAATATTTGCCATTTTGAGGTTCATCCTAACGAAAACACTAATAACTGTTCATCATAATGTGAAAGAAATACATCGAGTTTTTGAAAGAGTGCAGAGAGATGCAGAACTTAAATGGTGGGACACACTTTTCGGATGGTCGCCTACTGCTACAGGCATCCTAAACAAGTTGTGTCGCCCCATCGTGATTCTTTTAACATTGGTTTTGATCAGTATGACCTTGTCAATAATATTATATATCATAACTTGGAAAATGATGAATCGGTTAACACATCTGAAAAAAACAAATTATTCGTGAAACTTCTCTCACTCATATGATCATCCAAGCTGTTGTGAAACAGCAAAATAAACAAACAATCCCAGAGTTTCCTCCAACACATAGAAAATAATTAGTATAGTGGAAGTATTGAAAAGGTGATTATTTCAAAACTTCCAAAGGGGGGATTGTAACCGATGTGTTTAACTTTTTAACCATGGTGATGGGATCAAGATGAGATTATTAGCAGTAATAAGGAATGAGAAAAACATTTTAGGAATGAGAACCTGAGAGGTTGGTATGTACCATGGAACTGATAAACTGCATTATTGGTACGTGAGCCAAATAATATTTCATTTTCTGTCAAAATCATGTCCTTTGAGTGAACTTTGTTCATTATAATCTCATTATAATACCAAAACACACCTCCATGCTAAAAACTACCCACCTCCAAGGTACGACCACCCCTCACTGGGCATGCTCTCTGAATTTCTTTAAGTATATAGCTTTAAAAGCAAAGCGAGAAAGTTTTACACCAATCATAACGAAGTAACTATGTAACTATGTGATGTAATTGTGATCATGTGTGTATTGAGAATATAAATATGTGCGTGTTCGTAGGCTAGGTATGCACGTTAGGTGGAACTATCCCCCGTGCATCCAGCGCTGCAATAAAGAATGCCTGCCTTTTAACACTACATTGGTGTTACGAGGTTTATTCCCGGATTTCGGTGACAGATAGAAAGGCACTTCTCTCATACACATACTCTTACTAACATATGGCCTCTGCAGGAAAAAAAAAGGATACTTATATAATTAAAAGAATGTAGTAAAATAAATGAGTTTGGCTATCTTTGCCAGAGTCCAAACCTTGTCCTAGTGGTTTTGTGCAACAGTTGTGACATGTTCAGAAGTGGAAAAGGAAATCATGGGAGGATTTGTAGTATTGAAATAGGTCATCGGTTCATTAGTTCATATACAATGTTTTACACAGCTATTCTGTATTTACAAACATGTATTGCATTTGTCTGCAGCCATCATTTTGATGTTTGGAACATGACATTTGTTTATCTTCATTCAGACTTAATTCATATCATATTTATATTAATTATTCATATATTAGCAGAGTAACCAATGATTAATTAATACAACTTGTGTTGTATTCTGATTTAACCTTTTTCTGCTTACAGACCAGATGCCTTACTCACATATGTAGCATATAGGTATAGGTTAAAAACCTGACTCTTGCTCAGTGATCTTATTGACGTTGCCCTCATGGTGGCTGAACAGTGATCGAAATTTGGTTTCAAACAAGTCCAAATGTTCTTTCCAATAGACAGCCTTTCAAATCTCTCAGCATTTTTTTCAAGCATAAGAAATTCTTTGAAGAGGCTTGTTAAGACTTAAATTGTCAGAAGACTTCCTGTCATGTCTTCTCCTTAGACATCTAAATCCTTTCTTCTGAGATTGATACAGAATTCATTTAGTACTGTCAGGTAACTACTTCCCAAGTGTTCTATTTCATACCAAAATGGTTTCTTACATAAGAAAGAAGCTACAGTGGTGGCTTTGGTGGTGCTTCTGACATGTTCACTCACGTAAGTTCTGCACCTCATCTGGGTGGATGGATAGAAATTAGATGGGTAAAAACTGGCTGGAATCAAGGTCAAAGTGTGACAGCTAAAGTTTTGTACTCTACTGAAAAGCTGTTAACGAGTGTAGTTTGTCAGGGTCTGCCCTGGTTAGTATCTGTAAATAACCCCAGGGAGGAGACAGAGTGCTGCCTCAGCAACTTTGCAGGTAACACCAAACCATGACACCCTAGTGGGCAGGCCCAAGGGCAGGACTGCAGTTCTGCAGGATCAGGTGGGGAAACAGGCCAAGCAGGATCCTGACAAAATTCGACAAAGGCAGGTGCGAAGTCCTGCATCCAGGAAGCACTAACTACTTGCAACAGTACAGGCAGGGGACTGACCAGCGAGGTAGCAGCTCTGCTGAAAAAGCCTGAGGGGCACTGGTAGTCAGCAAGCTAAGCACAGCCCAGTGCATGCCCTGGCACCAAAGAAGGCTAGTGACGTCCGGGGCTGTACTATCAGAGGCATAGCCATTACATCAGGGAAACAATTATCCTCCTTTATTAGGCACTCCTCAGACCACATCTGGATGCTGTGGCCAGTTTTGGACCCTCCAGTACAAGACAGACATTGATTAGTTGGAGAAGGTTTGGCAGGAAGTGGCCAAGGTGGTCAGGGGCTGGAGAAGAGGCACTGCCAGCAGCTGAAGGAACCATGCATGTTCAGCCTGGAGACGAGAAGGGTTCAGGGGCACCTAGTAGCAGCCTTCTAACACCTAATGGGGAGGTTACTGAGAAGGCAGGGCCAGGTTCTTTACTAAGGTGTGCGGCAGGATTCATAGAGCCAGGCAGTGGAGCCAAAGTAGTAGAAGTTTCAGCCCTTTGAAGTTTTTAAGACCCAACTGGATAAAGCCTTAGGCAACTCAGTCTGGCCCTGCTTTGGGCCATAGGTTGGACTAGAGATATCAATCCCAACCTCACTTAGGTTGTGATGCCACATTTTTTAAACAAGATACCTCATTAATCATGCTTTAAAAAAGGCATCAAGTACATATCCAATGAAGGCTGACATATATACACAATTCCTGTGTATATATTGCAAATTCTTCGCAAATTCTTCGCAAATTCTTCCTCAAAAATGTATACCATCAAAATCATTTGAGGGGCAAATTCTCATTTTTTAATTGGATATAGGTTGAAATATGTAGTGAACATGGCTTCACTAAGGGCAAATCCTGCCTGACAAATTTGTTGGCCTTCTACAATGGGGTTACAGCATTGGTGGATAAGGGAAGAGCAACTGATGTCATCCACCTGGACCTGTGCAAACCATTTCACACCTTCCTACATGACATTCTTGTCTCTAAAATGTAGAGACATGGATTTGACGGATGGACCATTCGGTGGATAAGGAATTGGCTGGATGGTCACACTCAAAGAGTTGTGGTCAACGGCTCAATGTCCAAGTGGAGAACAGTGACAAGTGGTGTTCCTCAGGGGTCGGTACTGGGACCGGCACTGTTTAACAACATCTTTGTCAGCGACATGAACAATGGGCTCGAGTGCACCTTCAGCAAATTTGCTGATGACACCAAGCTGTGTGGTGTGGTTGACACGCTGGAGGGAAGGGACGCCATCCAGAGGGACCTTGACAGGCTTCAGAGTTGGGCCCATGCGAACTGCATGAAGTTCAACAAGGGCAAGTGCAAGGTCCTGCACGTGGGTCGGCGCAATCCCAAGCGCGACTATAGGCTGGGCGAGGAATGGATTGAAAGCAGCCCTGAGGAGAAGGACTTGGGGGTATTGATCAATGAGAAGCTCAACATGCGCCGTGTCCAACATCCAACCGTGTCCTGGGCTGCATCAAAAGAGGTGTGACCAGCAGGTTGAGGGAGGCGACCCTGCCCCTCTACTCCACTCTCATGAGACCCCACCTGGAGTACTGTGTCCAGCTCAGGGTCCCCAGTACAAGAAAGACACGGAGCTGTTGGAAGGAGTCCAGAGGAGGACCCCAAAAATGATCAGAGGGCTGGACCACCTCTCCTATGAAGACAGGCTGAGAGAGTTGGGCTTGATCAGCCTGGAGAAGAGAAGGTTCTAGGCAGATCTTATAGCAGCCTTCCAGTACCTAAAGGGGGCCTACAAGAAAGCTGGAGAGGGACTGTTGACAAGGGCATGTAGTGACAGGACAAGAGGTAATGGCCTTAAGCTGAAGGAAGGTAGGTTTAGATTAGATATTTGGAAGAAATTCTTTACTGTGAGGGTGGTGAAGGACTGGAACAGGTTGCCCAGAGAGGTTGTGGATGCCCCATCCCTGAAAGTGTTCAAGGCCAGGTTGGATGGGGCTTTGGGCAACCTGGTCTAGTGGAGGGTGTCCCTGCCTGCAGCAGGGGGGTTGGAACTAGATGATCTTTGCAGTCCCTTCCAACCCAAACCATTCTATGATTCTATGATTCTATCAAGTAGAAATACCTGAGCGGTCTTCATGTTTGTAGTGCTACATAAGTAGCTATTATGGCCAAGCTACAGACGAAGAAAATAAAGTCCCACGAGGACAGGAAGCTGCTAGGGAGTTAACTCAGAATAGCACCTACATGATGCGCAATCACTTCTTGGCAAAAAGAACGAGTTTCTTGCTATCTCCATCTAGCTCCATAGCAGAATTAATCCAGAGAACTTACATACCCACCAGAAAGTAGTTACCTAATACTATGTATTCAAATGCATGAGAAGGTTGAAGACCTTACTTTTCAGATTATATTTTTGTACCTTGCAAGTGGATCTTCATGGTCCTAATTTTCTCACTGTCTCCCTCTCCAAAAATACAAAAAAAACCCAAAGAAAAAGTTACTTGACAATCTAATAGGAGGAGGATGTCAGGAGTTCATTGTTGCTTACCAATGGCACAGCAGACCAGGCTGAAATCATGCAAAGCCAGGCTTCTTCATCTACAGAAGAAAAACTCTTTGCTATGGGGTGGGGTTTTTTACTACTGAGCTGTTTGGTGCATTGGTACCTCATTTAAAATACATAATTTTGCTTATCAGAAAGCAAACACCTGACTTGTTTCTATTCTTTCTCCACCATTTCGTAGTAACTTCTAAGGGGTTATCTTTCATACAGGACATATGCTGAAACAGGTTGTGAGATTTGTTCGACGTACTCTAATGTTTAGCAGTAACAGTCAGCAGTGCACTCACTTGCTAAAAAGATTTCGTCAAAGAAAGCTTAATTCTTGGAAACAGAACTCAGTGTTCTTATTTCTGTCTCCTTTCCCTTATTACATGCATATCACTAAGGATATCCAGAACATACCTTATTGAGATGGCAATAAACTAGATACTGCTAACTTAATACCTTACAAAACTATCTCGGAACAAGATGATCATTCTAATAAAAAACACTTGATTTTTGTACCCTGTTATATTTCACATATCAGAGCCTCTGGGCCATGAAGAATCTTATGGATTAATTCAAAATTCCCTAAGTGATATGCTTGCTTAAATGTGTACCTTAAAGTGGTTTTGTAGAAACACCAGTAAGGATATTCCAAATTCAACAGGTTGCTCATGTACTCTACCAGATGATCACATTCCTCTGCTTACCATCCCTCTCGATGTTATCTGTGACCAGCCAGTCAAGCTTCAGGAGCAAATAGGTTATTTATCTGGGATTAGTTGCCTGGAGAGGCTTGCCTATCATCCAGTATAGTTTGTGCTCCATTACATATCTGAAGACAGATTGCTCGCAGAAAGATAAGAGACCCTCCCCTTGACTGCCCTGAATGTCCAGGACAAGTCCTTACTTGCTGGCTTGATTTTAGACAGCCGAATGGCAAATTAACACTTACCCATAACAAGTGGTGTCCCAAAATTCTAAGTTTCGTAGGAAATTGATTTTCTTGAGACAGAAATTTACAATCTATTACACTCAAAACTTTACTTATGACAAAGATGAAACACATCTTATTTATAAAGTAAAAAATTTATTGTTAGCTTAATTGAAACCTTAACATCCTAATTAAAAAATTATTATTAGTCCAGATGTAATTATTACAGAATGAGAAAGGATATGTCTTTGCTGAAAAGTTTCAATAATAATAATAATAATAATAATACAGTTACAATCATTCCACATACTTCTTAGTTTCCACCGTTCACCCTTCTCCCCTCCTCCCTAGACCCCAAGGTCAGTGGTCTCATTCAGGTGAGGGGGCAGGTGTTACAGTGAGTGATCAGCATCTGGAGTCCTCCACCAGGAGGAATGGAGGAATATGATGTTCATGCCGACAGTTTCCTCTTCCTCCCTTGAGCGTCCACTTGGAGTTATTTTTGTATGTTTGCTAACACAGTTTTACACCTTGCTTTTTCTTCACTGGTTTGCAGTGCCACATTGCATCTGAGTTTAATATATACAGTGCCTTCCACAGATACTATTAGATAGTTTGTCTTCTTTGCTACCCCTAGAAACAGTTGTGTCCACTTCCAGGTCTGCATTTCTCTAACTGATCAGTGGTGAATTGTTTGTAGCTGTGAGGTCTCCAGTGCCAACTCTGTGCTCCATCTCTTGTCAGTCTATGTAAGATGTATCCCATGTCTGCACTTCTCAAGGTTCTGGTATTGTACCAGATCTGCATTTCTCTACATTAATTCATCATATTAGAGTAATAAATATCATTCCAGACAGTGTAACTGCTTGTTACTATAACCTATTTAAAACTATCATCATACGATGCAAAGATAAAAAAGAAAAATAAATTAGCCATAGAGAACTCATCAACTGGGCAAACTGCTGTCACAGTTAAATGAAGCACAGCAAAGCTGCAACAGACCAAAAATTGTTCAGATGGAGCAAGACTGACAAGCTTCAGTCCTGAGGCCTTGGAAACTCAGTACAAGGCATATGGCCTGTTACAAGCCATAAACGGCAATACAGGGCTACACAGTTACAAGTTGATAATGATCAAATTACATTATTTTAGTTGTTTGCAAAACAATTGTGTCTTCCCAGTGTTTCTTTTGAGATATATTTCTAGTTTGTAATGAACCAGTCTTGCTTGAATCTTCTAAAAAGCACTCATCAGAGATTGTTTAGACATCCTTCAAAATACAGCTAATAGGAAAAGACAGTAAATTAAACAAAGGTTACATAGCTGTGTTTCTGACCCTGTGTGAAAGCACTTGGGAGATACATGAACCAACAGAAATTTAGAAAACATCATTATCTTTTTGGACACTTGGAGGCCTTACACATTGGCAGAAAGCAGAGCACTCTTAGAAATTTCTGTAATGACCTGTTGTGTATTATTTATCTCAACAAGCAATTAAAATATCAGGAGATTGTCATGTTCTCCAACCATTACTTTCATGAAAATAAACATCTTTCCTAAGTATTAAAGGCAAACCAGTAATAGCTTAATATTCTGAGATTAAATTGTAATGACTGTCCAGATCACAACATTTATTCATCTATGGCCTGCCATTCAGCCTCTCTGTGGCACCTCTGGGCAGTGTATAAAAACCTTTGTCCTGACTCTGGAAAATCCTTGAACTCCTAGGACAACAATCTACCGGCATTCCCAGGGGAAGGAAATCCCTCTTCTATGTCATTAGATACTTTTATGACAGATATAGCTCTCATTACAGGTATACTTAAGTTATACGAGCCGATGAGTGGTTTTCAATCTATCTGCCAGTGATTGTTTTCAGAAGTATCTTACCTCAGTTACATGAGGACATTCTGGTTGCCAGTGGACTGAGTCAGTTTTGAGAAAGACTGTTTTCCCAATTTTGTTTTTCACATGCCTTGACATGAAACAGATACTTGCAAATTGATAACAGATGGTAACAAGTCATTGGAAGTTACAGCAGAAGGATGAGATGGACAGAACTAAAAATATATGTATGGGAGAGCAGGGGAGTACACAAAGGACAAGAAAAGAAGCAGAGCAGAGAGCTCATCTAAAATAGACGTACTGGACTGGGCATTTTCTGTGCAAATCGAAGGGTTCACTGATATGGAGTTCAGACAATGCAGTGAAAAACTTCCATAGCTCCAGTAACAGCACCTGGAAGCATTTTACACAGTGGTCTTCACAGAAGAAGACCCTCTTGATTTCAGCGGGAGTGTGCATCCTCTATCATGTCCCATATCCACAACCTCATAGCAAACTGTTATTGAACTACTATCCTGTAATTATGTCTAAAAGGCCTGGAAATGAAGGAAATTAAAGGAGACAAAGTTGTTCCCTGAAAATAGGGAACAGTAAGTGTCAGATTTCTTTTCCATTAAATATTATCATTAATTGGGCACTGTTTGCTCTGGAATTCCAAAATACCCTCGAAATTCTGAAACCCAAAGGAACTATGCAGAGATTTGGCTGAATTTATTTGTTTGCAAGCAGGAAAACAAATGACCAGTTTATCAAGAATGTTTTAAGAATCTTTGTGCAGACAAGTCTGGACATAGATTTATTAGGTGGGAGTGGATATGATGAGATATGAATGTTCGTTACCTTCCTCCCACTCACGGCTGTCCCTTAGTTCTGCTCAGTGTATCACAGAACAGAATTCCAGCTGCACAAGACCCACTCGTTTTTTTTGTCATATTCTAGAACAGGGCTGCAACTGGCAACAGAGGGAGACTTCTTACCAGGGCCTGTAGTGACAGGACAAGGGGCAATGGTTTTAAACTGAAAGAGAGTAGGTTTGGATTGGATATAAGGAAGAACCCTTTTACAATAAGGGTGGTGAGGCACTGGAACAGGTTGCCCAGAGAGGTGGCAGATGCCCCATCCCTGGAAACATTCAAGGCCGGGTTAGATGGGGCTCTGAGCAACGTGAACTAGTGGAAGATGTCCCTGTTCATTGCAGGGGGCGTGGATTAGATGACCTTTAAAGGTCCCTTCCAACACAAACCATTCTATCATTCTGCATAGAAATTCAGGAACACAGGCAGTTGTTACACTTAGATTCAACATGTTTTCCAAAAAAACATACTGTGGTCAGGTCTAATAGTAGTATAGAACTTTCTTGAGTAGTAAGATACCTAACTTCATGGGAGCATATGAACTGAAAACTAAGAGTTTGCATGTATGTAGAATTATCCTTTGCATCGTTATCATGACATGTTTCCACAATCCCAATGGACTACCAATAATGGAAAAAACCCCACAGAATACTGGTGTTGGAATTCCAAATTTATGCTGTTTCCTTTGGCATGTGTCCAATCTCTGCAAAACATCCATGTTCATCAAAGCATGTAACAGTATAATTCACCTAATATCAGATTTAATATGAAAGGTATTGAGAAGGAGTAAAACTACATGAATGGCAAATGATGCATGTCACTCTAACATCGATAAGCAAGAACAGTCAGAGCTAAAGCTAATCATGGGTCTGTCTTTCAACACTTGAACATAGGTTGCATGCTAAAAATGAAGATTCACTATAGCCATCACAGGTGAAATAATATTCAAAAAGCAGTGACTCCTAACTCTGTTCTTTCCTAATAGGAGTCCTTAACGGATTCAGCCAGAACCACAGAACATCTCCACAGAGTTCACACACTACTTGCTTGTTCCCTACCCGTAAGAAACTCAGTGAGCCTTAACGTGGCCAGAACGAAGTGGCCGTTTAAGAGCTGCTGTAACACTTTCCGTCTCTAGATGTCCCTACAGCCACGTCGCTGTTGCTCCGTACGGACGCTCGGTGCTTTCACCCTCACACTGCGGTATTCGTTTAACAGAGGCTTGCTTCCTAGGCTGTACTCTTGTATTTGAGCTGCAGGTGTGATGCGTGCCATCCAATCCACTTAAAACATCTAACATTGTCCAATATTTGCTAAAATGAGGAAACATACAACTCCACAATGAGTCACGGAATCACAGATTGGTAGGAGTTGGAAGGGACCTCTGGAGATCCTCTAGTCCAACCCCTCTGCTAAAGCAGGATCACCTAGAGCAGGTTGCACAGGATGGCATCCAGGAGGGTTTTGAATATCTCCAGAGAAGGACACTCCACAACCTCTCTGGGCAGCCTGTTCCGGTAAGCAGTCACCCTCACAGTGAAGAAGTTTTTCCTCCTATTCAGATGGAACTTCCTGTGTTCCAGTTTGTGCCCGTTGCCTCTTGTCCTGTCACTGAGCACCACTGACAAGAGTCTGGCCCCTTCCTCTAGACATCCACCCTTTAGATATTTATAACCATTGATGAGATCCCCTCTCAGTCTTCTCTTCTCCAGGCTGAACAGACCCAGCTCTCTCAGCCTCTCCTCATACAAGAGATGCTCCAGGCCCCTAATCATCCTTGTAGCCCTCCGGTGGACTCTCTCCAGGAGTTCCCTGTCTTTCTTGAACTGGGGAGCCCAGAACTGGACACAGAACTCCAGGTGTGGCCTCCCCAGGGCAGAGTAGTGGGGGAGGATAACCTCCCTCAATGTGCTGGCCACGCTCTTCTTAATGCAGCCCAGGATACCATGGGCCTTCTTGGCCACAAGGGCACATTGCTGGCTCATGGAGAGCTTGTTGTCCACCAGGAATCTCAGGTCCTTCTCTGCAGCGCTGCTTCCCAGCAGGTCAGCCCCCAACCTGTACTGGTGCTTGGGCTTATTCCTCCCTAGGTGCAGGACCCTGCACTTACCTTTGTTGACCTTTACTAGGTTCCTCTCTGCCCAGCCCTCTAGCCTGTCCATGTCTCGTTGGATGGCAGCGCAGCCTTCTGACGTGTCGGCCACTCCTCTCCATTTTGTATTGTCAGCACACATGCTGAGGTTACACTCTGTCCCCTTGTTCAGGTCATTGATGAATATGTTGAATAAGACTGCGCCAAGCACTGACTCTTGAGGTACACCACTAGCTACAGGCCTCCAACTAGACTCTGCACCACTTGCAGATTATATTGTCACTTCTCTCCTCTGCCTCCAAATGGACTGCGTGTAAACAAGAGGATCAATGTTACCTGATCATGTTCCAGGAAAAAGAAAAAATCTTTTTAGGATTATTTATTTTAATCCATCCCAATCTAATTGCTAATAATACACATTCTTGTTCACTTTTTAATCTACTATTTAGAGCAGATAAAATTGGATCATCTCGGTTTCACGACAGCTAAACCTGACCAAAGCTCTTACTATGTGGCCTCTATGAAGCTTGGAGGATGACAAGTGTTAAGATCCTTCTCTTGTGTATGTAACAGCAGTTTTGCAAATTGCATGCACTATTAGTACTGCTCCTGCCATGCACGATTGTTCTGAATTCAACAATTCAACAGATTCATGCAGTAGATTACCAGTCATTAGCATGTAGATCCTTTGGAAAAGAAGGTACTGACAATAAAATGGAGATTGCTCTGAGTTTACATAAAGAAGAAAAATAAAATTTTCGATGAGGGAATGCAAGTGAAGAATCTACCATGTTAAGAAAAGAACCATGATCAAAGCAACTAAGCAGGAAGCTGTTTTTTATGAATTCAAGAAACAATAGGGTAAAAATTTTCAGAATTTTCAAAAAAAGCAGGAAAGCAAATTTAAGTGTTTAAGTTATGAGCAAAAGGTAATTTCAAATGAGATTTGAATGGAAATCCAATCCTTCTTCTTCCAAATGCTGAATATATTCTTTTTTATAGCTCCAAGCTTTGGTTGCTGTTTTTCTGTTTTATATTCAGTTCTTGAAATATTTCATAGAATCTGTGCTGGTTTTGGCTGGGATAGAGTTAATTTTCTTCATAGTATCTAGTATGGAGCTATGTTTTGGATTTGTGCTGAAAACAGTGTTCATAATACAGAAATGTTTCCATTACTGCTGAGCAGTGCTTACACAGAGCCAAGGCCTTTGCTGCTTCTCACCCCACCCCACCAGCAAGGAGGCTGGGGGTGCACAAGGAGCTGGGAGGGGACACAGCCAGGCCAACTGACCCAAACCAACTAAAGGGATAATCCATACCGTATGACGTCATGCTCGGCATATGAGTCTGGAGGAAGAAGGAGGAAGGTGGGGGTGTTCGCAGTGATGGTGTTTGTCTTCCCAAGTAACCTTTAGGCCCAATGGAGCCCTGCTTTCCTGGAGATGGCTGAACACCTGCCTGCCAATGGGAAGTGGGGAATGAATTCCTTGGTTTGCTTTGCTTGTCCACAGCTTTTGCTTTACCTATTAAACTGTCTTTACCTCAGACCACAAGTTTTCGCACTTTCACTCTTCCGATGCTCTCACCCATCCCACCAGATGAAAGTGAGTGAGCAGCTGTGTGGTGCTTAGTTGCCGGCTGGGGTTAAACCAGAACAGTACTTTTTGGCACCCAACGTGGGGCTCAAAGGGTTCAAGATGACAGATTTGATTGGAATGTGCCAGATCAAGTTTATAGCTGTTATTGCTGTTCAGCTATTAATTGGCAGGTTCCTGTCTTTGCGATGGGGCTTGCTTACCTCACTGTATATTTGAGTCTCATACTTGTTAGTGGCTGCTTTTTGCTTTTGCTGCTCGCTGTACTGCTGTACTGCTGATCATCTTACTGTGCTGTGCCTGGGAACACTTTGATAACAGCAATGGTGATGTGTCTGGCCTGGCAGGTGGCCAGGGCATCGCTGCTGTTTCTGTGCTGCTGTACCGGACAGGCTGGAACTACTGTGTGAACTTGAGTCAAAGGGACTGTGACCTGTGGATGAGTCCATGTGGGAGCAGGACACCCCAAAATGTCTGTGGCCATGAATAGATCCACACCAGAGTAGGTACATCTTGAAGCCTCTGTGGCCATGGGAATGTCCATGCCCCAGCAGGTATACCTCTGGGAGGTATAGGAGCCAGTGCTATTTTCCTAGCTGGTTGGATGTCCACTTCTCACCATCACCAGTAACAGCTCCCTAAACTCAGATCGCAATAACAACTTTCTTGGCAGATAATGTCAGAGCCAGTGCTAAGTCACAGCATTTTGTATCTCCTACCATTCTTGAGCTTTGTTATAAAAATAATACAGAAGAACATTTTTAGCATCAAGCTCATGTACTTGTAGAGAGAGGAAGGCTTTAACTCATTTCAAATCACTTTATGTCTTTTCGAAGACAGTTTTTTAGAACAACAGTTATACCTCTCTCCCCATTAATGCCTGCTGGAGCAGGGGCGTTGGACCGGATGACCTGCAGAGGTCCCTTCCAACCTCAGCCACTTGAGGATTCTAAGCTTACAGCCATCCTCTTGCAGACAGGTGAGCAGATGCTGTTCTTCCAAGCATTTCTGAGAGAGACTTCCATAGGAAACGACATTTGCACCAGTGTGGTCCCATTTCCTTGCCAACAGAGGACAGTGGCAGTGGAAGTGCGGGGCAGCAGCCCACCAACCTCCCCCACCCTGTCCTGTGAATTAGCCTGATGACAATGTAATTGTGCATCTGAACTTGCCTATTCCCACATGACCTTCAAAGGCAAATGAGGAAAGGCAAGGTGGAAGGAGAGCAGAAGTGCCCAAGCTTTCGCCACAAAGCTGCACCCACTGCAGGGAGGGGGACATTACACACTGGTCTTCAGGCCTCCTCTTGCTATACTTAGCAGAGCAAGAGGGGTGGCGGCGGACCCATCAGCTTGAGGCTTCCAAGCTGACATCAGTCTCCGATGAATGGGTGTACGGCCATACCCTTGCGTAGTGGCTGCCGAAGATGTAGAACTGAACTGGGCAAATCTCCCCGTGACAAAGACAGACGTGTGCATGTACAGCATTCAGCTGGCCGCTGGCCGTGTGTTGGGAGTTTCAGAGCAGGGGATCGGTGCCTCTCTTAAACAGCAGAAGGGCTCAGGCCTCCTCACGCACCTCAGACATCCTTCATGGGTCCCAGACATAGCTGCACCCCATGTGGGCCCCCACTAGACCCCATCCCCCGTGCCAGGGTGCCCCCTGAATGGAATAGGCCCATGCTGTGGGGATCATGACCCCAAATCGCTGCCAGGCTCTGATGACTCTTTGCCGGGACGAGATATGGGGGGCAGCCCTCATGCCAAAGCATTTTCTCAAGGCACTTAGGCAAGGAAAGGCTACGGGACCATCGTCTCCTTCTGCTCGGTTAGGAAACATTCCCGTGGGGGAGGGAAAGTGGAAAGCCTGAGGAAGTCCTCAGCCACCAAGAGGAAGAAGTTGGCAGCTTTGGGAGGGCCTCTGGAATGACATTGCTCTGCACCTGACTAACAGCCACATCTCTCTGCTCTGTTTCTCCATTTGCCTCTTTAATTCTTGCTAGGGGAGGTCTCCACATTGGTCTGGCTGATGGCATTCGTTCCCACAATCTTCCCATACACCTGCACTCGCTGAATGCAGGTGTATCCTGGTTTTCCCCAGTTGCTCTGAACGCCAAGTTTCAAAAACCGAAAGGCTCTGGGGATCCTGTTCTGCAAAGAAACCGTGGCAAAAAGAAGTGTCACTCCTGGGGTGTAAAGAGAGAGAGCAGGCTCCGCGCGTCTTCCTCCACCATCCCGGGCCCCCACTCTGGGACCAGCTCCCACTCTGGCTGAGGCGGCAGCTTCTCCCTCCTTCTCTTCTCCCACCCAGGTGGCAAAGGACCCCTGTGCCGTATGGGTGCAGCGGGCAGCTCCGGGGACCCAAACAGCTGTGTGGCCAACACTGTCTCTGCTCTGCTTTTGCCGCCCTGCCAGATGCCACTCTCCCTCCCGATCCCACCAATGTTGCTCTCGGGCAGGGCTGCACCCCCGCCCTGGCAGGAACTGTCCGCAGTCCCCCCGCAAGCCACTTGCTGGCCAACTGGCGTTACTGCCCTGGCCTCTTGCCCACACACACTGGCCGTACCTGCAGAGGGAAGGTCTGGGTCAGCTCTTGCTGCATGGCATAGGTGAATGTCCCCAGCAACGTTTCATCCTCGCCTTCCTCATCCAGTCCCTTGGAGATAAAGCACAGGGGAGCAGGTCAGGCTTGACCCGAACACGAGGAAACGCTCATGTCAGATCCAGGCCCGTGACCTACACCCCACTCCCGCGGTTCCAGCAGGCTCTGGCGCAGGATGCGGCGGGGCTGAGCCTCCTCCTCATGTGTTGCTCAAGGGCCCGTAGCTGCTGGGCCACAACATGCTGAGGGAGTCTTCGGAGGGGTGACGCCACCCCACATGTCCCTTGAAATGTCCCCTCAGGGAACGGCACTGCTTGGCAGCACACGAATCTCAGCAGACGCGCAGAGAGCAAGCAAGTCCCCGCTACAGCTTTTCCCCGCGGCCAGGTCCCAGCCCCCAGTGCCCGGCAGAGACTTACAGAGACAGTGAAATCTCGGGGAGCGCTACTGACAGTCCCCAAGGGAGAGGCTATCTTTGAGGCGTGCTGTATGGTGATGGCCACCGGTTGTACTGGTGTGGGCAACCGGATTAGCACCTCGATCTGAGACCCTTGGAATGGCCAGCAGTATCCTGGGGAAGCATCCGCCTGAAAACAGAGGGCAAGAGCAATGAACGCGAGGGCATGATGGGGCCCGCTGCGCTCCCGTGCAGTCAGAAGCAGAGGTGGCACTGCGCCTGCAGGCTGAGCTTGTGCTTGAAATGAATGGCATGGTGGGAAGCGGGAGGAAGAGCCCGGCCGCCTTCCCATCCCGGGAAAGAGGAAAACAGCCAGCCAGTGGGAAACATCTGATACCCCGCACCGGAGTCAGGGCTTTCAAGAAACCTCTCTTTTTGGTCAGCAGCTCTGCAGCCTCCCCCTACCCTCCACTGCCCCATTAGGAAAGCGACAATCAGAGTGGTGGCAGGGAAATGGGGTCTCAAAGGAGAAGCCTCTTCACCCAGCAGTGACCAGGGATGGTGGGCAGGAAGCTCAACTCAGCTCAGCCCCTTTCCGAGGGCAACTGCTGGTTCCTAGAGAGCCAAGCCTTGTGTGAGACCTCAGGTGTCAGGCACCGGACTGGTGCCATGGCCTTGAGCAACACCTCTGGCCTGAGAGGAGACACCCCAGGACTTGCCTGCAACTTTAGAAGAGGCAAGAGAAGCAGCACTGATGGTTTCTGCTACTGTACCTGCACAAAGGTGTCCAGATGGGGTGGAGCACAGAGGAGCCAAAACACCCTGCAGAGCCATGCCGAGCTGCTGGACGCTCTCTGCAGGTCGATGGCAGACCCTGAAGGGAGAAGAGAGCAGCTGACGGCAAGAGGCCCCAGGCTCGGAGGACCTGGTGGCTGCAGGCAACTTCTAAGGGTGCCCGCCAGCCCCGCATGCAGCACCGCACCCTTGGAGGTGCCCGGAAACGAGGAGATCCCCGTGCCCGTTGACGGCGTCGCCCTCCCAGCCGCACAAAGAGAAGGTCTGCGGGTGCTGGGAGACAGCAAGCGCCCCCCACCCGCCCCCAGGAAGGGCTGCAGACCCAAGGCAAGGCCCAGCTGCATGGAAAGCAAAGGACGACCTGGCCACTCGCTTTCATTCCCCAGGAAAGCTCAGCGGAGAGGGAAAGGGCAGAAATGTACTCAGGGTCTTGGCTGGGGCACCAGCGAGGGCTCTGACAGCAGGACTGGGGCGAGCCCAAGGCAGCTGCTCGGCCACAGTCATGCTCTTGGGCTCCGTGATTTGGTCCCACCTCCCTCTGCCTTGGAGAGCAGAGTCTGCAGCAGGGCCTGCTTTCGGCAAAGCCAAGCACGAGCCCATTGTGATGAGACCTGCCCACCTAGACCTGAGGTCTGTCCGTACCTGCACTTTTCAGAGCCCAGTCAGATGTCCGCGTGGTCGCTGACATTACCTCTCTCATTTGCTGAATTTCCTGGGAAAGACACCAAGGAACAGAAGAAATGACCACGTCAGACCTGGCCAGGAGAAGGGGCTTTACAGCAGAGAAGCTCCAGCAGCAGCTCCTGGCGAAGGGACGGGTGTGTGGGCTGAGCAGGAAAAGCCCACCAACTGGCCCAGGAATGGCCTTGTGCAGGGCCCTGCTGGTCCCAGCTCTCTTTCCCAAAGTGGAGGATCACCTTCTTCATAGTGCTGATCTCTGCAGTCAGGCGCACCACCTCATCCCTCAGCTGTTGCATCTCTCGGGAGTGTTGCCCCCACACCACAAGCATGTTCCTGCAGACACCCGGAAAGCCGATCTTGTCAGAGAGCTGCCCAGTCCCTGCCAGAGCCTCCAAGCTCGGGAGGAGCAGAGACAGAGGTGCTCGAGCCCCCTTTTCTTTCCCCGGTTTGCACGGGCTTCCCTCCCGCTCCAGGTTTAGCAAAAGGCCCAGGCAGGAGCCAAAGGCACCAGCCCTGGGTGCTGTGCAAGTGAATGCAAGTAGCATGGGCACGCCTGCCGCTACCCCACCGAATGTGCTGCAGGTCTGGAGAGAGGAGAGGGCTCTTACCGCAGGGACCTCAGCTCGGCTGCAGGCTGCCGCAGCAGCACCTGAAAGGGAAAGGCTCTCCATCTGAGCCCCAGAGCTGCCGCGGCTTTCCAGCACCGGCGAACTCTGGGGAGGCACAGCAGAAGCTGCTGCCCCTTCTGTGGGTCACTGCCTGGAAGCGGAGGACTGGGTGATTTACCCACCCAGCCACCCACCACCAGCAGTGCTCCTTTCCTGTCCCACTGACCTGTGGCATGATCTTTGCCCGCAGCATCCACACGATCAGCGAGGTCCCAGAGTAAGCGCCAGCTGTAATTCACATCACCAAGAAAGTTACTTGACTAGGGTTTCTACTGATCTCTGTAGTCACACGGTCTCCTCCCACACCAGGGTGGCAAGAGGCTGGCTGGGGACACGGAAAAAGGGTGCAGAGAGAGGTTGCAGCTCCAAGCAGGGACTCTTTCCTTGGGCCTCAGGGCTCTGCACAGCCCCTTGCACCCCACAGCTGCATTTCTCCTGTGTGCAGCGAGCATCTCGTGACCTCCCAGCCCCACAAAGGTGGGAGGTCGGAAGAGCCCCATGGGCGCTCCGGTGCTCCTCCCTGACGCTGAAGCTGAAGCTCGCACCCCTCACCTCTGTGCCTCTGCTGACAGCAGGCGAATGCTCACCGAGAGCAGCTAGGCTCATCAAGACAAGGACTGGGACGAGCTTGTCCTTTTTCAGGGTGATGATGTCTTTGCTGAAAAAGAGGGAGTCCTGGCGCTAGCAGTGCTCAAGGGCAGAGCCCTGCACAGGGGGATTTTCTCTTACCGGTTGAGAGGCAGCAATTTATAGTGGAGCCAGGGGGTCTCCTGGTGGGGAGCACCTCCAGCCTCCCCCTGCTTACCCTTACCCACTGGCACCCCCACACCGGACATGTGTTGTACTCACAGGATGCAGATGCCTGTGCTGAGGCATCTCTGGAGGGAGAGCCCAACCACCGCCAGGCTGTAAGCAACAACCAACCCTGGGCAAAGAAACCGGAGAAAAGCTTGAGGACCCTTCTTGAGGACGCCTGTCAGCGCGTGTGCTAGACCCCTGCGGGGAGGTGGGCATTTGGCCTACACACTCTCTCCCTGTGGGGCAGGGGCAGGGTTATGCCCTGGAGAGGGGGGTGCTGGTTGAACCCTGGGAGCGGGGGCCGGAGGGCCAGGCATGATCCCTTCGCAGGCAAGGCTCTGACGGCGTGCCTGGGGGCCAGGGGGTGGACGAGGCTTTGGCCTCTCGACCTCTCTACCATACTGGGGTACCCTGTGGTTACTACAGTATCCCACAAAGACATGGACATGGTAGCCGGCTGAGCCATGGTCATGTAGGCGAGGTGGCCCCAGGCCTCCATCAGGGCAGACGATGCTGCTTCTGCAGGGCTGTGGATCCCGGCGGAGCCAGGCAGGCTTGGTGCAAGCACGGGGTGACAGGCCGTGCTGAACTTACGCTCAGTTTCTCCAGCATGGCAGCTGCCCTCATCCTCCTGAGAGAGGTTGCACCTATGGGAGGAGAAAGACAGAGCACTGTTTTGCACCGTCTCCATGCCACGCGAGCTAAGGCCCTGGCCAGAAGACAGGCTTTGGGAAGCCTCTCAAGAGACATCCCCACTGTGGTGAGACAGGGCAGAAGCAACAGCCCCTTCTTACCCCGACTCCCCCACCCCCGGACCCCCTAGCGCCATCCTGCCCACAGCGCTCACCAGCTTCTCCATCATGTCTCCCCAGTCCCCCTTTAGGCTCTGTGGGTCCTACCCGCCAGCTGATGTCCCCAGGAGGAGCAAACCCTCGTACCTGTTCCCTAGGACCTCTGTGGGCCCAGCTGCACATCCGTCCATGTTGCAGCTGGCCCTTGTCCTTGGCAGAGCAGCGCCCTGCGCTCTTGTACGAGCCTTTCTCCTCCTCATTTTGGGGAGAAATGAAGCTTCCCTGCAAGCTCGTGTGTTCTCCTTCTGCCACAGGAGCGTTGCCTGTCCAGGGAAGGCCACTTGGGCAAGAGCTCCAAACCGATTGCCGGGAGGAGAACACCTGCCACAGGCACAAAGCCACCAGGACACGGTGAGCTCCTTCCAGGTGGGAGGTTGTGGCCCAAAGTGCCGTGACGCACGGTGGCCAGCCCTGACTTCATAGAGGCCAGGCCCCGCACGGTGTGAGGTTGTGGCTGTGACATCACAGACGGAGCTACGGGGGAGGGACAGAGGAGAGACCCCGTCGCCCACTAGGCACTGTGTTTTGCATCTGTGACTAGACAGTCTTTCCAAAGTAACCCTTGCTTGGGGACTGGCTGGGTGTCGGTCTGCTGGGGCCAACCCACCACAGCCTGTTTGGAGCAGGGAGGGTGTTTGCTGTGTGTTTTGTGGTTGTCAGGGGGACCAGGAAGGTCCATGTGTAACCGTGGGATAGGGGCCGTGAAACAGAAACTATAGAATCAGTTTGAGATAATTAGTGTGTAACCAAGGTAACAGGTAATGAAGCTAACTGACCATGGCAATGTACAATGCTGCTATGTTCCTTGTACAGTCCCTACCCAACTGGACAATAGGTTCGGGAATATTAATCTTACGAGGTAAGTAGCTATGGACAGGTGCACCTACGACAATGATACTGCACATGCCTGCAAGGAGAGGGTCACCCAGCGGACACGGGTGCGCGACCACTGATGACCACCAGAGACCCCTTGAGGACGACCGGCTCAAATCACTGAGCATGCGTGATGGGGAGGAGGATATGGCAATGGATTCTAAGAAATGATTATCCTAGGACTGCCTTTTCTTGGAAAAATAATGAATATGTATGTTTTGATCCTACATAACCTCTGTGTTGGTGATCACCTGGCATGCACGTTGGGTGGAGCTATCCCCCGTGCATCCAGCGCTGCAATAAAGAATGCCTGCCTTTTAACACTACATTGGTGTTATGAGGTTTATTCCCGGGTTTCGGTGGCACATGCATGGGGACACAGGGTGCTGTGAGAACACTGGGCGTCTGGCATGGCAGCACAGGTTTGGGACACAGGATCCTGAGCAAAGCCCCCTGCCTGGGCAGGGCCAGTGCTGCCTGCTGGGGGTCCCCATGGGGGAAGGAGGGAACACTGGTTCTGGGTGACACTGGGCCGGGGCTGCATGGGGCTTTGACTTGCTCAGCCCCTCTGGCTCCACATCATGACGGGGAGCGGCTCCTCTGGGACAAGCCAGCTTGCAGGCCCTTGCCAGGTTGTGACAAGAGTGAGCGCCTACAGGAGAAAAAAAGTGTGTCCTCTCCGCCATGCGAACGTGCTCCTGGAGGGTGTGTGGGGAGTAATTTGCACAGTCCTTTAATTTGGGTGGTCCCAAACTCCCCCAGCTACCTGTCCCTTTCCCCTAGTTACTGCTGATTTTTGCTGACTTCAGGCCTCTCTGGCAATCACCCAGCTCTCTCTGGGGCAGGATGTTTCCTTTTTATCAGGTCTTCAAGGATACTCTTTAGCAAAGCATGCTTTTTATCAGTCTTTTGGCTCTTCTTCAAAGGTATAGTCGTTAGCAAATCAAGGTACTGCATTTAACTAAGCAGTGCCTAAGCACTAACCCAAACACATTTCTGTCCCTCAAAAGTGGAAGATTCTACTTTGTAGATATCACTGCCAGCAGGTGGAGGGAGGCGATCCTTGCCCTCTCCTCAGCGCTGGTGAGGCCACACCTGGAGTGCTGCGTCCAGTTCTGGGCTCCCCAGTACGAGAGAGACATGGACCTACTGGAGAGAGTCCCACAAAGGGCCAGTAAGATGTTGAAGGGACTGCAGCATCTGTCCGATGAGGAAAGGCTGAGACAGGTGCGACGGTTCAGCCTAGGGAGGAGAAGGCACAGGGCGGGGACCTCATCCCTAGACATAAATACCCAAAGGGAGGGTGCAACAAAGGCAGAGCCAGGCTCTTCTCAGTGGTGCTCAGTGACAGGACAAAAGGCAATGGTGTCACAGTACATTTGGATCTCTGTGCACTCTGTAAATTAAACCTTACATTATGATTTCATTAGGAAAGCAACACAACAAACAAGGCCTTAATCCCCTTTGTACCGACTAGTCTAGCATGTGAATTCACTAATTCATCACTTAAGTGATGAAGTTTCTAACTCAGAATTTCTCTAATTCCTAACTCACTACTTGTAACTTCTAAGTCATGTATCTATGAGCAACACAGTCACCCAGTCAATGGTGAGAGTGCTCATCCTTCCTCCTCCATCATGGTGCGGGCATGCCCTGCATCAGACTGGGAAGTAAAAAACCTCAGCAGTCCAGCTGCTGTTGGATCCACTTCAAAAACTTTTTGGGTAAGCTGACATATTTATACCGTCCACCTGGGAAGTTTGGTCTATAACATTTCCATGAGTTAGCAGATCCTGAAGAAACCACTAGACAACCAATATGAAAGGATTATGGCCACAGGAGACAGCAAGTTGCAGGTGATAGTGGCTGCATAATGACCTTTAGCCCTTTCTAGCCACCATGTCCTGCCTACATGTTGCCCTCACTTTGACCTAACACACCGCTCCCAGCATGTATCAGACCTTAGGACGAGCTGTGTGTTAGCCAAAACCTGAGCAGGAATTGAGTGAACAGTCACACAACGGGCACAGACTGAAACACGGGAAGTTCCTCCTGAACTTCAGGAAACACTTTTTTACTGTGAGGGTCACCAAGATCTGGCACCAGTTTCCCAGCAAGGTTGTGACGTCCTCCTTCTTGGAGACATTCAAAAGCTGTCCGGACATGCACCTGGGCAGCTGGCTCACTGCAACGAAGTCATTTCAATCACTAAATTTTATTAATTCTCCTTTTTCTGTGGGGGAAAAAACCCAGTGCTTACTCCTGAATAATATGGTGATATCAAGCTAACTAACATCCCTGTTTATATCATACATAGTCTAGCAACCAGAATATAGACATATGACAGCATGCATAAAGAATGATACAATTTGGTTAATAGCATGGCTCCACGTATTTAAAAAACCTCAAATGGCAGGCTTCCAAATGTTGCTTTGTCTGTTCTCAGTCCAAAAGATCACAGCTGACAGTCTAGGTTGGCTCTTAAGCTTACCAACAGGAAGTGTATCACTTCACATCTCCAGCCTGAAAAGACGTTATTCATTGGGATAAGCATGCAATGCAAAACTAGACTCACATTTGAGCTCTAAGAATAGTTCTTTTTTTCTGTCAGTTGCTGTCATATACTTTGCATCCTCATATAATTTGTAATGCAATCAGAAGGCGGCTTCCTTTTTCCCCCTTGGTTATACTAGAAAAAGCAGCTTTGGCACAGGAACTTCGTGACTGTGGACACACAATGTGTAAAACCTGGGTCAGGTGTTTGGTCAAGCTGGCGTTTATTATGCTGGTAGTTTACAAAACATTTGCCTTGGGGGTCAATACAGCAGTTAATGAAACTAATCAACAGCGAAGAGGCATTTCAGTTTTTTTAAACAGAACTCATCAGATGAACTGCATTGCAGAGGAGGTAGGTGGTATAGAGAGGATGTTGTCATTGAGAAGTCACATGTATAAAGACGAAGTATCTTGAACTTACCAGATGGAACATTCCCATTTTTAAATGAAATCACTATGTTACCATTAACAAGTTAAATTGGCAAGACATTGTTTGTCAAGAACAGGTCTGTCAATTGTTTTCAGGCAGTTTTACATGGTACATTTGAGGATTAACATTGCTTCACAGCTAGACTGGCCTTCCTATAAGTGTTCCTATTCCAAATCCATCATATTTGTCTCAAAAAAACAACTGCTATAATACCCAGAAGACTGAGCTCGTAAATACCACATTGCCTATTAACACCGTAGATAAGAAGTTCCCTGTCCAACTGTGCCTGGGGTTATTATACTGGTTCTGAATTAGAGCACACTTATTTCAGTAAAACCAAATGTCACCAAATGGCTCACCTAATATGTATGCATAGCATCATCCCGTGTCTGCACTTACAAGGAACAGAGGTTTCCTCTAGGTTAAAGGCACACCAAGAAGGAGGTTTTCTAATGTTCTGACCAACTGCCAAATCAGGCATGTAACTTCAGGTCTACTCATGCTCCCACAAATCTGGAACCTGGGAGGAAATGAAAAGCCCTTTACCAGTTCCTCAAAGGTAGGTACAGCCATTCCCTTGCTTCCTAGCATTTAGGCCTCCAACAGCACTGTTAGCCTTTCACAACCTTACAGATAGTGCACTGGGACAACATACACTCTGACGCACCTTTTGCCTCTTGCTTTTTGCCCAGGCAGCCTTTATTTACTGTGGGAACTTTCTGTTCTCCCTTCCTCTCTCCCAGCTAGATAGTTACTCAGAATCACAGAATGGTTTGAGTGGGAAAGGACCTTAAAGATCATCTAGTTCCAACCTCCCTGCCATGGGCAGGGACACCCTCCACTACACCAGGTTGCCCAAAGCCCCATCCAACCTGGCCTTGAACACTTCCAGGGAGCAGGCATCCACAATTTCTTTGGGCAACCTGGTCTGGTGTCTCACCACCCTCACAGTAAAGAGTTTTTTCCTTATTTCTAAAAGGATATAAGGATATAATTTACCACCACCCTCCCCCCCAAAAAAACCCCACAACCTCCCACCACCCCCCCAAAAAAAAACCAACCCACAAAACAAAACCACAGAGTCTTTTCCTACATTGCTTAAACTCTGCTCCAAAATAGCCAGGGACCTCTCAGGAACTTCACAAAGCCAAGCCACCAGTTCAGTTAAGGGAAAATGAACACATGACCCCTCCACTGCTCTCCCCAATCTTCAGCCTGCCTCAACCTCCTCTGGAAACACATCACGGTCTTCCAAAACTGCTTTCCCAATTCATGGGAAGATTCACCTACCTTCCCCTCTGCTGCCTATTTCTTAATTTATCCCCATGCCACCCCACCCCCCCCACCCTCTTCTAAATAGATCCAGCTGGAGAATCCAGGACCTCATCTTGATCTTCCTTTGTTTGACTGGAAGGCCTGACACTTTTAAGATTTGATCGGTGGCAGCTCAGCTACTGATGTTGGCTAAGGCTTTTCTCAAACTTCTTTCATCATGTCTCTCTGCTGGAATTCAGGGGAGAACACTAGTCTCTCACTACATGCATAGAGCACAGATCAAGATTAGATCTTGTTTGAGGCCCTAAAAGTGCCAGTATCAGAAATAAAAGAGAAGACAGAAAAACTCAAAATTTTCGTAGTATTGTATTACTACCCTTGCTCAGCCAAGGAATTTCAGATTCCTTCTTCCTTTCCTCAGCTAGCTAAGGAGGAAATGGAGCAGGCTAGTGTGGGACAGCACTCCAATTTATTTAAGCAAACAAACAAACAAACTGCAGCAAGTTTCTTCACAGTTCTTGTGGAAATTAGTGTATCACAGGGGATATGAATAGCTTGTGAACACCTCATGGGTTAGCACCAATTATCTGATGTTGACTCTCACTGCTAAGAAGCCTGCACAAATATAGTATTGATCTTATTTCAAAAAATACCTTTTTAAAACAGATAGAAGTTCTTGCTGAGTGACTACTATGATGTCCTGGTGACTATAGCCTTGAAATGCTGCTTACTACAATACTAAATGTGTGACTAAGCAGGTAAAATGTGATCTAGGCTGCAGCCAGCATAAAGGACAGAAGGAAACATTAACACCACAGAAATCTCATTTCAAACTTTTTCTATGCTTTCATCTACCACAGCAGCTTACAGAAAGGCAAAACTGGCTTATTGTGAGTCAGGTGTGATTCAAAGGCATATTTCACCTGCAATCCAGAACAAAGCACAAAAAAAAATAAATAAATGCAGATGCATGAAAAACATTTGTCAGTTTAACAGTATAATAAGGCATGTAGCTGAATGTTAAAATACAGAAGTTATCCCTTTAAAATTACCACAGCATGCTCACTCAGGGAAAAGTCCCTGATTTGGGATACATGCTTTCTGCAAGATTCAGTAATAATCCAAGTCTGTCTATATGAAATTGCTCAATTCATAACATGAAACTGCAGGAAGGTAACTATCATGCAATTCCCTAGTTACTAGTAAAGACAAAGTTGAGGACTGTACTAGGCAAATTGTGACAGATATCACTACACTGAATTTGGCAACGGATGCAATGAAAAACAAGAATGGCTTTTACAGGTACATTGGCCAGAAAAGGAAGATTAAATAAAATGTAACTCCTGTGGTAAGTAAGACAGAAGAGCTGGTGACAACCAACATGGAGAAGGCTGAGGTACTCAACATTTTTTTTTTGCCTCAGTTTTCAACAGTAACCTCTCTTCCCACATCTCTCAGGTCCCTGAACTTCAAGGCAGCGTCTGGATGAAGTCCCTCCCATTGTAGGAGATCAGGTTCAAGACCATCTGAGGAACCTGAACATACACAACTCATGGGACCCAACGAGATGCATCCCAGGGTCCTGAGGGAATTGGCTGACGTAGTTGCCAGGCCACTCTCTACCATATCTGAAAAGTCATGGCAGTCAGAGAAAGTCCCCAGTGACTGGAAAAAGGGAAACATCACGCCCATTTTTAAAAAGGGTAAAAATGAAGACGCTGGGAACTACTGACCAGTCAGCCTCACCTCAGTGCCCAGTAAGATCATGGAGCAGATCCTCCTGGAAGACATGTTGAAACATATGGAAGACAGGGAGGTGGCTGGAGATAGCCAACATGGCTTCACCACGAGCAAATTGTGCCTGACTAATCTAGTGGCCTTCTACAATGGAGTAACTGCATCAGTGGACAAGGGAAGAGCTACAGATGTCATCTACTTGGACTACTGTAAGACCTTGGATACAGTCCCAAATAACATTCTTGCTGCTAAATTGGAGAGATATGGGTTTGTCAGATGGACTGTTAGATGGATAAAGAACTGGCTGGTTGGCCTTCTCCAACAAATTAAAGTCAATGCCTCAATGTCAAAGAGGACCTGTAACAAGTGACGTCCCATAAGGGTCTGTATTGGGACCAATAATATTTAATAGCTTCATCAATGACATAGTGGGATTGAGTGCATCCTCAGCAAGCTTATGGATGACACCAAGCTGAGTGGTGCAGTTGATACGCTGGAGGGAAGGGATGCCATCCCTTGACAGGTTTGAGGAATGGGCCCATGTGAACCTCATAAGGTTCAACAAGGCCAAGTGCAAGATTCTGCACATGGGTTGGGGCAACCCCTGGTATCGATACAGGCTGGTGGATGAAGGGACTGAAAGCAGCCCTGCTTGGAAGTACTCATGGATGTAAAGCTCAACATGAGCTGGCAGCGTGCACTTGTGCCTAGGAAGCCAACCGTATCCTGGGCTGCACAAAAAGCAGTGTGATCAGGAGTTTGAGGGAGGTGATTCTCCCCCTCTGCTCTGCTCTTGTGAAACCCCACCTGGAGTACTGCGTCCAGCTCTGGAGTCTCCAGCTCAAGAAAGGCAAAGACCTGAGCCAGTCCTGAGGAGGGCCACAAAAATGGTTAGAGGGCTGGAACACCTTTCCTGTGAGAAAAGGCTGGGGTTGTTCAGCTTGGAGGAGACGGCTGTGGGAAGACCTTATTGTAGCCTTTCAGTATATAAAGAGAGCTTATAAGAAAGATGGAGAGAGACTTTTTACCAGGGCCTGTAGTGACAGGACATGGGGCAATGGTTTTAAACTGAAAGAGGGTAGGTTTAGATTGGCTATAAGAACTTTTTACGATGTGGGTAGTGAGGCACTGGAACAAGTTGCCCAGAGAATTTGTGGATGCCCCCTCCCTGGAAGTGTTTGAGGCCAGGCTGGATGGGGCCTTGTGGATCTAGTGGAGGGCATCCCTGCCCGTGGCAGGGGGGTTGGAACTAAATGATCGGTTCCATTATTCTATGATACATAGTTTGCAGATTGGTTTATCAAAACCACAAATGATCCTTATGCACACTGATCAGAAAAGTGCTACCAAGCTGCTAACAAAAGGAGGTCTAGTTCCTGCATAGTTCCTGTAAAGCATTCCTATCATGGTTAAAAAAAAAAAAAAAAAAAAAGGTTTAGTCTCTGGAAAACAACTTATTAAGAAAAACAAAAGTGTTATTATTTGTAAGGAAAATTATCTGACCTTTTCTGTTCATGGCTGATGATACCAAACTGTGACTCTCTCAAGGGATGAGAGGCCTTGCAGAGGGATCTAGATAGACTGGAGCACTGGACTGTGATTAATGGGATGAAATTTAACAAGTCCAAATGTGGTATTCTGCACCTGGGACAGATTAACACTGGACACAAGTATAAACTGGGAGAGGAATGGGTGGAGACCAGCCCTGCAGAAAGGGACCTGGGGGTGCTGGTTGACAGGAGGCTCAACATGAGCCAGCAGTGTGCCCTGGCAGCCAAGAGGGCAAACCCCATCCTGGGGGGCATCAAACACAGCATAACCAGCCGGTCAAAAGAGGGGAATACCCCGCTGTACTCAGCATGGGTGTGGCCTCACCTGGAGTACTGTCTGCAGTGCTGGGCCCCACCATTTAAGAAGGACGTGAAGGTCCTTGAATGTGTCCAGAGAAGGGCAACAAAGCTGGTGAGAGGGCTGGAAGACATGTCTCGTGAGGACCGGTGAGGACTTTGGGCTTGTCTAGTTTGGAGAGAAGGAGGCTGAGGGGTGACCTCATGGCTCTCTGCAGCTTCCTGAGGAGGGGATGTGGAGAGGGAGGTGCTGAGCTCTTCTCCTTAGTGTTCAGTGACAGGATGCATGGGAACGGTTCAAAGCTGTGCCAGGGGAGGTTTAGACTGGACATTAGGAACCATTTCTTTGCTGAGAGGGTGGTCAAACACTGGAACAGGCTTCCTGGAGAGGTGGTCAATGCCCTGAGCCTGTCAGCGTTTAAGAGGCATTTGGACAGTGCCCTTAACAACGTGCTTTAATTTTTGGTCAGCCCTGAAGTGGTCAGGCGGTTGGACCAGATGATTGTTGTAGGTTCCTTCCAGCTGGAACTGTTCTGTTCTATTCCAAGAAACCTCTTTCCCTGCACACATAAACGTAGCCTAACAATTGACGCTGTCACACCTCTACTGCAATCCGCGTTTCTATTAAAATACAGACTGAAAGCTTCACTCAGTTGCTTCTTTAAGGGCAGCTGGGCTCTGCCACTATCATTAAGCAAACAGGCCTGCCTGAAGACTGGAAATCACATTCACTCCTCTACTTAGATTTCCTTAAGGCAGCCAGGGATAAATTACCGAAAAGGACTGTCCGAAGGAACGTCCTCACAGAACCTACCTAACTCGTTCCGAGGTGCGGTCAGCACCGCGGTGCAGGCACCAGTTCGGCTGCGGGATGTAACCACTCACCCGCCAGCGACTGGCACCTCCGGGGGAGGCGGCTGCTCGGCCACCCCGCAGCCGAGCTTCGGTTAAAACATATATATATATCTCTATATATCTCGATACTTTTAAACTTTTAAAACTTCAGACAGGCAGGTAGGGAGAGCCGAAGCAGAGGCAGTAATTACCGCTCAGCTCTCACCCAGCCCACCCCTCCGAGAACGGCCCGACGCGCGGTCGCTGTCGCGACAAATTCGACCTGCTGGCACGGCACGGCACGGCACGGCACGGCACGGCTCTGCCTGCCGCCTGCCACCGGCAGAGCACGGCACGGCACGGCACGTCACGGCACGGCACGGCTCTGCCTGCCGCCTGCCACCGGCAGAGCACGGCACGGCACGGCACGGCACGGCTCTGCCTGCCGCCTGCCACCGGCAGAGCACGGCACGGCACCGCAGCTCCGGCGGACGCCGGAGACGGAAGCAAACCTGCCGCCGCCAACCGCGCCCCCCACCAAACGGCGGCTGCCCCGCCCCTTGCCCTTTGACCCCTCCGTTGTCCCAGCGCTTCCTGTTCCCAACCACGTGGGCGCGGCGGGGGCAGCGGCATGGCGGGTGAGGCGCAGTGCCTCAGCTATGCGGGCTGCAACTTCCTGCGGCAGCGGCTGGTGCTGTCCACGCTCAGCGGGCGGCCGCTGAAGATCCGCAAGATCCGCGCCAAGGAGGAGGACCCCGGCCTCCGCGGTGAGGGAAGAGGGCGGGAGGCAGAGGGGCGGCGGAGCCCCGGTGCCGGCTGTGCTGGGGGGCTTGCTGCCGGGCAGGGGCAGCCCCGCACCAGGAGCTGGGGCAGAGCCGGCCCCTTCCAGGCCGGTCCCACCAAGAAGGCGGGGTGCAAGGTGTCCGGGCTGCGTGCTGCTGTCTCCCCTGGGCGCCCCGTACACCCGGTGCGGCCGGCGAGTGCCCGGCGCCGTCTCGGATGGGGCTGGCACGCATGGGCAGCGGGGCTGTGGGAGGAGGAGGAGGCGTGGGAGCCACGCAGGGCGGTGAAATTGGCCAAAGCAAGGATGCTGTCACCTCCCAGCCTTGTTTTGGTGGGAGCCAACGTGCTGCGGAGAGACTTCGTGCTGGCGGCGGCGCGGCTGTACGCTTGGCTCTACGGCAGTGCCTTTCCACGAGTCACGCTTTCTCCAGCGTGGGCCCTCGTGGGCCGGTCCGAAACAGCGCACCGGGCGATTGGGGGTCGTGCTGTCCTGCCCGTAGCCGCCCCGCTGGGACGTGGCTGGTCCTGCCCCCCCCCCGCCCCTGCCCCGCAGGGCAGCTCGGCTGACTCCGCGCCGGGCGTGAGGCGTCGCGGGTGGGGGAGCGGGAGGCGATGCCGAGCGTGGGCATAACCCGCCCGCTAGTCTGCGCGTGAGCTTCGCGGGCAGCCCCGGAGCTGGTTCCTGTCCCTGTAAAAGTGGTCTCTTCGGTCGAAAGTTGCAGAATTCGCTGGCTTTTTCTGCCACGTGCCCAGCGTCGCGTTCTCCGTCTCTTTGTGGGAGCCCCCGTTCCTGCAGCCTTAGTGGGTCAGGGGTTATGCTTTGGTTTTTGTCAGGGTTTTGCCCAAATACGTAGTAAAGGTGAAACATGAAATCCGTTTACTTTGCAGTGTTGGAAGCTCTCAGAAGTGAGGAGTTCTTCGAGGGGAAACCTTGCTTGGGGAGTACCCTCTTCATTCCTGTACAAATTTTACCCCAAAGTAAATTTCCTCATTTAACTGAAGTAGGAAGACAATAGGATAGCGATCGGGCAAGAAACATTATTGTAGTGGTGTTCAGTTATTTTTTGGGCAATGTGTGAAGTTCAGAACAGGGGTAGGACCAGCATAGATGCTGCTGTGCCTAGTGAGGAGACTTCAGCTTATAGCTAGAAATTCTCCCCTGAAGCTGTCAAAACATTTTTGTGCACTTGACTTAACATTTACTGTGACCCAAAGTATTTATTATTACCATGGGATGTTTGATGGTGAACTTTGAGGGGTTTGCCATGTTTTTGAAGGGGTGTTTGAATTTCCTTTTTCAAGTATGAGTTAAAATGTAACTTGCAACTGTAACAGAAAAACAGAAACAACAAGCCCTGATCTGTGTTGATGATTCAACATGCAATTCTGGCTGCTTTTCATGACTGTGACATTTGCAATGAAAACTCTTCTACAGGCTACAGGTTTGTTCTCCAAGAAGGAAATGCGTATTTAGAAGGATGCACTCTTGCACTGGAAGGGGTCCCACTGCTGTCATATAAACTTTCACCATAACAGAGAGCAGAACTAGCATTGTGCAGCTGGGGCATCAACCATATCATGCAAATATTAACAACCTGTAATTTCTGCAGGTAGCTCTTTGGTTTAAATTTTTATTGCATCCTAGAAGCTTACATAGAAGGAAAAATCTGATTACTGTTTAAGAAGTAACACAAGGTTATTGCTAAGGAAGTTCTGCAACCTACCAATTGTTATGCAGGTGCTGTTGGTCCTTAAAACTACCTGTGTTTGGAACTCTGCATATGTTCACATGTTTTCCTTGCTAGTGAGTCTGTACCAGCTTGGGATGCCTAAATAGTAGAACATTAGCATATTCCTTTTTTTTTTGTGTGTGTGTGTGTGTTATTAAATGTTTGTCTTTTCCCGTGTCTCTGAGCCAGAATCCATGCAAGGAATTAGTTGCACATGAACTGCTATAGTGTACACAGTAAGCAAGAAAGTAGGCAATGGGGAGACTCGTGTTTCTCTGGCCTTTATTATGTCAATGACTGTTTTGGAAATGGAAAATTTTAAAGTCTGCAGGTAGCTAATTGTTTGTGAAACAGCTGTGCAGCAGCAGCACTTCACATCTGAATGTCCCCTTCTTTTAAACTAAGATTTTACAGAGAATAATGGGAAGCTATTATTAGTTTGTTGTGCTTAAATACACAGGGTCCCATTTGCTAGGATTTGTATGTTTTGCTTCGTACTGAGAAAAGTGTAAATTGTCAAAGCTTTTATTTTGGGCTTGAAGGATCTCTCTGGCCAGTGTGATCAGAAGTGTCAACTTGTGTCACTTGTTGCGTGCCCCACGGGGAGAGGAGCGTGGCTAGTGTGATGGTCAGATCTGTGGGCATCTCAATTGATCTGAGATGCCTGTAAGCATGGAGGCTCAAATTAACATCTCTGTTTTTAGAGTGAATTGTGTTTTTTCATGTGGTAGAATTGTACCACAAGAAGTTGAAGAGTGAAGGTAGCCTTACCGTCGTGAAAGGAAGGAGAGGGAAAATGTACAAGCATGGTGTCAAAGTTTCTTTTTTTTTTTTTTCCCCCCAGGGATAGATTTAAGCAACGTTAAAATTCTGTCTTTGTTCTACTCCTTAGATTTTGAAGCAAGTTTTATTCGCCTGATTGACAAAGTGACCAATGGCTCTCGGATTGAGATAAACCAAACAGGTGAGATTGGTTTTCTCTTCTTCCTCTGTTCTGGTCTTCTGGGGTCTATCAGTTGCTGCAGTGAAATTAAAGTTTTGGCTTGACAGAGGTAGTTGTTCAGATATCATTGACTGACAAGATCAGAAACAACCAAGCTGAGAAGTTTTGTAGTAATTGGTCGCATGCAAGAAGATTAGTGCTCCACCATAATGCAGAGAGTTAAGGAAACTGTATTGCTCAAGAATTAAAATTTTAGTCATGCCTAGGCTGAGCCTGTTTGTGCTCAGAAAAGGGGTTGGTTTCAGCAAGAAGCATCCCACATAAAAAATTAATCTGGTTCTTGTCCTCTTTTTTTTTTTTTTTTTTTTTTTTTAAAAAAAAAGGATTTTAAGAAATAGGTTTGGTCAGTAAAGCAGATAAACTACCACCAGATATGCCAAGACAGTGATGACCAGATGGTTTGGTGAACATGTAGCTGCTGTGGAGGATAATAATTGCTTGTATCAGCATTTTGGGGATTGCTAAGAGATCCTTGATTTTTGGGCAGGAGGGGAAAGGAGGAGAAATGATACGCAAGACAGACAGACACTCATATGTGCTGGCCCATTTATTAGCTGCAGGCATAGAAATAGCATACTCAAAATAGCATACTCATCTTTCATAAATTCTTCTGTCTCCAATTTGCCTGTATACATCATTGCAAAGTGTCTTTATGCTGCAGTAATGGTCAGTGTGCTGACAGCACTCTCCTTTGTTTTGCTCCCCTGGCACCTTCCCCAGGTACTACCTTGTATTATCAGCCTGGTCTTCTGTACGGAGGCTCGTTGGAACATGACTGCAGCCCCAGTCGTAGTATTGGCTACTATTTGGAAAGTCTGCTCTGCTTGGCACCTTTCATGAAACATCCATTGAAGATTGTCCTGAGGGGAGTAACAAATGATCAAGTAGATCCTTCAGTAAGTAATAAAATCTAAGTATCAGAGGAGGATTTTTTTCTTTTCCTAAAAAAAGATTAGGAAGAAGCGTCTAAAACATGTTGCGTTTTTTTATCATCCCTCACATCCAGAAGTATCCAGTGTTACTGCATCTGCCAGCAAACTCTCTGAATCAAACAAGCATTTGCTAAACTGTTCCCTTTCTGCATCATACTCCAAACTGCAGTTTGTAATCCACCTTTTGGCTTTCAGTTCTATACTGCTTCTCGCCTGGAAACTCCCTTTAAATGTGATGTGAGGCCCTGCTACTGGTTTGCTTCTCCTGTTCTCTTAGAAGTTAGATAGATTGTTTCACCCACTCCACACATATGTTTACTGTAAAAAAAGGAAATTGTCTTTAAAATTTGAATATGACAAGGAAGGAATCTTTCCCTTCTATTGAATACTGGACACAGTTACACCAATGCTGCTGTGAAGCCTTCTTTCTGTTAGAAACAGAAGTCACATGAAAATTATGAAATTACGGTAGCAAAAATATGTGATAAGTCTGTGATTCTTCAGAGATATGCTAGAAGGTATGGTAGTTCAAAGGACTATGAAATGCTTGCCTTGATTTCTATTACTGCCGATTCTGGAAATTATGCCTTTTTAGGCATTGGCCACATGAGCCAATAGAGGTTAAACAATTTTAGTTGAAATAGCTGTGAGAATTTGAGCCAGTTAGTTTGTGCTTGAAGGGGGTTTGCACAGGCGGACAGGTGTTGGCATACATCAGCTGAATCACAGTACCTGACATTAAGTGTAAATAAAATGCAGATAGGAATGCTAAGGAGTTACATCTTAAGTTCATTGTGCTGTAGAAGCACAACTGTAGTTACTGTGACTTAGCTCATGTGAAGTAACTTTTTAAGTGACAGTAACTGAATACCAATTCCTAAAGCTCTTTTAAACCTGGTTTTTGTCTGTTTAACGTGGCTGACTAAACATTAAACCTGGTGCACACCAATAAACTACTTTAAGGAGTTTTACAAGATGTTGTGTATAGCATACGGCTCTGCAGGTTGCTGAGACTAAAAGCGTGAGCTTAAGTGCTACCCTAAGAGATTTATGTGCTTAAGTAAATGGAAACTTGGTTTTAAATTGAATTTGGCTTTTATTTTTCAGTGGGCAGGAGGTGTTTAGAAACTGGGTGAACATTTATTACCTATGCTTGACCAAAAAGGGATGCTTAAATTTGTCTATCCATCTGTACACTTTGTGGCTTTCCAAGGAGAAGCGAGAAGGGGAAACCAATGTAAATATATTGTGAGTAGTTTAAAATGCACAAAGAGTTTCCCCTGCTGCTCTTCGTGTAAGAACCTCTCCAGTCTCAACTTAGTACGTACAATAGTGTCATGGTTTAACCCGTCCGGCAGCTGAAACAACCACACAGCTCACTCCTCTCCCCCTGCCCCAGTGGGATGGAGGAGAGAACTGAAAATAAAAAAAAAAAAATATTAAAACTCATGGGTTGAGGTAGAGACAGTTTAATGAGACCGGAAAAGGAAGATAATGATATTAAACCAAGTGATGAACAGTACAATTTCTCACCACCCAAAGCTGGTGCTCCGCAAGACTCCAAGCTACCCTGCCTGCCAGCCCACTACCCTGTTACATGTGGAACATGGTGTTGTATAGTATGGAATATGCCTTTGGCCAATTTGGGTTAGCTGTGCTGGCCATGTTCCTTCCCAGCTTCTTCGGTGCCCCCCGCCGCCTTGTTGGCAGGTCAGTATGAGAAGCTGGGAAGTCCTTCACTGCTTGGCAACAACCAAAACATCAGTGTGTTATCAGCATTCTTATCATCCTAGATCCAAAACACAGCACTAACCAGCTGCTGGGGAGAAAACAAATTCTATGTCTGTCAAAACCAGGACAGATAGGCAAGGCACCCGCTTATCTGCTTTGGGAAATTTTTATTGTTTTGTAAAAGGGATATCATGTTTTGTAAACGTGTGTCTTTATTTTGGAGCTAGATGAACTCCGTGGGATGTATCCTAGCGTGAGTGTATTCAGCATCTGTCATCTGCAGATAAATGTACAAATTCACATATGTGTGTGAGAAAACATATATCTACATACACATATACACACATATGATCCTATAGCACCCCCTTTCTGCTTGAAAGGAGAAGGTAGTCCTGTCCATCCTCCCTGCTTTCAGCCACACAGTCCTGTGTACTCCAGTACCCCAGACACTTTCCAGAGCTTTCCCTCAGCCAGTTCAACTAACTGGCAAAATGGCAGAGAGCTGTATCCATGCATTTTCTCATGGAAGCATCCACGAGGTAAATAGCAGCAATGTGTCTGCAGCCAAAGAAGTGGGACCTTTCCCTCATGGTAGCAGGGAGCAGGTAGGCTGACCCACTTTCTGAAATCCGCTCTCAGCGCTGAGCTCTCAGCTTTTACACAGCCTGAAAAATACCTGTTGGGTGTGCTTGCTGTGTTGTGGGTTTGAGGTTGCTCTTTGCCAGAGACCACCTTGCCAGGAGGACAAAAGGACATGGCAGATCTCCTGCTATGGGGAGAGTGGAAGTGGTCAAGGCAGGAGGAAGGGCATTTCTAAAGGATGGCTTGTGGAAGGAAAGGCTTCAGCTGAGTTCAGTGAGGCACAGGTCAGGCTGAGTTCCTGCAGTATAAATTGAGTGCATGTTTATGTTAGTGTTTGTTTATATACATTAATAGCCCTCCAGTGGGGTGCAGTGAAAAACTCTTTGACAGCTGGTGAGCACTGTGGCCACTGAAATAGTGGGTAATGTGCACTTGCTCCAAGTTGGATTGGGGTGGTAATAGTGTGTGAGTTATACATCCTAAATGAGTGAGAAGGATACTGGTTTGCTCGCACGTGTCGGGAAGAGACATGGCTTTGGAATATCAGCCTGAACTGTTCACTGGCAGCCTACATTTGCATTATGTTTTTCTGCCTGACCATTGGCAAGACCAGACCATGAATAGCTGTGGGACCAGCCATATGGAACTGGTGTGTAGAGTTGAGGTAGTTTAAAGTTACCCTGTGTAGAGAGTATGTATGTGGGGGGTGTCTTTGTAAAGTGCCTTTTTTGAAGGGCATGGAGGTGGCATACAAATGATAGCTCTTATTTTCCTTTCCCTCTCTACATGTTGCTTTTCTGACAGATATGTAGTACTGCAGTAACCTGGTTTTACAATAATCGTTCCTAATGTTTGGTGGTGTTGTGTCCCCGTCCTCCCCGCCCCAAATCTAGGTCCTTGTCCCCAAAACATAACACTATGTATGGCAGGGATAAATGCTCTTCTGTGCAGTGCTAATGGCTACGCAGGCCAGCTAATGCTTGCAAACCACTAGAAGTTACTTTTCTTTTTCTTTTTTTTTTTTTTTTAAATTATTTCAGATTTCTTTAAAAGAAAAAGGTTTTTATTTATACTAGTTTGTGAACAAGCAATGTCTCTGGGACTTAACAAGTTGTGTGCGTTTGTGGTGAGACATGCCCCCGGTTGTATGACGCACTTGCTTTGGTGCACCTTGGTGTTGTGTTGTCTGCTCTGGAGATGGAATATCTGCCCTTCAAGGGCATCTGAAAGGTGATTTTATGGCTGAGTGCAGGCAAGAGACTAGAAAATATGGTTTTGAGTCTCAGTTCTGCTAATGTCTTGTGATTTCAGTGAAGTACTTAACCTGTCCTGCCTGAACTCATCGGCTAAGCAGAACAGCCTTTTTCACTCCTTCAAGTACTGCGATTACCTTCTCTATTTAGGCCACAAATTTTGAACAGAGACGGTCTCTTATTATGTGTCTGTCTGATACCTGGTAAGTATCATGCCTGGAATTTGTCTGAGGACTAAAAACTATGAAAAGTCTTGAAATTTTTGGAAACAGACAAACCAGACTCGAAATTGAGCCAGCTTCCTAATGCTGGTATAACATGCTTTCTTCAGAGATACAGACTTCATGCCAAACAATTGCAAAAGTGGAAATGGAGGAGGGAAAGGGAGTTCCTAACCTACACAGTGAAGCTTTTCTTTTTTACTGATATGTTTTATTTCACAAGAAAGAGGGAGAAATATTGCGTAACTTTAACTTGAACCAGATCAGTTTGTTGCCAGGGGTAGTCACATGTGTGTACATGTGTGCACATGCATGTTAGTAAAGGTTTTTGCTCTAAAAGTGAAATTTGCGTGATTAATGAATACTATTGAGCAGTTAAATTAAGGTAGCCTGGCTGTAGAAAATATAAAATATATAAATATAAAAAATAATCATTGACTTAGTTGTTGGTTTTTTTTCAAATGAAGACATTCAAATATTGATACTGCCATTAAAAACAACACCAAATGCCTCTCTGTAAGAAAGGAAGTATGTTGGCCAGTAGGATTTGAAAAATGAGCGCTGCAGCATACGCTTGTAGCAGCTACTTGGGCAGCTCTAACAGGTTATTCACAGCTTTGTAGGTGAGGCATGTGCTACTACTTTGTCAGTGACTTGCACTCTGCAAAGCTGAGAGAATGAAAGGCAAGAATTGTGGATTCTGGCTGAAGGCATGGGAGGAGGGTGCTTTTTTTTCTGCCTCCTCAACTGCTGTCTACTGCATGCCTGTTTCCTTCACCTGAATTTAGTTCCTCTTTGGTCATGCTGTCCTGGTCCTGTCTCTCCCAAGCTGCTTGTCTTGGGTGACTCTGTGCTGTTGCACTGCTAAATAATTTTTATCACCTTCAGTAATGCTACTGAAGCTGTAGCAGACGGAAGAAGACAACAGTTACTGTTGTCTTAGGTCAGCAATTAGGAGGAGCAGTGGCAAGGAAAATCCTGCTCAGACCTGGATCTGGTGAGCATCTGTCTGAAAGGATGTACATGGATGATATGTCACCCACTTCAGATTCTTTCCAAGTATTTCAACAGAAGTTACTAGAAGCTTCTGTTTCTCAGATGAGAAGGATGAAGTTCTTCCTGCAAAATCAAGGGCCTGCTCCAAAGGCAAAGGTTCTTGCAATCATCATTTATTTACCTGTAGGAATTTTTTAGCAATGACATAAGAATATGATTTTTTTAATAACTGTGTTCAGAGAAACAAATGAGCTGTTTTAGCTGAACCAAAATAGAAGTAAAAAGAAGGCTGAGGAAGAAATCCAGAATAGGAAATTCCATCTCCCAATAACTTGTTCTAGCAAATGTTTTGAGTAAAGAGGTACTGTGGTAGTCTAAGAGTAGTCAAAGCTGTCTGTGCTGCATTCCCCTGTCTATCCATAGAATACCTAGTATGGAGAAGCCTTGTCTTTGTTAGGCACCTCACAACACAATGATTTTTAAATTACTGACTTACGTAACTTCCAATGAAGAGTCTGCTTTTTAAATTCTGTGTTCTATAGGTTGATATCCTTAAGGCAACAGCTCTACCCCTACTGAAGAAGTTTGGAATTGATGGTGAAAGTCTGGAAATCAAGGTAAGAGAATTTGTTCCTTTCTTTTCTACTACACGTGAAATGAGACTTTTGCACTGCTTCACAGGGCCATATGCTTGCTGCTGGTATCTGTCTCTAGCAGATATCTAGTTGTAGCTACACTAATTTCTAATTTGTCTCTTGTTCTTGGCATGTTTTAAATGGCATACCAGCAACATAGTGATTGAAGATGTGGTAGGACAGAGATGCAAAGGTTATGGGTGGAGAGGGTAAGGAGAAAGTAGTGACTTTTCTTAGCCTCCTAGATCTTTGCAGGCTAAGAAACCTTTTTGCTTTCTTGTTCCTCTTCAGTTCATTTAATTGTTTTTTCCTTCCTCGTGCTTACAGCTAGGGAGTAATAGTAGAATCTTTTGTGTCCTTTCTAAGTAGAGAAGTTGGATCTGTGTTTGGGTGATTGAGATTTGCTTCCAGCTTAAAAAATAGAGGAAAGAAACTTTAAAGACTATACTTTTCGCAGGCCCAATAAATCTGGATGTGGAATAGATTTTTTTTTTCTTTTTAGGTTAGAGAAAGAAACTATAGCCTTTCAAAGTTAAGAACGCTCATGTAAAATGTGTGAAGGCCCTAGCCGCACTATTAGTCTTTGCTTGCTCTGCCAAGCCCTCACCGGGTGCCTGCCTCAACCCTGCCCAGGTCCCAGGACCCCAAGTCATCGTCCCGGACTGTCAGCCCCTGCTCCAGCGACCCCGCACAGGGCCGGTCTCCAGCTGCCCACAGCCCTGCCCTGCCCAGCCCAGCCATGGGCCCCCTGAGCCAGACCCACCTGCCGGCCACGTGCCATCCCCATCCTTGTAGACGTTGGCTGGGGCAACGGGACAGGGTCGGTCTGGCCAGGCCTGTTTGTGGGAGTGAGTTCATTCTGGTCTCCCATATGCATACTAAGCATCGAACACTTCTAGATTTTCTTCAGCAGCGAGGTACAGATTTGCTATTAGAGACCAGTCTTAAGCCAAGGTTGCCTTCCTGGTAAAGATGTTGGGGTTTTGTTTGTTTGATTTTGTTTTGTTTTCCATTGAGACACAATGCCCTGCTGTACTTGAGAGAGGAGGAGAAAAAAAAAAATCAATTTTTGCTTGTAGTTTTGGTGCAAAATCCATTTCTGCCTTTGAGATGTGTTTTTCTCGCCTTAAGTTCACATAATACTGGTACTGATAACATTTTATTATATGTGAAATAAAAGCTGTCCTTTTTGAGTGTATAAGTACATTTTTATGCTCTTTACTAACCAGCCTTTTTTTATCTGTTATTGTTTCTAGATCAACCGGAGAGGAATGCCTCCCAAAGCGGGTGGAGAGATAGTGTTTTCTTGCCCAGTGAGAAAGGTCTTGCAGCCTATTCAGTTCACCGACCCTGGCAAAATCAAGCGCATCAGAGGAACTGCGTATCCTTTTGTTGTTTCTTTGTTTTTCTTCTTTTAAACAAGTTTGCCTTAAAAGAAAATAAGTCTCCCAACCTGAAGTCCCAGAGGTGCACCCAAGTTGCTGATCGTGTATCCAGATAGCACAGGGTGACATTACACACAACTAGATTTCAGGACTGTGTCTCAAAACTGCTGTGTTCAGAACATTGTCTACTGATGTTTTCTGAACAGCAAGCAAATAAAGTTAAATCTGAACAGCACTATTTAAAATCTTTCCAATAGCAAGAAAAGATTAAATACCTTCTATGACATAATGTAGCAGCGCTGAGAGGAATCCTACCTTGTATGTAATTCTAGTAGTAACAAATCTAGTTTTGTTATGCACTAAATAAGTAGCATCTTGGCTTTTAGTGAGACTAGCACACTGTTACACGGGAGCTTAAATCTTAGTTCAGTTATACCTCACTGCACACGCGTAAACTGAGCTTTTTGTTGTGTTATGCAAAGTAGTTTGTTACTTCTTCAGTAATACCATTTGAGATGGAAGTGGAGGAGGCTTTACTTCTGAACAAAGATAAGAGCACAAAATATTGTTGTGGAGTACTCTTTTTGCAAACAGAACTGCACATCTAGTTAATATTTTGGGGTTTTTTTCTTTATTTTTCTCTTGCGGTTTTTATATGGTATCTGTCAAGAATCTGCTGTCACCATAGGAAGAAGGCAGAAATCCCTTACAGACAAGGTATATTAAAGGTTGTATTTCATGGGCTCCTGCTCTCTCTTGAGCATTGGCCAACTTGTAGTTTAATTTGTGATTATGAGAGTCCCAAAGATGATCTGGCTTTGATTACTCAAAAGGCAAGCAGGAACAGGGGCAAGTTTCCTGCCAGAGGTGCAGACTTGCAGCTGTTCCTCCTTTTACTTTATGTCATACCATCATACTTCTGCGTGAGAACAGGACGCTTTGACCTCTGTTTCCAGCTGCAGCATTTGGATGAGTGCAGCATTGCCAAGTGAGAGCAATTTTTCTGGGTGCATGTGCTGTAGAATAAAAAGGAGGCAGCTCATTGTGCTTTTCATAGAATCATCGAATGGTTTGGATTGGAAGTGACCTCAAAGGTCATCTAGTTCCAACCTCCCTGCCATAGGCCAGGACACCCTCCACTAGACCAGGTTCCCTAAAGCCCCATCCAACCTGGCCTTGAACACTTCCAGGGATGGGGCATCCACAACCTCTCTGGGCAACCTGTTCCAGTGCCTCACCTCCCTCACAGTAAAAAATTTCTTCCTAACATCTAGTCTAAATCTGTCCTCTTTTAGTTTAAACCCATTACTCCTTGTCCTATCACTACACTCCCTGACAAACAGTCCCTCTCCAGCTTTCCTTTAGGTCCCCATCAGATACTGGAAGGCTGCTATAAGGTCTCCCCAGAGCCTTCTCTTCTCCAGGCTGAGCAATCCCAACTTTCTCAGCCTGTCTTCATAGGAGAGGTGCTCCAGCCCTCTGATCATCTTCATGGCCCTCCTCTGGACTCTCCAACAGCTTGATGTCTGTCTTGTACTGGGGACCCCAGAGCTGGATGCAGTACTCCAGGTGGGGTCTCAGGAGAGCAGAACAGAGGGGGAGAATCACCTCCCTCGACCTGCTGGTCACGCTTCTTTTGATGCAGCCTAGTTAGCTTGCAGCACAGTTGGCTTTCTGGGCTGCAGGCATGCATTGCCGGCTCATCTTGAGCTTCTCATCCACCAACACACCCAAGTCCTTCTCCTCAGGGCTGCTTTCAATACCTTCATCCCCCATTCTCTGCTGATACTGGGGATTGTGCTGGACCTTGCACTAGGCCTTGTCGAACTTCATGTAGTTCACATGGGCCCATCTCTCCAGCCTGTCAATGTCCCTCTGGATGGCATCCCTTCCATCCAGCGTGTTGAATGCCCACACAGCTTGGTCTTGTCAGCAGACTTGCTGATGGTGCATTCATTCCCACTGTCCATGATGCCAACAAAGATGTTAAGCAGTGCCGGTCCCAGCACCAACCCCTGAGGAATGACACTTGTCACTGATCTCCACTTGGACATTGAGCCATTGAGCATAACTCTTTGAGTGCGTCCATCCAGCCAATTCCTTATCCACTGAGTGGTCCATCCATCAAATCCATGTCTCTCCAATTTAGAGACAAGAATGTTGTGTGGGATGATGTCAAATGTTTTACACAGGTCCAGCTAGATGGCATCAGTTGCTCTTCCCTCATTCACCAATGCTGTAAGCCCATCGTAGAAGGCCACCAGCTTTGTCAGGGATGATTTGCCCTTAGTGAAGCCATGTTGGCTGTCACCAATCACTTCCTTATTTTCCGTGTGCCTGAGCATAGTTTCCAGGAGGATCTGCTCCATGATCTTGCAGGGCACAGAGGTGAGACTGACTGGCCTGTACTTCCCCAGGTCGTCCTTTTTATGCTTTTTAAAAATGGAAATTATGTTTCCCGTTTCCAGTCAGTGGGAACTTCACCAGACTGCCAGTACTTCTCAAATACGATGGAGAGTGGCCTGGCCACTTCATCCGCCAATTCCCTCAGGACCGGTGGATGCATCTCATCAGGTCCCATGGACTTGTGCACGTTCAGTTTTCTTAAATATTCTCAAACCTGATCTTCTCCTACAGTGGGCAGTTCTTCACTCTCCCAGTCCCTGCCTTTGCCTTCTGTGACCTGGGCAATGTGGCTAGAGCACTTGCTAGTGAAGACTGAGGCAAAAAATTCATTGAGTACCTCAGTCTTCTCCATACCGTGGGTAACCAGGTCTCCCATTAATTACATTTTGGTGGTGTTTGTCATGGTCTTTCCATGAAGGAAGTAATTTCCTTATGCCCCTGTCTGCCCCTGTAGTAACTAATTCTATCCTCTGTTTCTGTGTGAAAGAGGAAGCGATGACCATGGCTTTAGTGCCATCTTTCTAAATTGATGTTAACACACAGTGCTATTCTGGGCTACTTTGAATGGATTCAATTGATGTATGTGAACTACAGTTTTTTAAACTTCCACTTTAGTTTTTCCTGGGCTTTTTCTCAGGGATAAAGGTTTGCCTTTAGTAAGCCTGATGAAAGGTAGTCTCATTTTAGTTTAGCCATTAAGTGGTCCTTCAAGCCAGTAGAAAACAAAACATCTGGAAGGATAATTGCTTAGGTCTTCTATGTATGCATTTTTGTCATTTCCACTGAGCAAATCTGCTTCCTTACAGCTGGGGAGCTTGTGTTGCAGCAACCTTTTATAGTCATCCAAAGTACTGACTGCACCAACTGTGCAGAACACTCTGTTTTTTTCATTATTATTTACTGGTTTTGCCCTTAACATGTTAAAGCTTTTGGTTTACGTACTCCACAAGAGAATGCAATAGAAATTTGTAGAACATGGAAATTCTCTTCTGACAGCTGGGAGATTTGTGAGTGTGTTTCTTTGCATTGCTATGTGCGTCTAGGGGCAGATGGGTTGTTAAATGAGCATGAGTCTGCATCACAGTTGGGATGGAATTTGGAGCACAGTGTCCTTCGTACATTTGAAGATATGTTGGAAATATCACTGAAGCAGCACCTGAGTAACAGGGCACAAAGGCAGTTCATCTCTTGTGTACTGTGAGGAGGTGGGTTGGGGTGAGCAGGAAGGCGGTAATTTCTTCACTGGAACTACTTT